>NC_140565.1:14268005-14598005 GCF_057381845.1 Rhamphochromis longiceps | reverse complement strand
AGTAATTGCATAAATTGCAAAAAAGTGCAATAAACTACAACGAAATATAAAATCGTTTTTGTCTTTTTAACATATATTTCTAGTTAGAGAAATTTAAGAGGCTTATCCCTCAAAACTGTAAATACAAAAAAGTTGCACAAAACAGTTTCCCACCACAGGAAATTTATTTTAAGTGTCTTCATAGTTTTATTTTTGAAATACACCAATTTTTATATACTGCAGGAAAAACAAAAAATAAATATTATAATCCAAATTTGCAAAAAAACAGCATGTGCATCAAAATAAACTATTTCCAGCAGTGCAATATGAGTCCTGAGCATCCCAGAAACGACACGGAAAGTCATAAAGTCAAAGATAACTTTTAAAGACACAAGTATAGGCTCATGAGGCCTTGATGGTAAAAAACTACATTTCCGCGAAAATGACGTCACTTCCGGTTTCGGGCAGGTCATGGCGGACATGCGATAGTTCGCGCTGATGGACGTAGGAAGTGTTACAAACAGCTGATCGGATCGGCAAAGCGTGTTTCTGGAATATTATGTTTTTGTTGCTGCAAGTGCTTTTTATGCAGTTTTTGCAAAGCTTTATGTGGAAGGAAACTGACTTAGGACAAGCTGATGGCATAAGATGTAAGTACAACTCCTTCGGTTTCATATGCAAAAACAATTTTTTCGCTAGCTTACGTGGTTGCAGTGCTACCGGGATTTAAAAATAGTTACGCAAAACAGAGCGTGCCCGCTCTGACTGGTTTTAAAGGGTTAAAAGGTTATTCAAAATGTGCCAGAGCTCCTAATTTAAGTCGACTAAAGCGCTTACATTTATGAAAGTGCTGAATGAATATATATGAAAAAGTGTCATGAGTTAAGAGCAAAACTAGAAAAGTGCTACATAAATGCCAGTCCATTTCACTTCACTCAGGAAAAATCACAATCTGTAAAACTCTTTTCTGGCCATTATCCAATGTCACATCTCAGGACTAGAATGAAGCCTGTGGCACACCTTGTGACACTGGAGGAGAAGAGAGCAGCGGCAGGGTGGAGCACCAGCTTTAAACTCATGCACAAGAGAAATGTCAAATAAAACAGGTTTGTGATGAGAGAATACTGAGAGAACACTGAGACAACACCCAGCCACAAAGTGAACTCACTTAGTTAAAGATAACAGGGGAGCACATGCACCTAACCAGCAGGACATTTCTTCCTTCTAAGTTAAATGAACAGATGGATGGAAGTTAAAAGTTCAGTTTTCTATTTTGATGAGCACCGTTTTTAAAAAAAGTGTTGTTTTCATATTCTTTCTTTGAAAATCTATAAAGTTCCTGTTCATTTTCATTAAAATGACTTTTACATAATTGTTACCGTTTTATTTAAGATCTTCTAATGCTTATACTACACTGTACACGTCAACAAAAAGCTTAACATTGAAGGTCATTTTCTTCCCACTACTTACTATTTATGACGGCTTGGACCAATAATGTATTTCAATATGTTGCACACTGATCTCTTGCACAAAATCACTAACACACACCACAAATCCCACCAGTGATTCACTTCCTTATAAACCATTGAGTCAAGGACTAAAGCAGTGACGTACCAAGCCCCGACACAGTATTTCTGCAGCACAGTGATGCGGTCTTCAGCTTCAAACGGACCATCATTAACTGCTGTTGCTCACAGAATTGTACAGTTTGAGACAATTACATCACGTCCAATCAAAATTACAGTTCTGCACTTTTAACACTGTCATCTTTGCACTGATATTACAGGAAAAGTCTTAGAAGTAATGCAAATATTAGTTAAACAGGAGCCAAAATGTAGTTTAATTGCATTCTGTTTTGTTTGCTAAAAAATCCATAATTTATTTTAATAAATCACATTTTTAAGCTCCTGTATAACTTAATTCCAGCAGGTAATGGTATGGGATGAGATTCACTTTTATTAGCTGAATCAATTTTGGTTCCTATATCATCATCATTTGATAATAAATAAAAACCGTTCAAGGGATTAAAGAAAAATATTTTTCCATGTTATTTATCATCAGTTTACTAGCGATTGAATTTTACAAAGGCCCAAATATTGTGCGTTTATTATATTTAATTGTAGTTAAACCAAGTCTTCAGAGATTATTCTCACAGCAGAGCACTTTATGGTTTGATGATGAATCCAAAGAACAGAAGAAGTCTAAGTGGAGGCAAATTCTTGTATGTTTTTGGTCTGTTATGTTTACAAATGTTAAATTACTAGTAAAGGGAGACCACACCATTGTTCATGTTTAAACAAATTTATTCATCACATTTATTCATGAGACAGACATAAAATTGTGTCACACAGAGAAAAATACAGGTTCAAAGCACCACAACGTTAGCCTGATATCAGACAGAATTATCACATGATGTTAAACAGAAGCTGTGACTGGGCAATGATAATGAAGCAGTTCATTTCAAAGTTGTAGATTCAAGCTGCTCTTCATACTTTTGGCCAATACAAGCTTTAACACTTCAGAAAGCTTCATTTGGCCATCACTAACAGCAGTACTTGTAGTCTGGAGTATAAGTAGACTAGACTAGAGTGCAATCAAATACACCTGCCTTCAGTGAACCCAGCCCAATCACAGCCACTGGCTCACAGCAGTTGTGAAACAAACCCACTCACACATCAGTGGCCATTTCCCACAGTAAATGTGGAGGTGAGTTAATATGCAGATGATACCAGGCTACCATCTTACACAGCTGATTACAAATTTATAAACGACCTCTTGCAGCATCACTTTGATATCACTGGTATAAAGAAACTGAAATCCTGCCGCCCAATACTACAAACAGGTCATTATCTGTGAGATTACACTTTTTCTTCAGACATCAGTGGTTAAAATGATAAATTGCAAACAAAGATGAATATTCAGAAAGATAAGGTGGAAGGTTTTAGGAGAGCTCATTTATTTGACCACTTTCTAAATGTTTTTTTTTTTTTTTAAGTTTTCTAAACAATGAATCAATGAATGCGGATCAATGAGGGAAAAATGATTTTTTCAGTCCTGTGCATTCTTGCCTACACCAACTCTAGGCCTTAAAATCCACTCAGCAGTTTACCCTGGTATAATTGGCTTTTCTACAGTGAGTCATGGCACCACAGATGAGCTGAGCCATGTGGACCATATAGACTTGTGGAGTTCTGGCGGCAGCCTTGAAGGAAGTCTCCCCATGGCAGAGCTCACTGCATGGGTGGGGAGTGCTCTCAATAAGGAGACGAGGAACAACATCTTTGAGGCTGCTGAAGCTGTTTCCAGCTCTGTCACAGAGGAACAGTTTTGCTGTCCCACAGAACCAGAATGTCAAAAGCACTATGTGTGAGAATGAAGAAAAGACCCAGGTGGTCAAAGGAAGGACCCGGGGGCTGTTCTCAGACAGCCAGATAAAAACCTCTTGTCCATCACTTTAACCAAAAATGTTACCATGACCCACGGGAGATGACAGAGGTGACAGGACTGACCTACAAACAGGTGAGTGTTTTTCAAGGTTACTAGAACATGAGAAACTGAATTCATTTTGAATTTTGGGTCTATTGTACTCATTAAATATTTTCTGTTTTCTTCCATCTTTAGGTGAAGACTTGGTTCAAAACAGAAGGAAAAGTTTAGGAGGAGTCCAGATTCTCAGCATCTCAATCAGGGCGTCCCACTTCATGCAAGTATCTCCAATTATTAAACAGAACTGTTTTTAATTCAGTCATTATCTTGGGAATTAATTGCATTTGGTGAAATGTATTGACTATAATTACACAAGAACTGACTCTGCATCTTTCAGTGATTCAGTTTCAGGGAGTACACCCAACACCTGGAGGTAAACTCAATCACAAATGGTGCAAATTATCAGGGCCCCTATCATCATCCTGTGGGCAAGGTTGTGCCTGGACCTCAATGGACCCTCCACAAAAAACAACAACAACAAAACAAACAAAAAAAAAAACAACAACAACATACCAGATGTTTGGCTGGTCGATGCCACTGGACAACTGATATGAATTCAACCCTGTTGTTTTAAACACTGGTATGAATGTAAACAAATTCGGGCTTCACAATACAAGTTTTGAAGGAGCAAGTGGAGAGCCTTGCCAGCTGCTAATGCTCCTTTAATTACAGACACTAATGTATATCAGCTTTTTTGTATTAAATTTTACTATTTCTGCTTTTATGTAGCTCAACATAGCAGAGTCTCAGATTTGATCTCTTTTAGTAAATAGAAGTCAGGGTAAATTTTAGGTCCTTTATTTTTAATCCATTAGATTTTAGAAATATTTGAATTCAGTCGGCTCTGGCTATTGTAAATACATTTTAGTCTATCCAAAACACAAACTGGAAAATCAGAGAGAGCACCATCACAGGTTTTTTTATATAACATTAAGAGATGAAAATGTGTTGTTTCATTTTCCAATAATTGTAGAAATAATGTAGATGATGATTGCAACACCAGTGTCTTCAGCATTGCATTGAATGTAAACAACCCCGGACTTCACAGTGCAAGTTTCTACACAAAGTGGAGAGCCTTGCTAACAGCATAAAGATGGCTGTAGCTGCTGTTACTGCCCCTTTTATTTGTGAATTCTCATTCTGGAGCCTCAAGATGAGGATTTTTGCCATACTGGTCTCAAAAACAACATGGCAGAAATATGATGCGTGGAGGTCTGATTGTGAAACCACATGCTGGTGGTTTCCAGAGAAATTTAAAGCACTTCCACATCTGTGTTTTTCCAACATGGAAACTAGCTGGCACTGGCAGCATATCAGGTTTGCTGTAGATTTTATCTGACAGCCATTTTAAATGTTCTGTTCATGTTTCTTGACATGACAGAGGCTGTATTTGAAAGACTTTGTGCACACATGTCTTAATTACACCTGTTAATATTTTTATGCTAAACATGTTTTAAGGCTGGAGGTTAGTCCAGGGTTTTTAATAAATATTTAAAGCCAATGATCTAGACCTGCATCTTTTCTGCTGTAAATATTGACTTTGTTAAATGAAGCACTGCCCGTTTCTTGACTGCCACCTTTTCTAGTCCCAAATATTATTGAAATGCATGAATTTGTTGAAACTCAGAAATCTGGTGCAGTGTCTACACCTGCCAACTACAAAGAAGCATGAAGCCTGTCATGAAGTCAAGCTTCTTGTTCAAAGCCTTTACGTGCTTCCTCTAGGACACTGATATGGTTAGCAGATGTAGTTCAGAGGAAAGAAAAGAATTCCTACAAGGTCAGTAGATCTGTAACACAGTCTGGATTTCTTTAGGATGGAAACGTTACTTTTCAGAGACAGAGCTCAGCAAAAACTACAAAAGTGGGTTGTCCATACCAAAATAATCTAGATGGATAAACTGCACCAAAGGCAAGAGGAGAAAATATTGACACAGTACTGTGCAATATTTAACTTCTACAACTTCAGCTACACCAACACAAGGGAGGAAGTGGCCTTTCTTTACCCCTCCACCCTCTTTAACTGACCCAGTGTTTGGATACAAACAGGAAGCTCCATCACTGAAAAAGGTGTTCAGGTAAGGCAGGACCTGCTCCTGTCAAGCCACAGTGCTCAAATTTATCTGCATCATGTGCTGGTTTTCCTAAACTTCCTCCTTCAGTTCTGACAACAAGTCTTCGCCTAAACAAAAAAACAAAAAAACCGACAAGAGAAAAAGGAGGGATGATTATAACTATATGGTCCACATGGGTCAGAATATTTACCGTTATGCTTTGGCACAAGTCACTTTAGAACATTGAATGATACCAAAAAAGTAATTAAATAATGGCTAAATTGCTCACTCTTATACAGAATAGCATCACACAAACACTCTGCATTTTGGCTGCATTCATAAAATTTGCCACCAGATTTCACTTGAACATTGCTCATTGGGCAACAATGCTGAGTACATACCTGTTGAGATTCTGATTGATGAAAGCCATCAGAGTCTTCCAGTCTGCCATTTTTGCAGCTTCACAGACTGGAACACAAAACTGGTTTAAGTATCTCTGCTGGAGCAGGTGGTTTGTTGCAGAGGTTTCGAAGCATCTGTTTAAACCATCCTGTTTTGCAGCATTAACAACCACACTGATGTCAGGCTCATCCTGGTTCACCACACCTGAATCAAATGATTAGGTCATTACCAGCCTCTGGAGAACTTCAAGACATGTTGAGCAGCTAATTTAGCCATTTATTTCAGCCTTGTTGGATCAAGGACACATCTAAAATCTGCAGGAAACCAGCTCTTGAGGCCTGGAGTTCCCTACCCCTACTTTAGAGCATCTCTTTGTCAGATGCCGTGGCGAGAGACAAAGAAACTGACAACGAGTAGTAGATTTTAAGACGAAAGCCGTTTATCAATTCAACTGAGAGAAAAGGACCAAAATCAAACTGTTAACTAACCAACATCCACCTTTAATTCAAGACAGTGTAATGTTCCAAGAGTTTCTGCCACATTCATGTAGGGAGAGCTGAAGCTCTTTTAAAGGCATGTAGGTCAATCTCAACACCTTCTTGACCAAACCATTGACTGCTGAGGGCCTTTTTAACTGAGGCCAGAGTGAGTGCAATGTGCAAGATCTTCATCTGAGTGGATCTATACCAGATTGATGTTGAAATGTGCCAAAGAGATTTAAACAGATGCTCTACACCCAACCATCTGATTCATGCTTCCCAACAGCTTAAACCAGTTTCTTCAAACTGGACTGAAGTGGACTCCCTGTTCAATTGTGGAGGGAGAAAGCAGTGTCAAGATTTCAGTACAAACACCATCATCGGTGCCCACGCACATTCAACTCTCAGCAATCAGCAGCAAACAATCCTGCAGACCAACAGCCCCAAACAGGCTATGCATGCCAAATCTTTTCAATTAACAGGGCAGCTTATTGTGCACATCCACCAGTAAATGAAGCTTCTAACTTCACTTCAGCAATTATTTAACCGTCAGGGCCTACCTCCGTGTCTGGATCCACATCTGCTGACTTTAATCCTCTCCATCCTTGATGCCATGCTCCATGTAGAGATTCTTCCATAGATGGATTTTTGTTGGCAAATTTAAGCAACTTCAGGATCAAATGAAAAGTTGCTGAGAAGGTGAGACTGGACCTGAATACTTTTGTGACGCCTTCCACAAAAACAGTGATTCACTGAGACAGAAAAGAACTTTAAATCTTTAACAATAACAGAAGAAAACTAAGGGAAACAAACTAAAGCGAAGCACGCAAGTAGAGCTGGGCGATAGAACGATAACGATATGTATCGCGATATAACTTTTACTCGATAGAGAAATTAAGCTATCGCGATACACCTCGCCGCTCTTGTCCTCTTAAAATTAAAAAATCCAAACTAAGTAGCGCAGAGCCGAACCAATCACAGCCGCAGTGTCACGTCGCGTGACTTGTTACATACAGCACAAGTGCCAAGCCGCACGTGTTTGTTTGGGAAGCAGCCAGCGGGTAATGGAGCCAGCGCGTAATGGAGGAAATGAGTGTGCCGACTAGAAAAATCAACCGAGCGTGACCGAAGAGAAAACAGATGATGGTTCCAACGCCGGAGAGATTGTCGAACGGAAGAGCCATAGAAGTTCTGTAGTGTGAAGGTATTTCGGCTATTTCAAGTCTGACAAAAAACAGAGTAGCGTGCACTGTAAATTGTGCCGAAAGCAAGTCTGGAAATACAATAAACTGGTGCATGCGTCACACTGTGCGCCACGTTATTGTTTCGGTGAAATGAATTTCTACAATACTGTTAATTCTACTCTCTGCAGTGTTTAAATGCTTACATATACACACAGTTACTGTCCGTCCACACATACGACTCGGTTCTGCTTCTATGCCCCAGCTTTGTTTACTTTTTCCCACCGAGGCTTCTAGACTTCTGATTGGCCAACATTTCTGCACGGTTAGGAATCTAGCGCCACCTGCTGCTTTGGCATGTTCATAGCAGCGTTTTCCTTCATTTCTGCCTTTATGTGTGGACGGGATTATTTTTTAAAACGAAAACGGAAAATCTCCGTTTTCAAAAATACCCGTGTACGTGTGGACGTAGCCTCAGTCTCTGACTGGAAGCGCTAATTCGTCATTCGGCTTTTGTCAGACTAAAGTAACTGTTAAAACTGTTTGAAAAGCTAAGCTATACAACAAGGAGAGATTGAGAATTTCCTTTTAGTTCTCAGTTTATTTGATATTGACAAAAGTTAGTCAGTTTTGTCTGTTCTTCTGTAAAACAAACTAAGATTTATTTTTAGAATTAATATTTTGTTTCTAAGTGGAATTGACAATTTAGTCTGTTTTTGTTTGTTCTGTTTTGAAACTTAAACGCTTTAGCGGCTGCCTTTTGTGTAGTTTGCAATATTTGCCTTTATTTATCTGAAAAAGTCTCATGTTCCTTAAGTACATCTACCCTGTTGAACTTATTATGGGAAATAAATATTTAAATAAAAACAAGCTGCTGATTATTTCACATTTTACTTGTGAGCAACGGCACATTTAAATCTTACAAATATAGTTATTTGGCTTATATCGTGATAGATATCGTTATCGCCTGAAATGAAAAAAACATATCGTGATATGAAAAAATCTCATATCGCCCAGCTCTACACGCAAGAGAACCAAAAACTCAGCAATCCTCTCTGCTCCAACTGACACTGCATGAACAGGTGCCTAAAATAAGCAATCAATACCGCCCAAATCACATGACCCACCATAAACTATCACAAAATACTTTCAATACAAACCTCTTAAACATAACCATCAGAAATGACACAGTTAACAACAGCATGAAATCTGTATATTAAGTTCAGACAGGCCTCTTACAATCATGATCTACAATATTTGGTGGGATTGTTGAAAAGTGAGTGAATCTTTCAGAAATCTTGCTGCCATGTTCTTCTTCTTTGGGTTTGGCAGGCTAGATGCATCAGTGGTGTGTTACTGCCATCTACTGTTCATTATTTCCCAAGTCAGTCTTCTTCTGATTAAAAAGGCTGGACTCAAGCTAGAAGCACAAAGTCAGCCTCAGATCCCTCCATTGTCTTATATAGACTAGCACTGTGTAGATATTGTAACTGTCTTTGTTTTAGTGCAGCAGTGCAGGTTCAGAAGTGTGTGCACGTTGAACACAGTTTCTCCAGCTGATCCAAGCTCTCTGAACAACTTTCTTCATTGATGGAAATACTTTTTGCACTCAGGATTTTTCTGACTGTATTGGTGCTGCCATAGTCACATTTGCCATCTTGGTGTTTTCCTGTGAGAGCCAGCCCACTCATGAATCCATGGCAGCCAGGTCTCAGTCTGATAAATATAAGTGAGTCTCATCTTTTGCCAATAAACAACATTCAAAGTGCGACCTTGAGAGAACATTTAGGGCCTTTAGAATCCCTGAAGGAGAATGATAGACTGCTTTGAATTGAAAGAAGACAACAGAAACTACAATTACTACTTTTACAACTGAGGTGTGCAGAAGAGCATCTTTGAATGCACATCAGCAAGATGCAGCAGAAGACCACACCAAGTACCACTCATGTCAGCTAAATACAGGAAACTCGAGCTACAGGTCAAAAAAACTTGGAAAGTTGGACAACAGAAGATTGGAGAGATGTTTTCTGGTGTGATGAGTTTCAATTTCTGATGTAACATTTGAAAGGTCAGAACTGACTGTGTGCCATCTTCTGCTGAATGCTTCAAGAAGGATAAGTCATGTCACAAAGCTCTGACCATCTGGAGCTGGTTTCTTCAACATCACAAGGACTTCTATGGGCTCAAATTGTGGTCATAAATATTTTGTACTTGTAAATCAATTTTGTATGTTTAAAATGAATTTGTGTGTGCCAAGTACAAAACTGGTTTACAAGTACAAAATATTTATGACCACAATTTGAGCCCATAGACTTCACTGAACTCAAATACAACGGTGCAGCTTTAGGATGTGGTGTAACAGAAGTTTCACATGATTGATGTGCAGCCATCTAATTTGCAGCAACTGTGCCATGTTGTCATGTCAACAAGGATGAAAATGTCTGAGGAGTGTTTTAAGCTTGTTGTTGAATCATGATGACTCAAAGAAGATCTGAAGGCAAAAGAAGATCCAACCTGGTGCTACCAAAGTGTGACTAATAAAGTTGCCATGTTCTTTATAACATTTCTTGAAAATGTGACATCATCAGCAGGAATCTTCTGGCTGTAATTTCTTCAGAGGTTGACGGCACTGTAATCGAACACACCAAGTTTGTTTGTAACATTTAGATGATAAACTCAAAGTATTTGAGCAGGCATGAATGACTTCGTGCCTGTCATAGTTTCAGATATACAGTGTTAGATTGGGTTGGGCACCTCTGGTGTTATCATCATCTAATAGCTGAATGTACAATATCAATCCACGTTCATTCAGTTAATGATTTATTCATTAATCTGTATTCACTTTGAATTTCTTTGCTCACATTCAGAAAATTAAAAAACACCTCATGGCATAATGCTTTTCAGAAACTCTCAAAGGCAACATTACATGGATTATTAGACTCAGTGCTGCTCATTTATTAACTTGATGTTTCATTCCTGCAGCTCCTCTGTTCTGACAGCTCCACTCAGGCTCTGCTGGACACCACCGTGCTCCTGCTGCAAGGCGCCTGGTTGCTGGTACGCTTCCCAGTCATGATCATCGGTGGGATTGTGAGCAAGAACCTGGCAACCTCCAGCCACCATGCCCCATCCGTAACATCCCCTGACAGATCCCAACACAGCCCTGATACAAACATACATGCCCATCAGGAGCATCCTACACTTTAATTGAGCTGACTTCAGGTGTTCAGTAAGGGGAAGATTTAATAACATTGCATGTTTCATTTCAAGACTTCAGTTTCATAGGGCAGAGAGTAGAAAAGGTGACAATAAAATGCTTTTTGGAGGCTTTACTCCAAACATCAGACTTGTGAATAATTAAAAGCAAACCCAACATTTAGAGTCTTAGGAAGATAATCACAGAGGCAGAAACTTTTCAATGTATCATTTCGGGTTTTTTAAGATGAAGTATTCAAAGCTAGGGATGTTATTTGAGGTATACCTGGGAAAATCTTTGATCCAGGTCCAGATTCTTTAGATGAACTTTAGTGTTTAGTCATACTTCCAGCCTCCTTTATTGACGTTGCCTGGTGGCATTGACCAGCCAAACATCCGGGGCGAGGTGGGGAAGGTCCATTGAGGTCCAGCTGCAAAATGGTCCACAGCATGATGATAATATGCACCATTTGTGATTGAGTTTACCTCCAGGTGCTGGGTATACAACTCCCTGAGTGGGGGCTGTCCCTCTCCCTGAAATTGAACCACAGATTCACTGTCAGTAAAACCAGAATACTTCTTTTAAATTATTGACATTACATTTCATTAAATACAATCAATTCCCCAGATAATGACAGAATCAGAAACAGGGCTTTTCAATAATAGGAGATACTTACATGAAGTGGGACGCCCTGATTCACATGCTGAGGATGTGACCTCCTCCTAAACTTACTCCGTCTGTTTTGAAACCAAGTTTTTACCTAAAGATAGAAGAAAACAGAAAACATTTCATGAGTACAATGGACCCGAAATTCAATTTCTTAGATTCTAACAAGTTGAAAAACACTCACCTGTTTGTAGGTCAGTCCTGTCATCTGTGCCAGCTGTTTCATCTCTCTTGGCTCATAGTAATGTTTCGCATTAAAGTGTTAGACAAGAATAATCAACTGTCTCTCTGTGAACACCACCCGGGCCTTTCCTTTAGGTTTCTCTGGAGCAGTGCTGGGAGGGTGCAGAGTGGCAGTGATGTTGCCATCCTGGCTTCTTGGGACAGCAAAATCTTGTTTCTGCTCTGAGACTGAACTGGAAACAGCCTCAGAGGTATCAGTAGTTTTGTTGATCATCTCCATTTGTAGAGCACTCTCCGCCCATGTAGCGAGTTCTTCCAAGGAAAGACTCCCTTCAGGGCCGCTGACATATCTCCACAAGTCTGTGAGGGTAAAGACACAATAGGACAAGTAAGCACAAGTCTATATGGTCCACATGGGTCAGTTACTTATATGTTTTGGCACGACTGACTTTCTAATAGAAATAATAAACAAAAGTTAAATTGATAAGTCTTAAATCCCAAAAGGTCTCAGACTGAAGAAGTCACAAAACATTTCTCCCATTGAAAACATTACATCCAGGTGAACTGAATCAACCTTTACGGATTTACTTACCTGATGACTGAGCATGCATCAACACAATGCTGAAGCTGTTTCCAGCTCCATCATGGAGGAGGAACTGGTTTTTGCTTCCCCAAGAAACCAGGAGGGCAGCAACACTGTAACAAGTACTACGTGTGTGAAGGAAGAAAAGGCCAAGATGCTCAAAGGAAGGACCCGAGGGCTGTTCTCAGACAGCCAGTTAAAAACTCTGGTCCAGCACATTAATCAGAAAATTTACCCTGACCCACAAGAGATGACAGAGTTGGCAGAGCTGACAGGACTGACCTACAAACAGGTGAGTGTTTTTCAAGGTTACTAGAACATAAGGAACTGAATTCGTTTTGAATGTTGGGTCTATTGTACTCATTAAATTTCTTCTGTTTCCCTCCATCTTTAGGTGAAGACTTGGTTTCAAAACCGAAGAAGAAAGTTTAGGAGGATTCCAGATTCTCAGCATCTCAATCAGGGCGTCCCGCTTTATGTAAGTATCTCCAATTATTAAACAGAACTGTTTTTAATTCAGTCACTATCTGGGGAATTCATTTAATTAGATGAAGCGTATTGATTATAATTTAAAACAAGAACTCTGTATTGTGGTTTTACTGACTGTGCATCTGTCTGTGATTCAGTTTCAGGGAGCATCCTCACTCAGCGAACAACTGGACATCAGCTTCATGAGAAAGGGTGCAAATAATCAGGCCCACTATCCTGATGCTGTGGGCAATGTTGTCTCTGGACCTCAATGGACCCTCCACAACTCACCCCAGATGTTTGGCTGGTCGATGCCACCAGGCAACGGACATTATGATTGCAACACTGGTGTCTTAAGCACTGCATGGAATATAACAACCCTGGACTTCACAGTGCAAGTTTTTACAGAGAAAGCGGAGAGCCTTGCTAACAGCTAAAGATGGCTGTAGCTACTGTTACATCTCTCTTTCATTTCTCAACTATCATTCTGAAGCCTTAAGATGAGCATTTCTGATATACTGGACGCTAATGTTATTTTTTTTATGTTTTCATTTTAATGTAAACTTATTTAAAAGTTAACACAGAGGCAGGTTTGATAAAACTCAGTGAACTTCTTCGTCATTTACACTTTTACAAAACCAGGAAAAATTAGCTTGGTCATAGTTGGTGGGGTAGATTAAGGCTTGTGTGAGTGATTGATAAAGTCCACTTTTTATATGGTGTAACTGTTGTAAAGTCAACATGAATCTGTAATGATTTTTCTTCCAATAAATGAGGACTTTGCTAAAACAAAATACTTTCTCCATGCGTCATTTTTATTGAGTCTCAAACATATTTGGTGTTAAAAAGTGTAATGAAATCTCATGTTTGGTTTCTTGTCACAGGTGGGTGTGTGCTTTCTCCTTCACACATCAGCCAAGGTGGAGAGCCTTACAACAGTTAATGTTCAATATCACAGATATTGTAAATAGTAGCTGGTATCAATGACTGAGCTGACAGGATATCAGGATTCTGATCTGTTCTGTTTTCTGTACTTTTAGTAAATGGTAGGTATGGGGTGAACATTAGGCCCTTTATCTTAAAACCCATTGATTTTAGAAATATTAGAATTCAATAGAATCTGTGGCTTCTGTAAATACCTTGATGCGTGCTCAATCATCCAGGTAAGGAAATCCCAAAAAGTTGATTCTGTTCATCTGGACCTAACGTTTTCAGTAGGACAAACTGGTGTATATCATGATTTTTATGGGTATTTCTCACTGGTGAGTTGAGAACAGTTTTGCTTGTTCTGCTTTCATGTCAACTAGATCTGTGTTAGATGATTTTGATTTAACTTCTTGCTCTGGTTGTTTCAGAAAAGGCAACCAAGTTGATCTTTGCACCGATGATTAATTTACTTTCTATTATCAGAAAATTTGTACACATAGTTTATAATTTCAAATGTATCAGAGCAAATACAGCTCAGTTTTAAATATGTTTTGCATGGAATCTGCATTATTTCAGTGAGTATTGAAACCTGATATGTATAAAAATGTTTTAAAATAAGCCAAATTAAACCAATATTACATACAAACAATGACTTACACCTCTAATTTAGATCTTTGTGATCATGTAGAGAACATTACTGAGTTTATAAGGTAGCAAATGGTAGTTTCACCTCTACATTGTAAAACAATAGCAAGGCTAATGAGCCACACCAACGCCCATCATAAACCCCATAGACACATGCATCTGGCCCCCTCTGGCTTATTCAGAATTAGAGACACACCTAGTTCACCCAGTGACCACTAAACATACGCTAATGTGTCTTTTAGAGTTCCTGTATCACACCCTGCTACCTCTGATTAATTATCAAGTCAATGCAGACAGTTGGCACCAGGGCCATGAGAGATAAGTGAGGGTAAAGGTGTTTGTATTGACATGTCTTAATTTGAAGTAACTGCAAAGACACAGAAGTCATATTGTTTGCAGACGATACAAAGTTATTGTGGAAGTAACATGGAACAACTTCTGAATGAACTAGAAAACCAATTTAAGAAATTGAAGAGTTTTTCTGCAATCATATTTCACTGGATATGAGCAAAACAAAACTCATACTATGTTGGAGTCGTAGAAATTCTATCATTAATAAACTGATGATAAATAACAGACTTACGATCGTAAATAAAACTGCTTCAACAGAACCACCAAACCCACTTTTCAGCCTTTTCATTAAATACTCTTAAATTTAAAGACTTGGTTGACCTCAGACCTCTACACACAATTTATAAAGCAACAAACAAATCTTTGTCCCACAACATTTAGAACTTGATCAGGATAAAAAAAGAGAACGAAAGAAATAACATGTAATGTATGTCTGTATGTCTGACAGCATATCAGGTTTCTGTGAGTTTTTAGTAAAAAAAAAGAAATCGTTCTTCTCTTCATGTAGCTCAATCTAGTCCTATAGAATTAACCCAAAACTGATTCAGCCAATAAAAGTCCCACACCTTTACCTGCTGGAACTAACTTACATAGGAGTATAAAAAATGTGACTTTTTAAACTTCTTATCTATTTTTCATCAAACAAAACAGAACTGTACAGTTTCTGACTCAGGAGTATTGTTCTTAAGTCACTCTAATGATGCTACTGGAGTTAAATACAACTCTGGTTTACAATGTGTAGAATAATAAAATTCTAACTGCACTTTCTTTTTTTCAGACCTGAGAAACAGTATTTTAAAGAAATGTAAATGATGCCAGTTGGTAGAAACTGCCTGACTGCTTTGTAAAGTAACTCACAAAAGAAGAAGCTCAACCCCCCACATTCCTGCCCACACCCACAAACCTCCTTAAAAGCCCAGAATTGCTCTTAAGTCAGTCTTAGGACACATAGCACCTTCCTGCCTGGTTTGGAGCTCTTTCAGCAGATATACTTTCTCCAGCTTTCCTGTTTTAATCACTGGGATTTCAAAGATGGAAGATTATGGGATGCACTTTTCTCCAGGTATGTACTCAGCATTGTTGTCTAGTGAGCTAATGTGAACAGAGTTGGCTAACCTCGAAGACATCTTTGAGCAAAAATACCCTTTCACTCTGTGTTGTAAGTCCTGATGGCAGAAGTCACCATTTCTCCCTCCACAGCTGAACAGAGAGTCCACTTCAGGACCATCTGGGCTTTGAGTCACTTTTTAAACTTTCTAATTGGCAACATCTGGTGGCACATTTTAATAATTCAGCAAGTAAAATCAAGTGACATTGTGTGTGGGAAATTGATTAAGGCTCATCAGTTGATCCCTTTTGTATTATTTTCTGTTAAAAAACTCAACTGTGCCAAAACATATCAGTAGCCACGGTGACCCATGTGGACCATATATATTTGTGCTTACTTAGCCTCTGTCTTTCTGTCCTCATAGACTTGTGGATTTCTGGCAGCAGCCTGCAAGGGAGTCTTCCCTTGGAAGAACTTGCAGCATGGGCTGAGGCAGCTCTCGCTAAGGAGATGAGCAACAACATGTCTGAGGCTGCTGAAGCTGTTTCCAGCTCCGTCACGGAGGAGGAACTGGTTTTTGCTTCCCCAAGAAACCAGGAAGGCAGCAACACTGTCACAAGTACTATGTGTGTGAAGGAAGAAAAGGCCAAGGTGCTCAAAGGAAGGACCCGAGGGCTGTTCTCAGACAGCCAGTTAAAAACTCTTGACCATCACTTTAATCAGAAAATTTACCCTGACCCACAAGAGATGACAGAGTTGGCAGAGCTGACAGGACTGACCTACAAACAGGTGAGTGTTTTTCAAGGTTACTAGAACACAAGGAACTGAATTCGTTTTGAATGTTGGGTCTATTGTACTCATTAAATTTCTTCTGCTTCCCTCCATCTTTAGGTGAAGACTTGGTTTCAAAACCGAAGAAGAAAGTTTAGGAAGATTCCAGATTCTCATCATCTCAATCAGGGCGTCCCGCTTCATGTAAGTATCTCCAATTATTAAACAGAACTGTTTTTAATTCAGTCACTATCTGGGGAATTCATTTAATTAGATGAAGCGTATTGATTATAATTTAAAACAAGAACTCTGTATTGTGGTTTTACTGACTGTGCATCTGTCTGTGATTCAGTTTCAGGGAGCATCCTCACTCAGCGAACAACTGGACATCAGCTTCATGAGAAAGGGTGCAAATAATCAGGCCCACTATCCTGATGCTGTGGGCAATGTTGTCTCTGGACCTCAATGGACCCTCCACAACTCACCCCAGATGTTTGGCTGGTCGATGCCACCAGGCAACGGACATTATGATTGCAACACCGGTGTCTTAAGCACTGCATGGAATATGAACGACCCTGGACTTCACAGTGCAAGTTTTTACAGAGAAAGCGGAGAGCCTTGCTAACAGCTAAAGATGGCTGTAGCTACTGTTACATCTCTCTTTCATTTCTCAACTATCATTCTGAAGCCTTAAGATTGGTATTTCTGATATACTGGACGCTAATGTTATTTTTTTTATGTTTTCATTTTAATGTAAAGTTATTTAAAAGTTAACACAGAGGCAGGTTTGATAAAACTCAGTGAACTTCTTCGTCATTTACACTTTTACAAAACAAGGAAAAATTAGCTTGGTCATAGTTGGTGGGGTAGATTAAGGCTTGTGTGAGTGATTGATAAAGTCCACTTTTTATATGGTGTAACTGTTGTAAAGTCAACATGAATCTGTAATGATTTTTCTTCCAATAAATGAGGACTTTGCTAAAACAAAATACTTTCTCCATGCGTCATTTTTATTGAGTCTCAAACATATTTGGTGTTAAAAAGTGTAATGAAATCTCATGTTTGGTTTCTCATCACAGGTGGGTGTGTGCTTTCTCCTTCACACATCAGCCAAGGTGGAGAGCCTTACAACAGTTAATGTTCAATATCACAGATATTGTAAATAGTAGCTGGTATCAATGACTGAGCTGACAGGATATCAGGATTCTGATCTGTTCTGTTTTCTGTACTTTTAGTAAATGGTAGGTATGGGGTGAACATTAGGCCCTTTATCTTAAAACCCATTGATTTTAGAAATATTAGAATTCAATAGAATCTGTGGCTTCTGTAAATACCTTGATGCGTGCTCAATCATCCAGGTAAGGAAATCCCAAAAAGTTGATTCTGTTCATCTGGACCTAACGTTTTCAGTAGGACAAACTGGTGTATATCATGATTTTTATGGGTATTTCTCACTGGTGAGTTGAGAACAGTTTTGCTTGTTCTGCTTTCATGTCAACTAGATCTGTGTTAGATGATTTTGATTTAACTTCCTGCTCTGGTTGTTTCAGAAAAGGCAACCAAGTTGATCTTTGCACCGATGATTAATTTACTTTCTATTATCAGAAAATTTGTACACATAGTTTATAATTTCAAATGTATCAGAGCAAATACAGCTCAGTTTTAAATATGTTTTGCATGGAATCTGCATTATTTCAGTGAGTATTGAAACCTGATATGTATAAAAATGTTTTAAAATAAGCCAAATTAAACCAATATTACATACAAACAATGACTTACACCTCTAATTTAGATCTTTGTGATCATGTAGAGAACATTACTGAGTTTATAAGGTAGCAAATGGTAGTTTCACCTCTACATTGTAAAACAATAGCAAGGCTAATGAGCCACACCAACGCCCATCATAAACCCCATAGACACATGCATCTGGCCCCCTCTGGCTTATTCAGAATTAGAGACACACCTAGTTCACCCAGTGACCACTAAACATACGCTAATGTGTCTTTTAGAGTTCCTGTATCACACCCTGCTACCTCTGATTAATTATCAAGTCAATGCAGACAGTTGGCACCAGGGCCATGAGAGATAAGTGAGGGTAAAGGTGTTTGTATTGACATGTCTTAATTTGAAGTAACTGCAAAGACACAGAAGTCATATTGTTTGCAGACGATACAAAGTTATTGTGGAAGTAACATGGAACAACTTCTGAATGAACTAGAAAACCAATTTAAGAAATTGAAGAGTTTTTCTGCAATCATATTTCACTGGATATGAGCAAAACAAAACTCATACTATGTTGGAGTCGTAGAAATTCTATCATTAATAAACTGATGATAAATAACAGACTTACGATCGTAAATAAAACTGCTTCAACAGAACCACCAAACCCACTTTTCAGCCTTTTCATTAAATACTCTTAAATTTAAAGACTTGGTTGACCTCAGACCTCTACACACAATTTATAAAGCAACAAACAAATCTTTGTCCCACAACATTTAGAACTTGATCAGAATAAAAAAAAGAGAACGAAAGAAATAACATGTAATGTATGTCTGTATGTCTGACAGCATATCAGGTTTCTGTGAGTTTTTAGTAAAAAAAAAGAAATCGTTCTTCTCTTCATGTAGCTCAATCTAGTCCTATAGAATTAACCCAAAACTGATTCAGCCAATAAAAGTCCCACACCTTTACCTGCTGGAACTAACTTACATAGGAGTATAAAAAATGTGACTTTTTAAACTTCTTATCTATTTTTCATCAAACAAAACAGAACTGTACAGTTTCTGACTCAGGAGTATTGTTCTTAAGTCACTCTAATGATGCTACTGGAGTTAAATACAACTCTGGTTTACAATGTGTAGAATAATAAAATTCTAACTGCACTTTCTTTTTTTCAGACCTGAGAAACAGTATTTTAAAGAAATGTAAATGATGCCAGTTGGTAGAAACTGCCTGACTGCTTTGTAAAGTAACTCACAAAAGAAGAAGCTCAACCCCCCACATTCCTGCCCACACCCACAAACCTCCTTAAAAGCCCAGAATTGCTCTTAAGTCAGTCTTAGGACACATAGCACCTTCCTGCCTGGTTTGGAGCTCTTTCAGCAGATATACTTTCTCCAGCTTTCCTGTTTTAATCACTGGGATTTCAAAGATGGAAGATTATGGGATGCACTTTTCTCCAGGTATGTACTCAGCATTGTTGTCTAGTGAGCTAATGTGAACAGAGTTGGCTAACCTCGAAGACATCTTTGAGCAAAAATACCCTTTCACTCTGTGTTGTAAGTCCTGATGGCAGAAGTCACCATTTCTCCCTCCACAGCTGAACAGAGAGTCCACTTCAGGACCATCTGGGCTTTGAGTCACTTTTTAAACTTTCTAATTGGCAACATCTGGTGGCACATTTTAATAATTCAGCAAGTAAAATCAAGTGACATTGTGTGTGGGAAATTGATTAAGGCTCATCAGTTGATCCCTTTTGTATTATTTTCTGTTAAAAAACTCAACTGTGCCAAAACATATCAGTAGCCACGGTGACCCATGTGGACCATATATATTTGTGCTTACTTAGCCTCTGTCTTTCTGTCCTCATAGACTTGTGGATTTCTGGCAGCAGCCTGCAAGGGAGTCTTCCCTTGGAAGAACTTGCAGCATGGGCTGAGGCAGCTCTCGCTAAGGAGATGAGCAACAACATGTCTGAGGCTGCTGAAGCTGTTTCCAGCTCCGTCACGGAGGAGGAACTGGTTTTTGCTTCCCCAAGAAACCAGGAGGGCAGCAACACTGTCACAAGTACTATGTGTGTGAAGGACGAAAAGGCCAAGGTGCTCAAAGGAAGGACCCGAGGGCTGTTCTCAGACAGCCAGTTAAAAACTCTTGACCATCACTTTAATCAGAAAATTTACCCTGACCCACAAGAGATGACAGAGTTGGCAGAGCTGACAGGACTGACCTACAAACAGGTGAGTGTTTTTCAAGGTTACTAGAACATAAGGAACTGAATTCGTTTTGAATGTTGGGTCTATTGTACT
Source organism: Rhamphochromis longiceps (assembly GCF_057381845.1). NCBI lineage: Eukaryota > Metazoa > Chordata > Actinopteri > Cichliformes > Cichlidae > Rhamphochromis > Rhamphochromis longiceps. Next base: position 14,577,561 of record NC_140565.1, on the reverse strand, counting down.
CATTAAATTTCTTCTGCTTCCCTCCATCTTTAGGTGAAGACTTGGTTTCAAAACCGAAGAAGAAAGTTTAGGAAGATTCCAGATTCTCATCATCTCAATCAGGGCGTCCCGCTTCATGTAAGTATCTCCAATTATTAAACAGAACTGTTTTTAATTCAGTCACTATCTGGGGAATTCATTTAATTAGATGAAGCGTATTGATTATAATTTAAAACAAGAACTCTGTATTGTGGTTTTACTGACTGTGCATCTGTCTGTGATTCAGTTTCAGGGAGCATCCTCACTCAGCGAACAACTGGACATCAGCTTCATGAGAAAGGGTGCAAATAATCAGGCCCACTATCCTGATGCTGTGGGCAATGTTGTCTCTGGACCTCAATGGACCCTCCACAACTCACCCCTGATGTTTGGCTGGTCGATGCCACCAGGCAACGGACATTATGATTGCAACACCGGTGTCTTAAGCACTGCATGGAATATGAACGACCCTGGACTTCACAGTGCAAGTTTTTACAGAGAAAGCGGAGAGCCTTGCTAACAGCTAAAGATGGCTGTAGCTACTGTTACATCTCTCTTTCATTTCTCAACTATCATTCTGAAGCCTTAAGATGAGCATTTCTGATATACTGGACGCTAATGTTATTTTTTTTATGTTTTCATTTTAATGTAAAGTTATTTAAAAGTTAACACAGAGGCAGGTTTGATAAAACTCAGTGAACTTCTTCGTCATTTACACTTTTACAAAACCAGGAAAAATTAGCTTGGTCATAGTTGGTGGGGTAGATTAAGGCTTGTGTGAGTGATTGATAAAGTCCACTTTTTATATGGTGTAACTGTTGTAAAGTCAACATGAATCTGTAATGATTTTTCTTCCAATAAATGAGGACTTTGCTAAAACAAAATACTTTCTCCATGCGTCATTTTTATTGAGTCTCAAACATATTTGGTGTTAAAAAGTGTAATGAAATCTCATGTTTGGTTTCTCATCACAGGTGGGTGTGTGCTTTCTCCTTCACACATCAGCCAAGGTGGAGAGCCTTACAACAGTTAATGTTCAATATCACAGATATTGTAAATAGTAGCTAGTATCAATGACTGAGCTGACAGGATATCAGGATTCTGATCTGTTCTGTTTTCTGTACTTTTAGTAAATGGTAGGTATGGGGTGAACATTAGGCCCTTTATCTTAAAACCCATTGATTTTAGAAATATTAGAATTCAATAGAATCTGTGGCTTCTGTAAATACCTTGATGCGTGCTCAATCATCCAGGTAAGGAAATCCCAAAAAGTTGATTCTGTTCATCTGGACCTAACGTTTTCAGTAGGACAAACTGGTGTATATCATGATTTTTATGGGTATTTCTCACTGGTGAGTTGAGAACAGTTTTGCTTGTTCTGCTTTCATGTCAACTAGATCTGTGTTAGATGATTTTGATTTAACTTCTTGCTCTGGTTGTTTCAGAAAAGGCAACCAAGTTGATCTTTGCACCGATGATTAATTTACTTTCTATTATCAGAAAATTTGTACACATAGTTTATAATTTCAAATGTATCAGAGCAAATACAGCTCAGTTTTAAATATGTTTTGCATGGAATCTGCATTATTTCAGTGAGTATTGAAACCTGATATGTATAAAAATGTTTTAAAATAAGCCAAATTAAACCAATATTACATACAAACAATGACTTACACCTCTAATTTAGATCTTTGTGATCATGTAGAGAACATTACTGAGTTTATAAGGTAGCAAATGGTAGTTTCACCTCTACATTGTAAAACAATAGCAAGGCTAATGAGCCACACCAACGCCCATCATAAACCCCATAGACACATGCATCTGGCCCCCTCTGGCTTATTCAGAATTAGAGACACACCTAGTTCACCCAGTGACCACTAAACATACGCTAATGTGTCTTTTAGAGTTCTTGTATCACACCCTGCTACCTCTGATTAATTATCAAGTCAATGCAGACAGTTGGCACCAGGGCCATGAGAGATAAGTGAGGGTAAAGGTGTTTGTATTGACATGTCTTAATTTGAAGTAACTGCAAAGACACAGAAGTCATATTGTTTGCAGACGATACAAAGTTATTGTGGAAGTAACATGGAACAACTTCTGAATGAACTAGAAAACCAATTTAAGAAATTGAAGAGTTTTTCTGCAATCATATTTCACTGGATATGAGCAAAACAAAACTCATACTATGTTGGAGTCGTAGAAATTCTATCATTAATAAACTGATGATAAATAACAGACTTACGATCGTAAATAAAACTGCTTCAACAGAACCACCAAACCCACTTTTTAGCCTTTTCATTAAATACTCTTAAATTTAAAGACTTGGTTGACCTCAGACCTCTACACACAATTTATAAAGCAACAAACAAATCTTTGTCCCACAACATTTAGAACTTGATCAGGATAAAAAAAGAGAACGAAAGAAATAACATGTAATGTATGTCTGTATGTCTGACAGCATATCAGGTTTCTGTGAGTTTTTAGTAAAAAAAAAGAAATCGTTCTTCTCTTCATGTAGCTCAATCTAGTCCTATAGAATTAACCCAAAACTGATTCAGCCAATAAAAGTCCCACACCTTTACCTGCTGGAACTAACTTACATAGGAGTATAAAAAATGTGACTTTTTAAACTTCTTATCTATTTTTCATCAAACAAAACAGAACTGTACAGTTTCTGACTCAGGAGTATTGTTCTTAAGTCACTCTAATGATGCTACTGGAGTTAAATACAACTCTGGTTTACAATGTGTAGAATAATAAAATTCTAACTGCACTTTCTTTTTTTCAGACCTGAGAAACAGTATTTTAAAGAAATGTAAATGATGCCAGTTGGTAGAAACTGCCTGACTGCTTTGTAAAGTAACTCACAAAAGAAGAAGCTCAACCCCCCACATTCCTGCCCACACCCACAAACCTCCTTAAAAGCCCAGAATTGCTCTTAAGTCAGTCTTAGGACACATAGCACCTTCCTGCCTGGTTTGGAGCAGATATACTTTCTCCAGCTTTCCTGTTTTAATCACTGGGATTTCAAAGATGGAAGATTATGGGATGCACTTTTCTCCAGGTATGTACTCAGCATTGTTGTCTAGTGAGCTAATGTGAACAGAGTTGGCTAACCTCGAAGACATCTTTGAGCAAAAATACCCTTTCACTCTGTGTTGTAAGTCCTGATGGCAGAAGTCACCATTTCTCCCTCCACAGCTGAACAGAGAGTCCACTTCAGGACCATCTGGGCTTTGAGTCACTTTTTAAACTTTCTAATTGGCAACATCTGGTGGCACATTTTAATAATTCAGCAAGTAAAATCAAGTGACATTGTGTGTGGGAAATTGATTAAGGCTCATCAGTTGATCCCTTTTGTATTATTTTCTGTTAAAAAACTCAACTGTGCCAAAACATATCAGTAGCCACGGTGACCCATGTGGACCATATATATTTGTGCTTACTTAGCCTCTGTCTTTCTGTCCTCACAGACTTGTGGATTTCTGGCAGCAGCCTGCAAGGGAGTCTTCCCTTGGAAGAACTTGCAGCATGGGCTGAGGCAGCTCTCGCTAAGGAGATGAGCAACAACATGTCTGAGGCTGCTGAAGCTGTTTCCAGCTCCGTCACAGAGGAGGAACTGGTTTTTGCTTCCCCAAGAAACCAGGAGGGCAGCAACACTGTAACAAGTACTACGTGTGTGAAGGAAGAAAAGGCCAAGGTGCTCAAAGGAAGGACCCGAGGGCTGTTCTCAGACAGCCAGTTAAAAACTCTTGACCATCACTTTAATCAGAAAATTTACCCTGACCCACAAGAGATGACAGAGTTGGCAGAGCTGACAGGACTGACCTACAAACAGGTGAGTGTTTTTCAAGGTTACTAGAACACAAGGAACTGAATTCGTTTTGAATGTTGGGTCTATTGTACTCATTAAATTTCTTCTGCTTCCCTCCATCTTAGGTGAAGACTTGGTTTCAAAACCGAAGAAGAAAGTTTAGGAAGATTCCAGATTCTCATCATCTCAATCAGGGCGTCCCGCTTCATGTAAGTATCTCCAATTATTAAACAGAACTGTTTTTAATTCAGTCACTATCTGGGGAATTCATTTAATTAGATGAAGCGTATTGATTATAATTTAAAACAAGAACTCTGTATTGTGGTTTTACTGACTGTGCATCTGTCTGTGATTCAGTTTCAGGGAGCATCCTCACTCAGCGAACAACTGGACATCAGCTTCATGAGAAAGGGTGCAAATAATCAGGCCCACTATCCTGATGCTGTGGGCAATGTTGTCTCTGGACCTCAATGGACCCTCCACAACTCACCCCAGATGTTTGGCTGGTCGATGCCACCAGGCAACGGACATTATGATTGCAACACCGGTGTCTTAAGCACTGCATGGAATATGAACGACCCTGGACTTCACAGTGCAAGTTTTTACAGAGAAAGCGGAGAGCCTTGCTAACAGCTAAAGATGGCTGTAGCTACTGTTACATCTCTCTTTCATTTCTCAACTATCATTCTGAAGCCTTAAGATGGGTATTTCTGATATACTGGACGATAATGTTATTTTTTTTATGTTTTCATTTTAATGTAAAGTTATTTAAAAGTTAACACAGAGGCAGGTTTGATAAAACTCAGTGAACTTCTTCGTCATTTACACTTTTACAAAACAAGGAAAAATTAGCTTGGTCATAGTTGGTGGGGTAGATTAAGGCTTGTGTGAGTGATTGATAAAGTCCACTTTTTATATGGTGTAACTGTTGTAAAGTCAACATGAATCTGTAATGATTTTTCTTCCAATAAATGAGGACTTTGCTAAAACAAAATACTTTCTCCATGCGTCATTTTTATTGAGTCTCAAACATATTTGGTGTTAAAAAGTGTAATGAAATCTCATGTTTGGTTTCTCATCACAGGTGGGTGTGTGCTTTCTCCTTCACACATCAGCCAAGGTGGAGAGCCTTACAACAGTTAATGTTCAATATCACAGATATTGTAAATAGTAGCTGGTATCAATGACTGAGCTGACAGGATATCAGGATTCTGATCTGTTCTGTTTTCTGTACTTTTAGTAAATGGTAGGTATGGGGTGAACATTAGGCCCTTTATCTTAAAACCCATTGATTTTAGAAATATTAGAATTCAATAGAATCTGTGGCTTCTGTAAATACCTTGATGCGTGCTCAATCATCCAGGTAAGGAAATCCCAAAAAGTTGATTCTGTTCATCTGGACCTAACGTTTTCAGTAGGACAAACTGGTGTATATCATGATTTTTATGGGTATTTCTCACTGGTGAATTGAGAACAGTTTTGCTTGTTCTGCTTTCATGTCAACTAGATCTGTGTTAGATGATTTTGATTTAACTTCCTGCTCTGGTTGTTTCAGAAAAGGCAACCAAGTTGATCTTTGCACCGATGATTAATTTACTTTCTATTATCAGAAAATTTGTACACATAGTTTATAATTTCAAATGTATCAGAGCAAATACAGCTCAGTTTTAAATATGTTTTGCATGGAATCTGCATTATTTCAGTGAGTATTGAAACCTGATATGTATAAAAATGTTTTAAAATAAGCCAAATTAAACCAATATTACATACAAACAATGACTTACACCTCTAATTTAGATCTTTGTGATCATGTAGAGAACATTACTGAGTTTATAAGGTAGCAAATGGTAGTTTCACCTCTACATTGTAAAACAATAGCAAGGCTAATGAGCCACACCAACGCCCATCATAAACCCCATAGACACATGCATCTGGCCCCCTCTGGCTTATTCAGAATTAGAGACACACCTAGTTCACCCAGTGACCACTAAACATACGCTAATGTGTCTTTTAGAGTTCCTGTATCACACCCTGCTACCTCTGATTAATTATCAAGTCAATGCAGACAGTTGGCACCAGGGCCATGAGAGATAAGTGAGGGTAAAGGTGTTTGTATTGACATGTCTTAATTTGAAGTAACTGCAAAGACACAGAAGTCATATTGTTTGCAGACGATACAAAGTTATTGTGGAAGTAACATGGAACAACTTCTGAATGAACTAGAAAACCAATTTAAGAAATTGAAGAGTTTTTCTGCAATCATATTTCACTGGATATGAGCAAAACAAAACTCATACTATGTTGGAGTCGTAGAAATTCTATCATTAATAAACTGATGATAAATAACAGACTTACGATCGTAAATAAAACTGCTTCAACAGAACCACCAAACCCACTTTTTAGCCTTTTCATTAAATACTCTTAAATTTAAAGACTTGGTTGACCTCAGACCTCTACACACAATTTATAAAGCAACAAACAAATTTTTGTCCCACAACATTTAGAACTTGATCAGGATAAAAAAAGAGAACGAAAGAAATAACATGTAATGTATGTCTGTATGTCTGACAGCATATCAGGTTTCTGTGAGTTTTTAGTAAAAAAAAAGAAATCGTTCTTCTCTTCATGTAGCTCAATCTAGTCCTATAGAATTAACCCAAAACTGATTCAGCCAATAAAAGTCCCACACCTTTACCTGCTGGAACTAACTTACATAGGAGTATAAAAAATGTGACTTTTTAAACTTCTTATCTATTTTTCATCAAACAAAACAGAACTGTACAGTTTCTGACTCAGGAGTATTGTTCTTAAGTCACTCTAATGATGCTACTGGAGTTAAATACAACTCTGGTTTACAATGTGTAGAATAATAAAATTCTAACTGCACTTTCTTTTTTTCAGACCTGAGAAACAGTATTTTAAAGAAATGTAAATGATGCCAGTTGGTAGAAACTGCCTGACTGCTTTGTAAAGTAACTCACAAAAGAAGAAGCTCAACCCCCCACATTCCTGCCCACACCCACAAACCTCCTTAAAAGCCCAGAATTGCTCTTAAGTCAGTCTTAGGACACATAGCACCTTCCTGCCTGGTTTGGAGCTCTTTCAGCAGATATACTTTCTCCAGCTTTCCTGTTTTAATCACTGGGATTTCAAAGATGGAAGATTATGGGATGCACTTTTCTCCAGGTATGTACTCAGCATTGTTGTCTAGTGAGCTAATGTGAACAGAGTTGGCTAACCTCGAAGACATCTTTGAGCAAAAATACCCTTTCACTCTGTGTTGTAAGTCCTGATGGCAGAAGTCACCATTTCTCCCTCCACAGCTGAACAGAGAGTCCACTTCAGGACCATCTGGGCTTTGAGTCACTTTTTAAACTTTCTAATTGGCAACATCTGGTGGCACATTTTAATAATTCAGCAAGTAAAATCAAGTGACATTGTGTGTGGGAAATTGATTAAGGCTCATCAGTTGATCCCTTTTGTATTATTTTCTGTTAAAAAACTCAACTGTGCCAAAACATATCAGTAGCCACGGTGACCCATGTGGACCATATATATTTGTGCTTACTTAGCCTCTGTCTTTCTGTCCTCACAGACTTGTGGATTTCTGGCAGCAGCCTGCAAGGGAGTCTTCCCTTGGAAGAACTTGCAGCATGGGCTGAGGCAGCTCTCGCTAAGGAGATGAGCAACAACATGTCTGAGGCTGCTGAAGCTGTTTCCAGCTCCGTCACAGAGGAGGAACTGGTTTTTGCTTCCCCAAGAAACCAGGAGGGCAGCAACACTGTCACAAGTACTATGTGTGTGAAGGACGAAAAGGCCAAGGTGCTCAAAGGAAGGACCCGAGGGCTGTTCTCAGACAGCCAGTTAAAAACTCTTGACCATCACTTTAATCAGAAAATTTACCCTGACCCACAAGAGATGACAGAGTTGGCAGAGCTGACAGGACTGACCTACAAACAGGTGAGTGTTTTTCAAGGTTACTAGAGCATAAGGAACTGAATTCGTTTTGAATGTTGGGTCTATTGTACTCATTAAATTTCTTCTGCTTCCCTCCATCTTTAGGTGAAGACTTGGTTTCAAAACCGAAGAAGAAAGTTTAGGAAGATTCCAGATTCTCAGCATCTCAATCAGGGCGTCCCGCTTCATGTAAGTATCTCCAATTATTAAACAGAACTGTTTTTAATTCAGTCACTATCTGGGGAATTCATTTAATTAGATGAAGCGTATTGATTATAATTTAAAACAAGAACTCTGTATTGTGGTTTTACTGACTGTGCATCTGTCTGTGATTCAGTTTCAGGGAGCATCCTCACTCGGCGAACAACTGGACATCAGCTTCATGAGAAAGGGTGCAAATAATCAGGCCCACTATCCTGATGCTGTGGGCAATGTTGTCTCTGGACCTCAATGGACCCTCCACAACTCACCCCAGATGTTTGGCTGGTCGATGCCACCAGGCAACGGACATTATGATTGCAACACCAGTGTCTTAAGCACTGCATGGAATATGAATGACCCTGGACTTCACAGTGCAAGTTTTTACAGAGAAAGCGGAGAGCCTTGCTAACAGCTAAAGATGGCTGTAGCTACTGTTACATCTCTCTTTCATTTCTCAACTATCATTCTGAAGCCTTAAGATGGGTATTTCTGATATAATGGACGCTAATGTTATTTTTTTTATGTTTTCATTTTAATGTAAAGTTATTTAAAAGTTAACACAGAGGCAGGTTTGATAAAACTCAGTGAACTTCTTCGTCATTTACACTTTTACAAAACAAGGAAAAATTAGCTTGGTCATAGTTGGTGGGGTAGATTAAGGCTTGTGTGAGTGATTGATAAAGTCCACTTTTTATATGGTGTAACTGTTGTAAAGTCAACATGAATCTGTAATGATTTTTCTTCCAATAAATGAGGACTTTGCTAAAACAAAATACTTTCTCCATGCGTCATTTTTATTGAGTCTCAAACATATTTGGTGTTAAAAAGTGTAATGAAATCTCATGTTTGGTTTCTTGTCACAGGTGGGTGTGTGCTTTCTCCTTCATACATCAGCCAAGGTGGAGAGCCTTACAACAGTTAATGTTCAATATCACAGATATTGTAAATAGTAGCTAGTATCAATGACTGAGCTGACAGGATATCAGGATTCTGATCTGTTTTCTGTACTTTTAGTAAATGGTAGGTATGGGGTGAACATTAGGCCCTTTATCTTAAAACCCATTGATTTTAGAAATATTAGAATTTATTCTTTGAAATGAGAACACATAACACATTTTGTATAAAATATTAAGAGAAACTTAAAAAAAAAAAACAACAACTTGGAACTTGATACCAGTATCATACCTGGGGAATATCACACTGGAATTGATGTAAATGTGTTTTGACTTTTTCTTATGTTCCAGTATTTGTGAAACTTCACATGATTTAGACTGTTTAAAAAATTATGTCTGTATATCAGAAGCTGTAAATAAAATATCAGTCCCCTACCCTTAAATCAGAATTTTCTTGACTTGATCCTCAAATATTTTGTGTTTTTAACATTCTCTTGTATTAAGAAAGCACGTTGAACATAACAGTAGTATGGCTTTCTACATTACCTTTGCTTTCACATTTTTAGGGCCCGAGCACTGACAGTGCAAAGGCCCTATTGTATTTGCTCCGTTTCTTCTTCTTCTTCTTCTTATTATTCAGGCAAAACAAGGGCCTTTTTGAGGGCCTAAACATGCTCAAAAACTCATGGAATTTTGCACACATGCCAAGTTTGGTGAGAAATTTTGTATTTTAATGTTTTACATATGAGCACTCGGAAATGGCTCTACAGCGCCACCTATGCCTTGTTAAATGCAGCCCTACGACCACATCGTTTGAGCTACATGTATGAAATTTGGCACACATTTGTATCATGCCAAGACGAACAAAAAAGTCTGTTGGCCCATTGACGCAAACCCAACAGGAAGTCCGCCATTTGGAAGAGAAGGTGACATTTTGGTTCTAATTTTGCCATTTCCATGCCTCGAACTTTTTCGAACTCCTCCTTGGGATTTGGCCGTATAGGCTTCATCTTTGGTCAGTGTCAACTACACACCTGGGCCATGTTAAATTGCAGAGCTTTTGAGTTTTCACAATACCATGAGGCCGTGGCGCCATGGCAAATTTCGATGACTCGCCATGAAAATCTTATTGCCTCTCATTTTGTCATACATTTTCTGACCTTGACCAAAGTGAACACATATGATAAGGCTCCACCCCTGAACATAATTCAACTGCCATATTTGACATCAGGGACAGCGCCACCTAGTGGGAACAGGAAATGTCATGTTTTACACTTTGGGGTACAGTATTGTGATGGGTGACATCTGCAGCCTCAAATTTCTCCAGGAAAGCCTTAAGGAGTTGGTCTTGGGTTACAGTGAAAACTGTGACTTTTCGCGAAAGGGTGTGACCCCAGCGGCATGGCGAACTTTGATATCTCGCCACGAAGAAACAAATTAGTATAACTCCATGAAATCCAGTCTGATCAGTACCAGATTTTACAGGCATGATGTCAGACCCTCCCTGAACAGATTGATGTGCCCATTGTCTGGAATACGCACAGCGCCACCTAGTGGCAACAGGAAATGTCATGGCTTTAATTTTGTTGTACTGATTTTCACAGGTTCATCGTGGCCACCTCAAAAGCGGTGAATATCACCATCAGTCCCTCGTGATGCTTCAGTGCAAAAATTGTGACTTTAAACTGAACGGCGCACCCTGATGGCAACGCGGTCCACCATGAAAGATGAAGTGGCTTTTGAGGGGCTTGGAAAGTTTATAGAGGCTTGAAATTTGGCACACACCTCCAATGTGATGAAGGCTTTGTTGTCATGTGATCATTTTCATTGAATAGCGCGAAATGGCTCCACAGCGCCCCCTACAATATTTCAAAATATCAGCCCCTGCTCTGTGTTTTATGTATGAGTCTGAAACCTGGTAAGCATATAGGAGATATCAAGATGTACAAAAAAGTCTCTTGGTGCAATATCCCAAATCCAACAGGAAGTCAGCCATTTTAAAATTAATGTGCAATTTTTGCAACATTTTCCCCTCTTTTCAGGCACCGTTCTTTGACGAACTCCTCCAAGGGATTTCATCAGATTGATGCAATCTCCTGTGTGTGGAATCTAAAGACCTTTGTGATGTTAAATTGCGAAGCTTTTTACATTCAGGGAAACGGGGTGGTCATGGCGGCACGTAGAGTTTCAATCACGCGCCAAAAAGCAGTAATCTGCTGTCACTGAAAGACACAATGTCCAATCTCTCCCAAAGCTCATAGGCGTGATGAGACTCGAGCTCAGAAATGTTTGTTATGCCATTTGTACATAATGGTTAGAGCGCCACCTAGTGGAACGACTAACTAATCATGAATGAATGAGTTGAAATGTTAGCTGGTGGTTAAATGCATGAATTCCATCAATGTGACATCAGATCGGAGGTGCTGGTTTTAGGTGTTGGGCGTGGCTCGACGCGCCGGGGGTGCGAGGGCCCTCATAACGCTGCTTGCAGCTTTAATTAAACTTGTATTTGTAAAAAAAAAAAAAAAATATAGAAGGAAAAAAAAGTGGATAACAATAACAATAAGAAAAAAATACATACATATACAAACACATAAGTATACACACATGTACAAGTTGAATAATACGAGGCTACAAGTTAGGCTCGTATTATTGACATGGGTATTTAAATCAGTGCATCAACATAAAAAGTGGCATGGTTCATTCACACCTCACAGGCTTAACATATTCCATCCATTTAGACCATATTCTGTAGAAGGTATCCCCCTGAGCTTCAAGAAAAAAAATCTATTTTTCCATTGATCTTTTGTATAGAATGTATCCAATCTTCCATTGTTGGTGGTTCAGGCTTAAGCCATCTCCTCATGAGGGCCTTAATACTCGCAGCCAGTAGGATTTAGAAAAGTCTTCTATCATTAGAGATTAATTTATCCACTGGTGTGTCACACAAAAATATTGTCTCAAAGGCTAAAAGGAAAACAAATGAAAAAACATTTTGTAGATGTTCATTGATTAGAGACCAGTACTAAAATAAAAATAACTTTTTGCAATCCCAAAAGACATGGAAATGGTTGGCTCCATCTCCCCCACATCTCCAACAAGTGTCACCAGTTCCCCGATACCTTTTCTGAGCAGGGGTGATGAAAATTGTCATGATGCTTTTCCAGCAAAATTCACACCAAACATTAGACCCGGTGGTAGCCCACTGTATCTTGCATGCGTGGCTCCAACACTCCTCTGTAATTGTCAGATTACCTTCTTTCTATCCCACGGTGTAATCTAGACAACAGAGCAATGGTCTTAACTGAGCTGCACAGTAATATTCTCATAGACAAGGAAGTCCACGACCTTCCCTATCTTTTTTTAGTTGGAGGGTTGTATATCAGATTTTATAGATTCATTTAACAGGGCATAGTTGGCAATGAACATTTTTGGTGAAATCATAGGGGTGTATTACCACCCCTATGTACCTTACGCTATCTGCGTCCCATTTACATTTATAGCTATTCTTAATTTCGACTGGTGGATCATAGTTTAAAGTTAATGTCTGTGTTTCGTTTACATTAACCTTGTATCCTGAAAAAGAACCATACTTAGATAGCATTTCCATGATTTTGGGGAGTGCCTGTGTAGGATAGGATACAGTTAATAGTAGGTCGTCGGCAAATAGTGCTAATTTCGATTTCCCTCCTGCCGTTGTTACTCCAGTTATATCCCGTCTCTGCCTGATCCATTGTCTTAATGGTTCTATAATCAAAGCAAAAAGCAGTGGTGAAATGCAGCAGTCCTGTCGTGTCCCGTGCTTCAATATAAATGGTTCGGTGGGGTCTCCATTGATTTTGATTTTAGCTCTTGGTTTATTGTATAGCCCTGAAATAATATCAATCATAGATTTACCAAAAACAAAATTCACAAGCACCTTATATAAAAAGGACCACCTCACTGAATCAAATGCCTTCTCTGCATCTAGACTTAACACTAAGGTCTCTAGTTTTTGTTTATCAACCTGCCTCATTATGTGCAAAACCTTTCTGATGTTGTCCTGGGCCTGTCTCTGTTTGATGAAACCCGTTTGATCATTATGTATTAACCCAGGTAATATTGTTTCTAGTCTCTTAGAGATGATGGATGTGAACAACTTATAATCAATATTCAGTACACTAATTGGGCGATTTGGTATGATGGAGATTATTGCTTCCCTCCATGAAGAAGGGATAATTTTCTTTTCCATTCCCCAATTACATTTTTTAGCATGGTGGTAGTCAAACAATCTTGCATTATTGTATACCATTCTGGACCAAACCTGCCATTTTCCCTCCCTTTAGTCTTTTAATTGCCAAATACATTTCTTCTTTGGTTATTGCAGATAATAGCAACTTTGGCAACTTTAGTACTGACAAGATGGTATTGACATCAGTATTGTTATCTGCTGGGGTTGGGAATAGAGTCTTCTATAATAATTCTGAAAGCATTGTTTAATTTTCCCCAGTTCAGTTTCTATTTCTATTCTACTTGCCTATTTGTCTATTAAAAGGGATCTTTATTTTATGTATAGTCTTCTCTGCTGGGGGAATACACCCATTTAAGAGAGAAATCATAGTACCTTCAGTCTTACCCATTACCGTTATATATCTACCTTCCTTATCTTTATGCTCTAATAAATGTTCATCACTCAGAGCTGCAGATAAAAAAAATCGCCACCCCCCTCAGCCTCCCAGAACCAGATATGGGCAGTAACACATAACGCCTTACTGTAATTCCATTCAATTTTATTTATATAGCGCCAAATCACAACGAAATTCGCCTCAAGACGCTTTTTATTGTACAGTAGATACAGAGAAAAACCCAACAATCATATGACCCCCTATGAGTAAGCACTTTGGCGACAGTGGGAAGGAAAAACTCCCTTTTAACAACTGCTGCGACCGGTTGGGGTGAGAGAAGGAAAACAGGATAAAGACATGCTGTGGAGGAGAGACAGAGATTAATAACAGATATGATTCAATGCAGAGAGGTCTATTAACACATAGTGAGTGAGAAAGGTGACTGGAAAGGAAAAACTCAATGCATCATGGGAATCCCCCAGCAGTCTAAGGGAGGATTCAGGGTCACCTGATCCAGCCCTAACTATATGCTTTAGCAAAAAGGAAAGTTTTAAGCCTAATCTTGAAAGTAGAGATAGTGTCTGTCTCCCGAATCCAAACTGGAAGCTGGTTCCACAGAAGAGGGGCCTGAAAACTGAAGGCTCTGCCTCCCATTCTACTTTTAAATACTCTAGGAACAACAAGTAGGCCTGCAGTGCGAGAGCGAAGTGCTCTAATAGGGTGATATGGTACTACAAGGTCATTAAGATAAGATGGGGCCTGATTATTTAAGACCTTGCATGTGAGGAGCAGCATTTTGAATTCAATTCTGGATTTAACAGGAAGCCAATGACGGGAAGCCAAAACAGGAGAAATATGCTCTCTCTTTCTAGTCCCTGTCAGGACTCTTGCTGCAGCATTTTGGATTAGCTGAAGGCTTTTCAGTGAGTTTTTAGGACATCCTGATAATAATGAATTGCAGTAGTCCAGCCTGGAAGTAATAAATGCATGAACTAGTTTTTCAACGTCACTCTGAGACAGGATATTTCTAATTTTAGAGATGTTGCACAAATGGAAGAACGCAGTCTTACATATTTGTTTAATATGTGCGTTGAAGGACGTGTCCTGGTCAAAAATGACTCCAAGGTTCCTCACAGTGTTACTGGAGGCCAAGGTAATGCCATCCAGAGTAAGAATCTGGTTAGATACCATATTTCTAAGATTTTCAGGGCCGAGTACAATAACCTCAGTTTTATCTGAATTATGAAGCAAAAAGTTAGCAGCCATCCAGGTCTTTATGTCTTTGAGACATTCCTGCAGTTTAGCTAATTGGTGTGTGTTATCTGGCTTCATGGACAGATAGAGCTGGGTGTCATCTGCATAGCAGTGAAAATGTATGCTGTCTTCTAATGATACTGCCTAAGGGAAGCATGTATAATGTAAACAGAATTGGTCCTAGCACTGAACCCTGTAGAACACCGTAATTGACCCTAGTGTGTGAAGAGGACTCTCCATTTACATGTACAAATTTAAATCTATTGGATAGATATGATACAAACCACTGCAGCACAGTACCTGTAATACCTACAGCATGTTCTAGTCGCTCTGAAAAGGATATTATGGTCAACAGTATCGAACGCTGCACTAAGGTCTATGTAGTAGTGGCTGGTAATAAACCAGTCCTCATAAAGGAACAGTGCTCTTTAATGAATTCAGCATAGACTTTACATCGTAGAGGTAACAGGGAGACACAACAAGTTATCAGTTAGTCATCTAACTATACTCTAACTCTAAAACTTTTCCAACTCCACTTTATTCCAACTCCACTTCATCCATCAGGCTGTCAGGAAGCTTAACTCCCTCCCGATTCTGCCCCCTCTCCCCTCCACAGTCTCACTGAACTCTGTCACACACACACACACACACACACTCTCTGACTCACTCACTGGCCTGCACCAGTTACCAGTCACTTTGTGGAGCATTGGACTGCCATTACCTCATAAGACTTTGTTGTTACACTATCTCTTACCGCATACCACTAAATCTCCATTTGCACTATTTGCCTATTTGCACTACTATGCCTCCTTACTTGAATATTGTATATTGTATATTGCATAGCTTTTTTTTTTTGTTATACGTAAAATTGTATTGTATTTATTTAAATTTTTACTTTTTAATTATTTTATTTGCATTTTTTAATCACTAGGGTTTGAGAGTAACGAAATTTCTATTCTCTGTATGTCCTGTACATGTGGCAGAATTGACAAATAAAGTTGACTTGACTTGACTTGACTTATTTCACGACACCACCCTCTAGTGGTGCAATATGGTACAATCATTACAGGACACAACATCTCTCTATGAAAAGAGTTCACCAGAAATAAAGTAATTCACTGTTTAGCAAGTCACACATACACTTGTGAACTTAAATGTCGCAATAGTTATAACATCAGAATACTACAACTAGCAAAGCTTAATAAGCCTGAAACTATATTGCACTCCTACGTAAAATGAAAAGAAATTATTATTCCAGTTTTTCCATGACAATTTTTTCTTAGTGCATTGGTGGCAGAAAATCAGTTCTTTTTACACTCAAGATAGAACAAGTAATAACATTTCTCTAATGTTCTTTTTCCAAGCAACCTATTATGGTACAATATAGTCTTTGTGCCAGCGAGGCTTGTACTTAACGCCTGGCAGTCTTCTGGCAGTAGGTGAGCCAGTCTGAGTGTGGTGCAACCTAGCAGTGTCAGCGTTCTTTTCAGTCACTGGGCGACAGCGTGCTAGATGAGTGGCATTCCAAATCTTTCCATCACTCAGCAAGAAGGCATTCAAGCCTTTGGCTTTTGTTACTGTTACAGGAGTAGGGATGGGTATTGATAAGATTTTCACGATTCCAATTCCATTTTCGATTCTGTTTAACGATTCGATTCTTTATCGATTCTTATTTTTAAAAAAGGAGAACACTAAAGTCGATTAGCTTAGAACTTTGTTTTATATCTTCTCTTTGAACAAGATAGAAATTTAGGAGTAACATGGCCTTACAAACCCAACAGTGAGATCTTAAGAGTACCTTAAGATCAGCCTACGGTTCTTCAATGGGGTGTTACAGGGTCCCCAGGAAAAAAAAAATTGTAAATGTAAAATAATAAAATAAATATTCTCCTGTAGCAATAACAAAGTGTAACATAAATTATTCTGTAGCAATTACACAAGAATATCCAGTAATGTCCCTGCCTACAATTAAACACATTCACTTACCAAAGTGAAATCGAGGGCATCTGCTGTGGCAGCCTTTTAACACAAACTTAGTCACTGCTTGGTGACATTCGTCTATCCTGGCCTGAAAGGAGACTGCAGCAAGAACTGCCAGCATCTGAGCCAGACTCTGTCTGTCTCTCTCATCATGGTCACCTAAATGCACAGTAATGGCAGGTTTTGTAATAAGGCAGATCGCGCTAACATAATATGCACTGTTAGTTGATTATTTACCTGCCGCATTAACGGGAGAGGATGTGCAAACGTTACCGCTGCTGCTGGGGTGAGATTCACGAGTCCGCAGCGGATTTAAAAACACGACATTCATTTAAGGTCATCGCGTGTTTTGTGAGCAAATGCTTTTGCATATTCGTAGTGTTTCCTCCCTTAAATGAAATATCTACTTTGCACGCACACAGCCAATATCTGGGGCAGCAGGGATGCAAGAAGCAGGTGATGGGTTTATAGACATCACAGAAGCAGTAGGATCAGTATATGGAGGTAGAACAGTATTGCCTGCAATGCTGACATTCAGCGCTTCCATCAGATCTCTTCCAAGAAGAGGAGTTCCTTTTCTTACAACAAAGAACACAGCTGAGGCAGATGCATTTCCTCTGCTCACTGTGACTTGCAGGCAGCCTAACACAGGGAGAGAGATACTCCCTACGGCTTATGACAAAATTTGATCCGATTTGATTGATGACCCTAATCATGACCTTTTGACCTCCCCCCTCCCCCCCGGAAGTGTGTAATTTGATCCCCTAAGCGTGACGAATTGCATCCGGAGAAGGGAGGGGGGAAACCCCTGGAAGCGCGCCACCTGTTGTTGGAAAAAAAAGAAAAAAAGTTTTTAGAGGGAGGGAGGGTCTGCGGCATGGGAGGAGAATAAAAGCAGAGAGGAGGAGTCCGTCACAATTTCTAAGGCACAGACACAAGATGGATCCTTTCATTCTGCAGCCCAGCAGCGTTCCTGTGTACTTGGACGGCGAAGAGATCTGCTCTCCCGAGGCCGCTAGCATGGGAGGCAGCAGCAGCGAGTGGTCCTCGTCGATTATCAGCGACACCCCCGTCACCGTCTACAGTAACAGATCCGAAGCAACCGGCGCTTCATCAGCAATTCAACCAGCAATCATCTGGTCAACTTGGTGATCAACAAGTACCGCACCGAGGAATGCAACGGCTGTAAGATCGATCATCCGAGCCAGAGACAACACGAGTGTCTGCAAATCCTGGAGGATGATTTTTACTCCGACAACTATTACAACATCAGAAAGAAACTGCTCACCCCTCGCTTTGTCCCTTCCATTCAACGTCTGCTGATTGCCCGCAACATCAAGACTGATGACGTCAAAGTCGGAACGGTGGCGGAGACTCTGCTTCATGAGCTGAAATCGGTGAGGAAAGTCTTTGACGCCATCACCGATGCTTATGACAATTTGGTGGGTCAGGATGTAGTTAAAATTGGGGAGCTGCGCTTGGTCACAGAGTGCTACAAAGGATACTGATTCTTATCCTGCATGCGTGTATCCTATATTTAACCTTGTTGTTTTATTTTATTTTTTTAATCATGTATTCTGTTTCTTAAAAAAAAAAAAAAAAACTACCTCGTTTTTTATTCCTGCTTTATTTTTTAAAAAAACAAAACAAAACGAAAAAACACGTATGCTGCTTTTTTTTTTTAATCATGTATTCTGTTTCTTAAAATCCTACCTCATTTTTTAATCGTGTATGCTGCTTTTAAAAAAAAGTATCCTGTTTGTTTGCAACCTTTTAGCATGTTTACCTCAGGTTTTTTTTTAAAAAAAAAAAAAATTTTTTGTAATTGTATTCCTGTTTGATTCTATAAGTGTGTTTTATCTCAGGGTTTTGAATAAAAATGTATTCCTGTTTTTTTGCATGTTAAACCCTCTGGTTTTGAATAAAAAAAAAGTTTTTGTATCTTAATTGTATTCCTGTTTGATTCTATAAGTCTCTGGGTTTTGAATAAAAAATGTATTCCTGTTTTTTGCATGTTAAACCCTCTGGTTTTGAATAAAAAATATTTAAAAAGCATTCATCTCTGGTTTTTGAATAATGTATTCCTGTTTTCTGCACGTTAAGCCCTCTGGTTTCGAAAAAAATAAATAAATAAAATAAAATAAAATAAAAAAACAAAACAAAAAAAACCCAAAAAACATTCATCTCTGGTTTTTGAATAAAATAATAAAAGCCGACTCCTGCGACGCTATAACGCAGACGGGCTTTTTATCAGAAGACGAGATGGCTGAGAAAAGAGAGATGAAAAAAGTGTATTACGACCCCCTTCACCCCGGTAGTTTCGGAGGGGTAGATAGACTATAGAAGATGAGACTGGTAAAAAAGTAGATGTCCGCAAGGTGCAGGATTTTTTATCCGAGCAGGACGCCTATACTCTACACAAGCCGGCGCGAGTAAGATTTAAGAGAAATAGAGTGTTTGTGACCAAACTCCTGAAGCAGCTTCAGGCCGACCTGTGCGACATGAGACACCTGTCTGAATACAACGACGGATTTAATTATTTATTGACCGTCATAGACGTATTTTCAAAAAAGGCTTACGCCCGTCCCCTGAAAAAGAAGACGGGCTCGGAAGTGACTGAAGCTTTCGAGTCTGTGTTGAGAGAGAGTGAAATACCGGAAAATTTACAGACCGATGCGGGAAAATAGTTTTTCAACAAGAGTTTTCAAGCTCTGATGAAAAATCACAGCATCTCCCATTTTGCGACCGCCAGCGACCTAAAGGCCTCGGTGGTGGAGAGATTTAACCGCACCCTGAAAACGAGAATGTGGAGATATTTCACCGCGCACAATACCAGACGCTATCTGGAGGTGTTGCCCGATCTGTTAGAAGGTTATAACCGCAGTTATCACAGCAGCATTAAAATGACACCTGCCGAGGTGCGCCCCGAGAATGCGGATCGAGTGTTTCGCAACTTGTACGGAACGACCCCCGCCCGTCCTAAAATAAAGTTGAAATTTAAGAGGGGTGATCTGGTGAGAATATCCAAATTGAGAGGAGTATTTGATAAAAAATACGAACAGAGTTTCACGGACGAAACCTTTACTGTGATCCGGGTCCTTCAGCGCTCGCCACCCGTGTATAAGCTAGAAGATTATGACGGGGAACCTATCGAAGGATCGTTTTATGAGCCCGAGCTGCAGAAAGTGAAACTGACCGAGGACAAAGCGTTTCATGTGGAGAAGATTTTAAAGCGGCGCGCAGTCAGAGGCGAAAAACAGGTTTTTGTCAAGTGGAAAAACTGGCCGGATAAATTCAACAGCTGGGTGAAAGCCTCGGAAGTGGTCGGCGTATAAAAAAAGAGACCCCTCGGATCATTCGGCTCATTTCTTTTAATTTTCTCATGGAGTCCGATGGGTTTTACGTGACCCTGCCTTCCAACGCCAGCAAGGACTTATTTAAAGATAACACCAGCGGCTGCTACACGGTGGATCTGGCCAAACCCCTCGAGCTGACCGGAGAATGGACCGTGGGCCTCTGCGAATTTATTTATTCGCGCACCTGGTACAATCTACCGCCGGACGCCTCCTACTTGGAGCTGATGCGGACGACGGAGGAGGAAGCTCAGCCGGTGGTGATTTTAAAATTCGGCAGGGGAGGTCATTACGGACGCGTTAAAGATCTATTGGATCACCTGGTGCCGGCGATCAAAAAGTACGACCCCTCCTTCGAGGCCTCTTTCTACAACATCACCAAACGTCTGGACGTCAAAGGAGACGGGAGCCATAAAATAAAGGTCTTCCCTCCTCTGGCTTACATGCTGGGATTGAAAACGAACGAGTGGTGGACTCTGACGAAGCGCTCTACCCCCTATCCGTGCGATATGAGCGCGGGCGTATACAACCTGTTTCTCTACACCGACATCGTTCAGTACCAACCGGTCGGTGACAGTTACTCACCGCTGCTGAGTGTGCTGAACATGAAAGGCGATTACGGAGACGTGGTGAGCGTCAGACACAACACGGTGCATTACCTGCGCGTATCTAAAAAATACATTAAAACCATACGCGTAGAAATTAAAACGGACCGCGACAGATTCGTGGATTTTGTTTACGGGAAAACGATAGTCAAGCTGCACTTTAAACCGGCTTGAGAATGGCGGCGCGTCTCCCACAGGACCCTCACCGTTTTGTGAGATATTATGAGGGTCAGGTGGGCGGATCCCTTCCGGGTTTTTAAGGAGCCCCCGTGATGTACGGCAGAGGGATAGGATCCATCTTCTCCAGGCTGTTTCGTTTCGTGTCTCCTCTCTTCAAAACGGGGTTCGCCGTAGCTAAACCTCACCTGAAAACGGCCGCTACCAACATCGCTACAGACGCTGTGAAAAGAGTGATGGGTAAGCTGACCGAGCCTCGCCAGGAGGGGGCGGGGGGCATGATGGTACTCTCCCGCAGGAAGAGGGTTAAAAATAAAAGCGCCGGAGTAAAAACTAAATCAGTCAAGACCGGCGGCGGAAAGAGAAGGAACCCCCAGCGGAGCTCGGACATATTTTAGAAGAAAGAAAAAAAAATGTCTCTCTTACACAAGAAATCTACCGAATGCACCCTGGCCGAACTGGATCTATTTTCGGCTCCCATGACCCAGCTATCTATAGAGGATAAAAAATATCAAGAATGTCAGCCCCTCTCTGCGTTGAACGACAACTCACCCATTGAATTTTTCATCCCCGGAGACGGGGAAAAGTATCTCGATCTGAACGACACCATGCTCCATCTGAGAGTGAAAATGACGGAAAGGGACGGGAGCGACATCCCGCCCGACGCCGGGGTAGCGCTCATCAATTACCCCCTCAATACAATTTTCAGTCAGTGCGACGTTATTCTGGGGGATCGTTTGATTTCGCAGTCCAGCGCCACCCATCCTTACAGGGCCATGATCGAGACGCTGCTCAACTTTTCAGAAGACACTCTAAAGAGTCAATTCAGCGCCGGTCTGTTTTACAAAGACACGGCCGGAGACATGGATTCTATAGTTATAAGCAACGGGCCGAACAAAGGGTTAAAACAGAGAGCCGTTTTCACGGCCGAGTCGCGAGAAGTGGACCTGCTGGGTCCCCTCCACGCAGATATTTTCTTCTGCGAGAGGCTCCTGCTGAACTCTGTGGATTTGAGAATTAAATTGATACGCAACAGCGACGCCTTCAGTCTGATGGGAACTCGGGATTCGCAGTTTGCCCTGAAAATAACTTCGGCCTCTCTGTTCGTTAAAAAGGTCACGGTCTCGCCGGCCGTCAGGCTGGGGCACGCCGCGGCCCTGATGAAAGGAAACGCCCTCTATCCTCTTTCGCGCGTTTCTGTGAAAACCTACTCCATCCCTGAAAATTCCAGGATCTGCAACCAAGAGAATCTCTTTCTGGGAGCCATGCCCAAATACGTGGTCCTGGGCATGGTTCATCACAACGCCTTCACCGGGAGGAGGGATCTGTCGCCTTTCAACTTTAGACACAACGACGTGGAGTATCTGGCGTTGTGTCAGGACGGCAGGCAGGTGCCCGCCAAAGCTTTCCAGCCACAGTTTGACCGCGGAAATTCGGTCAGGGAGTTTTACCACATGTTTTCCGCCACGGGGAGACACCTCAAAGATTTGCCTCTGAGCATCGACCGCCGGGAATTTAACGAGGGGTACGCCCTGTTTGCCTTTAATCTGGAGCCCAGCGAGGATGCGGACGCCCTGTCTCCCGTCTCCAACGGGAATTTGAGGCTGGAGATGAGATTCAGAGTTCCTTTGCCTCAGACCACCACTCTCATAGTATACGCCTGCTACGACTCCATTTTGGAGATTGACTCTAAAAGGCAGGTGCTGGTGGATTATTACTAAAAAAAAAAAAAAAAAATACATGGATAACCTTCAGCTGGAGCACATTCTGCATCGCGACTTGGGAGACGTTTTCTGCGGGGTTTGGGCCTCGGACCAGCTGGCCTTTTTGAGGCGCGACTTTAAACCCCCCGCCTACTTTATAGTAAACACTCACCCCTCGCACTTGAGGGGAGAACACTGGCTGGCTCTGACTCTGGAAAGGGACGGTTCCTCCACTTTTTTTGACTCTTACGGATTCCCTCCCGACTTTGCCCACTATCCCTCGATCATCTCAGAGTTTCTGGAAGGCCGCTCTGACAAAATACTCTATCACGATCATCAACTTCAGCACCCTATGTCTGTCGTTTGCGGGCAACATTGCATTTTTTAATCTATGTCACAAGGCTCAGGGGTTATCCGTCGGCAAAATACTTTCTCTGTACTATAACGATGTGTTTAAAAATGATGACATGGTGTCTGACTTTCTGAAAGGACGCTGCCCCGCTCGCTCTCACAGAGGTCATCACGGGGCGTGCTCCTTACAAAAGTTTAAAGATGCGTGTATCGAATAAAGAAACGTAAACAAAAAAAAAGTTTGTTGCAGCGTTTTTTATTTCATTTGTAAAAAACAAAAACACGTTTGTTTTACATAGAGGTCCAGGTCGGGGAAAGCGTTATTTTGACCCGAGAAGGTTTTCTCCCCCTTCGCGCAGATGTCTGTACTCCCTCCTCCTCCACAGATTTAAGATGCGCGTACTGGTCGCGAGCTCGACGGTTATGTATGGAGGATGAGGGGATGTTTGATTCGACCAAAGTAGTTAAAAACGCGTTCCATCCTTTCGGTCGCGTTTGGT
Organism: Rhamphochromis longiceps; assembly: GCF_057381845.1. Classification (NCBI taxonomy): domain Eukaryota; kingdom Metazoa; phylum Chordata; class Actinopteri; order Cichliformes; family Cichlidae; genus Rhamphochromis; species Rhamphochromis longiceps. The sequence goes on along the minus strand of NC_140565.1, from coordinate 14,554,148 downwards.
TTTTACTTTTAAAAGAGAGGGAGAGGTTTTTAAATAGATCGATCATGTGCGAACCCCGCACCGCATCCCCCTTGTAAACAAATTCTCCCCTCTTTGTCTATCCTCCTCCCCCCTCCGCTAATTTCTGCATAATGTAGCGGGCGTTTTTGCGGTCTCGAGGGGGTAAGGATTTTAATACTTCTTCCACCATTTCATCCTCCTCCTCCTCCCTGGGCTGCTGCACCTGCTCCTGCACTTGTTGCTGCTGCTGCTGCGCCTCCTCGGGCGGGAGGTGGAAAGTCACCCGACTCTCCTCGTCCCGACCCTGTTTAGAGAGTGTGAGATATCTCCGCAGCAGAGACTCGTATCTTTTGACTTTTTCGTACGAATTTAGCCGCGGATCCTCCAGTATGGCTTTCATCTTTTCGTCCAAATCGTCTTTGGCAGTTTCTCTGACGGTAGGCTCGGTGGGTCGGGTCAGTTTTTTCAACTCGTGAGAGGGAACGAGAATCATTTTTTTAAACATCTCAATGTTTCTGAAATATTCCTCCCAGCAGGTTCCCCAGAATGGGTACGGCTGCAGACAGCAGAGGGAAAAGAAACCCACCCGCTTGTTTCTTTAAAACTTGACGTTTACGGTTTAAGCTCGTTTTCTTGTCGGCCAGCAGCCTGATGATCTTTTTCTGGCGTTTCAGTTTTTGGTATTGAGAAGCGGAAAGAGGTATGTTCCCCTTTAAAAGATTTAAAGCTATCTCGCACAGCGCCTGGAGGAAATCCGGGGAGCTGTGAGCGAGAATGTCTTTGCGTTTCTGCGGCGACGCGTGGTACAGAGCTTGCAGTAAGACTGCGTTTCTTTTTATACGCTGAGACATGGCTACTTGGGTTTGGGCAGGTAAATGACGGGGTACTGCCCCGGAAGCAGACCGGCGCGCACTCTGTAGCGTTCTGGGCACGAGGGAGTGAGATCGAGGATTAAATACCCGTGGGGCTCCTTGGTAGCGTCTTTGAAACTGTCTGAGAAAAATGTTTTTTGCAAAGGGAAAATCTGATGGGCCAAAATCTCAATCTGCAGCTTGTCTCTGGGGTTTTTAAACAACACCATATAATTGGAGTTTAAGATGATGGTGCGGCTGTATTTACCCTGATGGAAAACGTTCTGGGTCAGCATCATGACCGAGACGTTTTTATGGTGGCGGTATTGAGTGAAAATTTTAACCACTTCCTGGTGATCCGAGGCCTGAAAGATGACGTCATCCAGCACCACCAGAACGTCTCGGAAATCTTCGAAAGAATCAGGCAGCCCCTCGACAAATTTAATGTTTTTATTGGTCTTTGAAAGCTCCTCGTACATGGGTTGAAAAGAAGTATAAATCCACACAATATTCGCGGGCACAGTATCCATGACGCGTTCACAGTTTTCCAAAACACACTTTACAAAATGAGTTTTCCCACACCCGCTAGGCCCCACAACGAGACAGGAAAAAGGCACTTTCAGTCTGTGATCAAAATCAGTTTCCTCCATTTTTTAGAAAAAAAAAAACAACAACAAAAAAACCAAAAAACAAAAAAACACACTAGTACCCGAAAGGCAGAGTCGTGCCGTCTGGAAAGAGACGTCTCTTGTCGTAAACCACGCGAAACTTTTTCTGAAATGTTCTGTTTTTGAGCACAAAGCCTCTCTTATCCCTCTGAATCCCGTGCTGAGGGGTCTCGAGCTCCGCCTCCTTCATACCAGAAAGGTAACTTTTCACCAACCCGCTCATACTGTCAAAATTGACCCGCTCGCAACATTCTCTCGTCTGCGTTATACCTTTCATTTTTACCACCAGTTTCTTTTTGTTTCTGGTCCGGTAGGCGTAACTCTTTGGACCCGCGGAGACAAATTCCTGGATGGTGTCCCCGTCTAATTCGTCCGTGAGATCCCCTAGATAGTTGCCCAGCTCTAAAGGTTCCTCCCCCTCTTTCACTACGTAGATCAGAGAGTCGGTGTCGGTATACAGAACGCTGCGCTGCAATTTTTCTAAATACTCGTAGAGTTTTAGACGGGCGTAGGCTGTGGTGAAAGCGGCGATGAAAACGTTATTGGTCGCGCCGGGAGGTATCACGCACCGCTCGTTATAGCTCCACTGAATTAACGCCACTTCCTGTTTTTTGGTCTTTAAAAAAGAGACGTGTTTAAAGTCGTACTGGCCTGAAAAGACGTAGTTAAAAAACTGACTGGGCTTTCTGACCAGAGTGGTCTGAGTCAGGTTGGTTCTCTGAGCAAACTTTCCCCAGAAACTGTTGAGACACAATTTTGATACCTGCCTTTTGGCCGGATTCACCTCTATTTTTGACGGGTCTAAACGTATGCCCTGATGCCTGCGGTACTCTTCCACGTATTTGCTCCTCTCATCCTCGTCGCGAGCTTCCGGAGGATAGCCGGAGGCTTCCTGTTTGCCTTTGAGAAAAGTGTTAATATAACCGGCAAAGATGTCGCTGCTGCGGCGATCAAAGTGCCAGACCTCTGTGATTTTAGCCACTCTGTAACCCAATTCTAAGGCTTTGTTAAACTCGACGGTGACCCAGACCCCTGTGAGAGCTCTGGCCTCGTCGTCGTGAAGGCACGGGCCGCTTTGATGATTAGTCTCGGCGCAGGTGCGACAGAGGGAGAATATTAATTTACCTCCGGGGGTTTTGTACGGTAGAACGGGGAAATAGAGCCCACGCGGCGGATAAACGGTGGCTCTGATCAGCCCGAAATAACTGCGAGGGTCTGCAAAATTCTCTCTGATGATTTGCGGGTGATGGAGAGGGTAATGAATGAATGAGGGCGTTGACGTAAGGGTACAGGGATGTGACGTCTACGTAATACACATTTTCTCCTGGCGAGGCGCTGTAACGCAGCCTCAAGGCCGAAGTGCGCCCTCCGTAAAGTCCCGAGCGAGGAGACAGAGGTTCCGGGGCTTCGTAGCTCCGCATAAAATTTTTAACCTCCTCGTTCGATTTTTTCATCTCGCTCCACTCGTGCTCCCACAGCGTGACCGTGCGGACTCTGTAAACGTTTCTCAGCTCCCGGAGCCTCACCTCGGCAGAGGCGTGCAGGTCCCCGTAAGGAGCGCGGGTCAAAGGGCAGATTTCCTCGGGCCTGTAGCATTTTGGACAGCCGTGATAAAAGCATCCCAGAAATTCCCACACCCACTTTTCCCCATTAATCAGCGCGTATCCGTCGACAAAGTACGGGCCTATTTTTTTCTCCCCTCCGGTTGTGAGAGCGTGTTGAATGGGGATTTTCTGAGAGCGAGCTACCCACTCCAGCCACTGAATGGACGCGTGCGAATAGGCTTTGGACGTGCGCCCGTAGTTGTCGGGCGATGGGATGGCCAGAGTGTTTTCGGGTAGGAAATTGGTGAGAAACACTTTCATGCAGGCTGAAGCTATAGTGATGCAGCTGAAAGGGTCGACTTTAGTTTCGCCTATAAACCCGTCTCTGAACTTTACGCACGCCTCCCTCAGGATATTAACGTCGTTTCGGCAGTAATACAGGGACTCTTTTTCAAAGTTAAACACCCCGCGGGAGGCCTCGCCGTGCCAACGCAAAAACTCCTCCCGTTCGGAGAGGGACATGCGTTCTACCCCGTAATCCGAAGGAGGCGGGTACGGACCCACGTATTTTAAACGGTCCCGCGAGCTGAATTTGTGAGGAAAAAATCCCTTGAAAAAATCCCGCGAGCTGAATTTGTGAGGAAAAAATCCCTTGAGGATTACAGAGTCCACAAAGTGAGCGGGGCACGCGGGGTCAAAACAGAGGTTGCAGCGGTTTTGACAAAAGTGTTCCTCTCTTTTATAATACCCGCGGTGACACTCCTCGCAAATGTACGGGATTCCTAAAAATGTTTTTAGATTTTTTATCCCGTAATAGTGATGCCGGAATAAGAATAAGTACAGCGGGTGAGACGTGTTTGGGTAGTCTGTTTCGATTAGCGAAAGAGTCCTGTCCTCGGGCGGGCGGTAAAACACGACGATTTTACGATTTAGTATTTGCTCGAATTTACCTATGTCGGTGAGGGTTACCTGGGTCCGATCGCTCAGCCCCGCTAAACGTTGCAGCTCTCTGCCGCGTTCCAGGGCCTGTTTATCTGTGAAATGAGGTTGGGTGAGGTGAATCAGGTTAATGGCGAAACACAGATTATCGTTTTTGTTTCTTACCACGTACAGACAGCGTCGCTTTTTGACTAGAATTTCATCATCTAACGATTTGCGAATCATTTTACGCGGGTCACCGCCGCCTCTAGGATTTCTAATTACTTGCACAACAATTTCTAGGGGAGAGCCCGCCACGATCGCGCCGTTTGATTGTATCAGCCTGGCCAACAGGTCCTTAAAAACCGGTACAATGTTTTCAACGCTTTCGTCGACGTTAAAAACAGCGTGATTTCGTGCGTGCTCGCTGATGATCTCCAGTTGAACCCGATCGTTACGACTAACTTCCGGTCTGACCCTATCCGCTAGATCTACAAAATTATCCCTGACGTCGAGGTAAAATTGAGCGAGGTCGGTCGCTTCATCCGGAGAGGGAATGTTAAATACTCGCCTTATTTCAAAATTATTAAATTATTCGCGGCGAGTCACCGCATCGTTCTGTACCCGAGATCCTCCTTGTTGATGCTCCGCAGGCCGCTCCTCCTCCGCGGGCTGCTGCTCCTACTCCTGCACTTGTTGCTGCACCTGCTCCTCCTGCTGCTGCGCCTCCCTCTGCCGGTCGTAGAGCTGAAGAGCATTTTCTAACGGTTGCAGAGGATCAAAGTTCAGTAGACCGGCACGCCGTTCGTTTTCAATGTTTTGAAGGAGGGCTTGCAAAGCGTTTTCTAAAGGCTGTAGGGGGTCGATCGGTGGTGGGGCTATATTGTTTTCTATCGGTGGGGCTATATGATCAACGTCTCTGTTCATTTCTGCCACGGCTTCCAACAAAGCGTCAGGAATGCTGCGTTCTTCCGACATGATTTTCTTTATTTCTTAATTCACAGACTTTTACATGTGTATGCTTTTACTTTGCATCCCTTTACAGGTCCTTGTGTCGATATATTGATGCATATGCGCGGACTGTTATGGCGTGAATGAAAGCGAGGTCTCCGAGGATTCTCTTCTTATGAAGTAGCTGACGACCTGTAAGAAAAGACAGACAGAATGTATTTTTAAAACATACATTTTTTTATAGAGCGGAGAAGTTTATTCGGGTCGATTCATCCCCCGTCAATTACCTCTCAATCTCCTGAGAGGAGGAGGAGGAGGAGGAGCTCTGGACGGTTCCTCCTCCGCCTGATTTTCTGTATCGGTCTCTGTCGAGAAATAAAAACAGAAGAGAGAAAAGTTTTAAGAAAACAATCTCCTCCTTCCTATTTTTGAGAATGAAAAACATTTATTTACCTCGCTCCTCCGTCCGATTGTCTGTAGCGGGGGTTTGAATAGGTATATCCACAATCTCGGCTGTCGTGAAATAAAACAAACTTTTAAAAATCCGCTCCAAGTCAGGAGGGGCGGTATAGCACACTCGGATTACTCCTTAACATCCTGTTATTCAACAAAATGACGGATAATGCAACATATTGTTTACCTTCGGATTTAAAAGCTATTTTCCTGCAGTTCTCCTGGTATGCGGAGACGAAAATAACGTCATCTTCTTCTTTTCGCTGCGGCGGCGGGGTCTGTATATTCTCGATTACCGCTGTCAAGAAATAAAACAAACTTTTAAAAATCCGCTCCGGGTCGGGAGGGGCGGTATAGCACACTCGGATTACTCCGTCACATCCTGTTATTCAACAAAATGGCGGATAATGCAACATATTGTTTACCTTCGGATTTAAAACTTTTTTCTCCGCAGTTCTCCTGGTTTGCGGAGACGAAAATATCGTTGTCTTCTCGCCGCGGTCTTTCGCCGATCGGCAGCGGAGGTTCTGCGGGGAGGATGGCGTCTAAATCGCCTCGGAAAACGGCCGGATTTATGCTGCTACTCACCGCGCTATCGATAGCCTCTGTAAGTAACAGAGTTTCATTGAAAAAAATGATATATACTTATTTAATCGCACCGTAGTCCACTTGCGTGAAATCATTGATGTAGAAATCTAAAAGAAAGTAATCAAATTATTGACATCTCTGTCGATATATAATTTAAAGTCGTAAAGAAAAAAGAAAAAAAAAATCGCTTACCGGGGTGAGGTACGAACAGTTCTGGCGAGATGGCCCTGGCACTCTGATCGGCGGCGTTGTTTGAACGGAATGCTGACATAATATTCACGGATTCTTCCTCGCGATTGGTAGAACTTTCACAGTAGGGGCTGAGCAGATATCGGCTCTTTTGACTCCCCTCCCGTTTCTTCTCTCATTTTATCCTCGTCTAGCGAGGCATCTGTTTTTTCGCATCTTTCTCCTGACAATATTGTCAGTTAGAGAGGGGTTTTTTTTCTCATCCTTCGGGTCTCTCTCTGTGTGTGTGTGTGTGTGTGTGTGTGTGTGTGTGTGTGTGTGAAACAAGAGCTCCTGTCACGGCTATTATGGTTTGTTTTTCAGTCTCTTGTAAAAAGGACTCTCAAAGGGAAAAGTAGTATTCACTAAGGGATATTTATTCATTTTTACACATACGGGGTAGGCAGCCTGTAGGTTACAAGCGGATAGAAAGTTCTTCTTTTCATCACAAGCTATGGTGTATCTTAAAGGTTTTTTACTGCGTCTGTATTATAGGAAAATAAAATACTATTGAAAGAAACGGTTCTCTACAGGAAGTCACTCTTTATTCCCATTACAAACGCCGGTGCAGCTTAAGAAAGTAAAATTACATCCGCTATTGTAAAAAAAAAGAAATACAGAGAAAATTGTCATAATATCGAAACAGAATTCAAACTATGAGTTTGTGGAAAACTAACTGCCGCTCTGTCTCTCTATACATCACAGAATCATCTGCTGCATCACTGCTGTGCTTCAGGAACCCTCTCTGATCTCCCCCCAGCAACCATACCCCTCCCCTCATGCTTAGGGAACATGACGCATCAGGTCTGAAAATGACTAGACACTTCCGGAGTATTTCCGGTAGGGCCATAAGGTCCGGATCGAGGCCTTCCATAGTAAATATGCTGTATTTGAATATGTCATATTCAAAGCCTTCTTTGGGAGAGCAGATCTCTTCGCCGTCCAAGTACACAGGAGCGCTGCTGGGCTGCAGAATGAAATCCATCTTGTGTCTGTGCCTTAGAAATTGTGACGGACTCCTCCTCTCTGCTTTTATTCTCCTCCCATGCCGCAGACCCTCCCTCCCTCTAAAAACTTTTTTTTCCAACAACAGGTGGCGCGCTTCCGGGGTTTCCCCCTCCCTTCTCCGGATGCAATTCGTCACGCTTAGGGGATCAAATTACACACTTCCGGGGGGGAGGGGGGAGGTCAAAAGGTCATGATTAGGGTCATCAATCAAATCGGATCAAATTTTGTCATAAGCCGTAGGGAGTATCTCTCTACAGGGATTGTTTTCTTTGTGTATGTAACTAGTTGAAGGTCAGGTGGTTTTAGTGGCGTATCACTGAAGTGCTCTTCGTAGATGTGGTTAGGCAGGATAGAAACTGCAGAACCTGTGTCCACAATCAGTGCAATGTCCTTAGCTGATGAGGTAGGTGTGCTCACATTTATGCTGCATTGCAATCCTTTTGATGCATGAGAAGGATCTGTTAAGTAACGGACTGAGTTTTGGTAAATGCACTTCCCGTACATCTCTTGTCTTGGATGAGCAGCAGACACGAGCAAAATGTCCAATTTTATGACCAGTTTACAAGTAGCTTTGGCAGCAGGACACTGACGACAGTTTGCTAAATGAATGTTTGAACCACATCTAAAACAGTTCTTAGATGGTTTTGTTGCATGAGATGGCTTTGCAGGGTGAGCATTGTATTTGTGTTTCCTCTGCATGGAGTGCGAGTGAGACTGCACAGCTTGGACTGGCTGTCTGCAGCTATGGATTTAGCTTGTTGAACTGCAGATTCCATTTGTGTTGCCAGTGTAACAGCTTTATCTAGTGTCAAATCAGGTTCAAGCAAGAGTCTTTCTCTTATGCTGGGGCTAGACACATGTTCAACTAGCTGATCACGGATCATTTCTTCTGTCCTGTCATCAATCTCACATTTAGAAGCAAGGTCACGCAAGCTGGCCACATACTGGATAACAGTCTCATGTGAAGCTTGTGTTCGCTTTCTGAAAGCATGTTTTTCCACAACAACATTTACCTTGGGTGAAAAGTATTGTTCTAGGGCAGTAACAGCAGAGGCGAAAGTATCACCTGTATTTGGCAGTGAGTAGAAAATCCTTTGTCCCTCTGTTCCCAAGCAGTGAAGTAAAGTAGCTCTTCTTCGTGCTTCAGGCCAAGCATTCCCTGTTGCATTGATCACAAGCAAATAATTGTTGAACATACGCATCCACATGTTGAAGGGCAAAGCATCTCCAGGGCAAGGCAAAAACATCGGCGGTGGACGTTTGCAGCCACGATGACTCAGCAAAAAACTAAGCAGAAAAAACACGCAGGGTTACTCGTCGCCAAAATGTAGTAGCGGCTAGTGGTGTGCGATACTGCATATTTTTGGTATTGATCCGATACCAAGTAAATACAGGCTAGTATCGCCGATACCAATACCGATACTTTTCAATAAATAAGGTGGATGCCTCATTGAATTGCTAAATCGCAATTAATTTTCATGACCTTAAGTGTTTTTTGTGATTTTTCCTTTTGTATTATTAATTACTTAAAACCCAGGACATAATTAGGAGAAATAATTTATTTATAATTAAATGAAAAATGCTTTATTATTGTGGCGGGCCGTGGTCTGCGATGCTGCTGCAGGTGAGATGGACTCACCTTCACTGCATCTACAATCATGCCTCACCGGCTTAAAACCTGTGCGCTGCATGTGCTGTTGTTGTTTTTGGTGTTGATATGTACAGCTGGCAGCAGGAGGGCTGCAACCGTTGAATGTAGGCTACTGTTACAGCAACCGGGTGACCACTGTAAGGGTGGACAGCGCGCGGCATGGGGTGAGCCGGAGGCTGGCACGCCAGCGGGACTGCCAAGCTGAAGATAGAGGTAATGGTGCGCGAGGTGCGCGGGGGTCCTGCCTGAGGGCGGCATGCTGTCCGCTTCGGCACGCAGGCTGCATGGTCCTGCGTGCCGGCCGTCTGCCCAGCTGCCTCTGAGCCCTGGCTCACTTCCACTCCGCTTCCGCTGGAGGCGCGGGCGACCCCAGAGTGGACACTTCCCTGTCGCTGGGCCAGGGCATGGGGCGCCGATGGTCCGGGCCGATTCCCTCACCTGCTCGCGGGGTGGGGTGAAGCGGGCGATGGGAGTATGTGGCAGGGCATGTTCTGCGATGCCGCTGCAGGTTTGGTGGTGTGTACGGCTGCCAGCGGGAGAGCTGCAGCCGTTGAATGTACTGTTACAGCAACCGTGTGCTTATTGTAAGAATAAATAATGCTGTGAAGCATGAGAATGCCATCGGGTCTGCCGTGGTGACGATTTTTGTTTTTTTTAATCTTAAGTCACACAAACCAGTAAACAAATTAAAACAAATACTGTTGATAAACTATAAAACAAAAATTACAATTAAAATTCTCAACAACAAAAACAATTGGTAAAAATATAATTAATATGTAAACGACTTAATAACCCCCAAAGTGTCTAAGTCACGTGACGTGTCAGCGCAACACTGAAACATAGGAGGGGGGGCAAAGTGTGCTTGTTCTCCGCTGACACAGGAGCGGCGAGTCCAGTGACCTGGCTCTTTCGTTTTTGCCAAAAGCACAGCATAGCAAACAAGCAGAACTCAAAGTAAAGAATCGATCTAACCAGGCTAGTATTGATCCGATACCGATCCCGACTTGGGATCGATACTATCGATATTTGGATCAATCCGCCCACCACTAGTAGCGGCCGGTAATAAACCAGTCCTCATAAAGGAACAGTGCTCTTTAATGGATTCAACACAGACTTTACATCGTAGGTTTAACAGGGAGACACAACAAGTTATCCGTTAGCCATCTAACTATACTCTAACTCTAAAACTTTACCAACTCCACTTTACTCTTATTTAACGACACCACCCTCTAGTGGTGCAATATGGTAAAATCATTACAGGACACAACAGTCTAGCAGGACAAGCACAGAGATGAGTCCACTGTCAGAGGCCATAAGAAGATCATTTGTAACCTTCACTAAAGCTGTTTCTGTGCTGTGATGAGCTCTGAAACCTGACTGAAACTCTTCAAATAAACCATTCCTCTGCAGATGATCTGTTAGCTCTTTGACAACTACTCTTTCAAGGATTTTTGATATGAAAGGAAGGTTGGAGATTGGCCTATAATTAGCTAAGACTGCTGGGTCTAGAGATGGCTTTTTGAGTAAAGGTTTAACTACAGCCAGCTTGAAGGCCTGTGGTACATAGCTGATTATTAGAGATAGGTTGATCATATTTAAGATCGAAGAATTAATTAAGGACTTCTTTGAGCAGTTTTGTAGGAATGGGGTCTAAAAGACACGTTGATGGTTTGGAGGACGTAATTATTGAAGTTAACTCAGAAAGATCAATTGGAGAAAAAGAGTCTAACTTAACATCAATGGTACTAAAAGTAGCTGTAGATAATATTACATCTGTGGGATGATTATTGGTAATTTTTTCTCTAATTATAAACATTTTATTTGTGAAGAAGTTCATGAAGTCATTACTAGTTAACGTTAAAGGGATTGTTGGCTCAAAAGAGCTCTGACTTTTTGTCAGCCTGGCTACAGTGCTGAAGAGAAACCTGGGGTTGTTCTTATTTTCTTCAATCAGTGACGAATAGTAAGATGTTCTGGCTTTGCGGAGGGCTTTCTTATAAAGCAGCAAACTATTTCTCCAGGCTAAATGATGACCCTCTAAATTTGTGCCATTTCCTCTCCAGCTTACGAGTCATCTGCTTTAGGCTATGTGTTTGATAATTATACCACGGAGTCAGGTACTTCTGTTTTAAGACCTTAGTTTTCACAGGAGCTACAGTATCCAGAGTCGTACGTGGTGAGGAGGTAAAATTATTAACAAGATAATTGACCTCTGTTGGAGTAGCATTCAGATAACTGCTCTGCTCTATGTTGGTACAGGGCATTGAAGATGATAACAGTGGGTGGATTATGTTCTTAAACTTAGTTACAGCGCTTTCAGAAAGACATCTACTGTGATAAAGTATACTCTCACCTGCTGTGTAATCAATTATTGTAAATGTAAATGTTATCAGGAAATGATCAGACAGGAGAGGGTTTTCAGGAAACACTGTTAAATGTTCAGTTTCTATGCCATATGTTAAAACAAGATCTAGAGTGTGGTTAAAGTGGTGGGTGGGTTCTTTTACATTTTGAGAGAAGCCAATTGAGCCTAATAACAGGTTAAATGCCATGTTGAGGCTGTCATTTTTAGCATCTACATGGATGTTAAAATCACCCACAATAATTATTTTATCTGAGCTGAGCACTAAATCAGATAAAAAGTCTGAGAAATCAGATAGAAACTCTGTGTAAGGCCCAGGTGAACGATAGATGATAACAAGACTGGTTTCTGAGTTTTACAGCTGGGGTGGACAAGGCTAAGCATCAGGGTTTAATTCAAATGAATCAAAAGTCTGTCTTGGTCTTTCGTTAATTAATAGGCTGGTGTGAAAAATTGCTGCCACACTGCCCCTCGGCCTGCGCTTTGAGGTTTCTGGTAGTTAGAATTAGTGATGGTAAATTAAAATCTTTTTACTGAATCGAGTTATAATGAGTCACTCACCAAAGAGAATCGGGGTTTTTGAGTCATTCGAGTCATTCGAGACACGGTTTCTCTACGTTGTGAAAGGGAGGTTTTTCCATTGCCGGAGGTTTTGTGTTGTTGTTTTTCTTCATGTTCAGGCTGAAACGTCGTCAATATAACTCAAAGGAGTGGATTATATAACTTCAAGATTAAAACATCGGGACATTAGTGAGGATACTGCCACCTGCTGACCGAGTGAATGAACCCTATTATAAACTGAATTAGCGTCATTTCAAATGCATGTTAAATTTGATTTAGCAATAGCCGAGTGTGTTTATGTTTGTCTGTGATGAGAGGATTGTTGGAATACCGATGATGATGTCCGCTATCGCTGTCAATTGTTAGTAAACACTTAATCTGGCTGATGAATCTTCACGTGACACATTACTAAGTCAGTATTATTAAGTCCGTAATTACGCACCATTTTTATTATGTGGGGGCGATCGTGGCTCAAGAGTTGGGAGTTTGCCTTGTAATCGGAAGGTTGCCGGTTCGAGCCCCGGCTTGGTCAGTCTCGGTCGTTGTGTCCTTGGGCAAGACACTTCACCCGTTGCCTACTGGTGGTGGTCAGAGGGCCCGGTGGCGCCAGTGTCCGGCAGCCTCGCCTCTGTTAGCGCGCCCCAGGGTGGCTGTGGCTACAATGTAGCTTGCCATCACCAGTGTGTGAATGGGTGTTGGATATGTAAAGCGCTTTGGGGTATTTGTATATAAATACAGGCCATTTACCATTATTTTACGGAGCTTTTGTTCAATCTGGGGACGCTCTCTGTTGAGGAGAAAAGCATCAATTTGTTTGTATACAGAGGTATCTGTTATTTAAACGTCCCGGTATTCAAAAAGGAGGCAGAGCTGTTGAGAAATTCTAGGAGCTAACTGGTCGCTAACCGTATCATTCAAATATATTGAATGTCGCAATGTTGGCAAAGAGAGGAAGTGACGTAAGATTTGCGCATGCGTGTTACCGATTGGGTAGCGACATAGCTCAAATGTGCTGTTAGCAAGGGTGTAGATTTGGCATGGACGGAAGGGACATGTCCCCACCAATATCCAGCGATTATTGAATTGTCCCCACCAATAATTTGATCTCTTTGAGCAAAGAAAAACAAAAGCGATAGAAAGAAAAAAAAAAAGGATCTGTCAATGTCTCATTCACCCAGCGGTGCACAAAGAGTTAAATTACATTCTCTACTGGGGTCCTACCTCATGTGACAAATATGGCAAATGTGATTGGCTGAGCCTTTCAGGGAGCTCTGTTTAGTTTTAGCAGCGGCAAGCCTGCGCTGCGAGGACCTGCAAGGACGTGAAGAGGACGGCAGCAAAAAGGAAGAACCTGGATATAAGAAAGTGTTTTTCAAAGAAACCTGTAAGTCACTTAAAGTCAGGTTCACTCATATAATGTGTCCGTCATAATAATGTTACAGGCTATGCTAGGCTTTGGCCCACATCAGTCTAAAATTGTATGTAACCATGAATAACGTTTTTTGGAAACTAACTGCACAACAGGCAGCACTATTAGTTATCTCAGTCTCCCAGAGTAGCATTTCTAATTTTGATTGAAACTGTCGGAGAAAACGGCAGCATCGAGCGGGCCAGGATATTAGTTTACAAAGGCTGTTAAAATTATATGTCTAACGCAAAAATGTCATCCTAATGGTACTGACATATTCATACGGTTAATTTTTGAGACAAAATATCATAAGGTAGTCATGATTTTGCAAATATTCCACCTTGTAGTGCAGTCTGCACAAATAGTTTTAAAAATGCACTCACCCTACAAACATTACTGATGAATCAAGATCTGCACAAATTGACAGAAACACTGAAGCAGCTACACATTTTATTCTTATTGTCATGTATGTCCTATTTGTCAGGTGACAGAAGAACCAACACAAAGCTCAGGGAGTAATGGTGATACAAGATCACAGGTGAAATTGGATGATGACTTGGTTGTTCATTACTGTATTTGAAGCACATGTGTGACTGCATGTATTTGGAATGTCTCACTGTTATTTAACAGGTGACAGAGGCAGCTCTGCCATGTTGTAGCTCAGACAGAGGTGAAGAGGCAAGGTCACAGGTGACTGACTGATGTTTTGGTGCTATAGATTAACGAGAGGAGAAGGCATGTGTTTGGCTCCTTCACATAGTGGACATTGAGTTGTTGTGTGGGGCACCAGTATTCCATGTCTGTTGCCGTAAAAGTAGTTAATGTTTAGAATAAAAAAAAATCCCAGCTCACTGATTTGATAGGGGCAATATTGTGCCTAAAATGTTGCATAATTTTGCTGAGAGATCTTTTACTTTGTGGTAATCTTAGATGAGTAGTTTCATGGACAAAAACCACCAGGTCATTCAGTTTTGCCTTAGTGCTAATGTGTAAGAGATGTTGGTGTATTATCACTGAAGTAATGTTGTTAAGTCCTTAAAGTCATATTCTGTTATTGTCATGACTCTATTTTATTTTTGTATGATACCTGATTTATATGGAATATGGCTGAAGTAAACTAAAGCCAAAAATACTTAGTCATTTGTTTAATAGTAATTTAACATTATATAATTCACATATAAAACTATGAATTGTAATTTAAAACGGTTTAAAAGCATGTGGAATAGCATGGGCAGGGATAGCTCAGTAGGTAGAGTGGTGGCCCCATGATCGGAAGGTCGGTGGTTCGACTCCACTGAACGGCTACCCTGAGGTACCCCTGAGCAAGGTACCGTCCCTACACACTGCTCCCCGGGCGCTGCATTGGTGGCTGCCCAGTGCTTCACTGGGTGAATGGGTTAAATGCAGAGGAACTATTTCCCTACGGGGACTAACATGCACACTTTGCACTTTTAGCATATGTAGGCAAGTATATTTCTCCTTTTTTATCAAGAAGCAAAGACAAAAAAAAAAAAAAAAAAAAAAAGAAACAGGGCATGGTTCGGTGGTTGAATCATCTGTCTCCACCAATGCCAAAACCAAATCTACGCCCTTGGCTGTTAGCATCTTAGCAGAGCGATGCTACTGTGAACTGAGGAGCTATTGTCTTGATGTGAGCTTCTACTCAGGTTTTTTTCTTCCAGTTCAGAGCAGAAGTGTTTTTGTTAAGATACTGGATGTAGTGTTTTTCTCCACAATTTTAATCTTAAGCTAGATATATTTCTACTAATGAAATTAATTTGCTAACAACAACAAGGATGATTCATTGAGTCAGTTGGACTTGTGAATCATGATTCATGAGTCAGTAAAGCGATTCTCGAGTATTGAACAATTCGTTCATGATTCACGCGTCACTAGTTAAAATGACTCGGGGGTCTTGATTCATTTAAACTAACATAATCATCTGGCTGCAACCAGGGGCCCGTTCTTCGTACGTCGCTTACTACATCCAAGATCAAATGACACATCCAAGATCAAATCATCGCGCTAACCGTGAGCTCGCTAATCCGGTTCCCCGAACACACCTGCTGTTGACGATTAGTACAGCTGGACGCAGTAATGTGACATCACTGGGTGTCATAAAAGGGGCTACGCATCGATAGTAGAAACATTGATCGGCAACCCTCTGATTGGTCGGCGAAAATGTCGAAGGAGCGCGCTCGGCTCGGTATTTTTCGGCAGCAGAGCAAGAACTCCTGAGTGAGGGATTTCAGGAGTTTCAGAGTTTAATCAGAACGCAAGGGAACACTGCAAAGGCTGCAAAAGCAAGGAGAGAGGGCTGGCAGGAAGTTGCTGACAAATTAAACTCGTAAGTAATTTAATAATAATAATAATAATATATTGGATTTATATAGCGCTTTTCAAGGCACCCAAAGCGCTTTACAATGCCACTATTCATTCACTCTCACATTCACACACTGGTGGAGGCAGCTACGGTTGTAGCCACAGCTGCCCTGGGGCAGACTGACAGAAGCGAGGCTGCCATATTGCGCCATCGGCCCCTCTGGCCAACACCAGTAGGCGGTAGGGTAGATTTATTATATTACACTATATTATCCAATATTATATTACATTATATTATATTGTTATATTATATCCTCTTTCACATTAGAGCCACAACAGGACCCACTAGAACATGGGAACAAGTAAAAGTGAAATATAAGAATATTCTACAGAATGGTAATATTTATCACTTATATTGCTTTTAGTCTCTTGGAAAGAGAGCCTGAAATAATCTGTTTGTTTGTTTATAACAGCAACCAAGAAAAGGGCAGAGCAAAAAAAGACAGGTGGTGGTCCTGCACCCCCTCGTCAACAAGTTGGTTAAGTAAATAATATCCTCACGGGAAAATCGATATCTCTCAATGAGCACACTGTCGCGCTGAGCTAAAGGATCCTGTCTGTCCCGCAATATACGCTGAATTCTGAGGACTCTCCTTATCAATCTTGCACCTTCCGCAATGGGTTGCTCGCGTAAACGGACAGGACATGGCTGCGACAGGCTTCCCAAATCCACCTTGGCTTTTATAGCCGTGGTCTCTCATCTTGATTACACGAAGTAATTTACAATTACTACTCTGAAATATGAATTACATCTGTAATAATCACATACATGTAATAGAATGTTAATAGTACATTTCCCTTTTTTAGGAAATGACCTGTATGTATCTGTGTGACATCAATAAAAGGATCAAGTGCTGCATTATCTTCAGTTACATTGATGTTATTTATTTATCGCTGTTGCTTTCGTATAAATGAAGCGGACATACCTGCGTGGCCGCGATCTAATCCTGTTTACATAAAGTAAACCTGCTCCCGAGCAGGTTTACGCTTACGGCTCTGTTGCTATGACAGCAAGTCCCGGATGAGCTTCGGGGAACCGACTGATCCAGGATCACGCGAAATCGTCAACAATCTAATCCGGCTAACCTACTTAGCGAGGTACGAAGAACGGGCCCCTGGTTTCTATAAGGCAGAGTAAATCGATTTGTTGATCAATTATTAAGTCATGTACTAACAGAGACTTGGAGGAGAGAGACCTAATATTTCACGTCTGAGAACAGAATCCCCAATTACCAGAGTTTGACCCCTGGCGGGTGTGTCGCAGAGTGGGGAAAAACGGTTAGACATATGGACAGGTTGGTGGTGTACCTGGGGCTTCTGTTTAAGACTACGCTTCCTCCTCACTGTCACCCAGCAGCCCTCTTTCCCCAGCTGCTTGGGGTCTGCTGGGGAACAGCTAGCGGGGCCTACGCTATCTTCGGCTGCACTAGCTACGGGTGAATGAAGGGTGCGAAGCCGAGTCTCCAATTCATTAATCCTGGCCTCCAGAGCTGCAAATATGCTACATTTGTTACAAGTATCATTACTGCTAAAGGAGGCTGAGGAGTAACTAAACATCTGACACAATAAGCAGGAAAGTGCAGGAGGGACAGATGAAGTAGCCATGGTGCTAACGAGTCAGCTACGAGCTAAGCTAAGCTAGCGAAACAGTATAGACACAGTTAGGGTTGCCAACCGTCCCTTAAAAAACGGAATCGTCCCGTATTTCGAAACAAAAGTACACGTCCCGTATTGAGCTAATAAGGGACGCACTTTATCCTGTAACACAGTGAGAATCAAAAGTAGTCTATAAATGTTTATGGAATTAACGCTTTGTTTGAAAACATAATTCCCAGCCCCTCTCCTGCTTTGTGACCAATGAGCTGACAGCACACTTATGACAATTCGAGTATGACAATTCAGATTACCGCTCATCTCATTGGTCGAGGAAAGGTCGCTTGCGGAGAAAATACCGGAAGACAACAGATGACCATAACAAGAAGCATGGCCAACAGGGAAACAAACGCCGACACTGCGGTTCAAGTCTCGGACGACAGTACACCTAAAGCTGGGCAGACACTGTGCGATTTTTTTCAGTCACGTTATTCAGCTCCTGCTCAAACTGCACGATTGACTCGCAGGGGTTAGAAGTTGGTAGGTCACGATGCAGAGTCTCACACTATACCGCCCGATGCTCTGATACGACCTGAGTGCTCACACTGTGCCTCCATAACATGAAGCTTGTAACAGAAAATCTGTCGCTCTCTCTGTCTTTCACTCACACACACACACCAACACCATCAACTTTGCTAAATTGCTAATGAAAAACATGATCAGGCAGCTGTGATTGAGCAGCAATGTAAATCCAACTATTTTCACGGTTGTTGTGGTCATGATAATTTTGTGATGCCACATGGAAAAGGCTCGGATGAGCTTTCCAAAGTTCTACAAGTTGTGCCTCCATCGCTTGTGTCCAGATCACACGCTGCACTGCCGTGCTGCTCCGTCTTTTTCACCGACGTTTACGTGTTTGCGCGTGAGCAGTGTGAGCGGGTGTGGTGACACAGCCGCTTCTCGTTACCCCACGTATACTAAACGATGCACGATGAAGGCCAAAAACGGGCCGATCACCAAATCGGTCGCACGACTCAAAAATCGGCTCAAAATGGACCAAAAATCGCACAGTGTAAGCCCAGCATTAGAGCAGCAATGTTTGTTCCCCTCAGAGAAAGAAAAAAAAAGGCTGCAAAAGTACAGGGAAGAATGGGAAAAGGAAAACACCTGGCTGGGAAAATGCACGATAACACCTATAACGTGCACTGCACTGTGTGCCGGCGCACTTTTTCCATAGGCATGCTTCTAGTGGTGGGCACATGAAGAACATGAGGGGCGTGACAGCTCGGGGAACCCTTAACCAATTTTTTGTCCACCAGGCCACGGCAGAAGCAGATATGGTATGTAAACATTGGTTTGTTGTTTTTAAACCCTCTGGTTAAGGTTAATATGGGCATGTGCAGTGAATATCAGCGCTATGTGGCCAGAAGTGTGATAATATAATTTATTTTGTGTAATAAACAACTGCAAGGATAGATGATTACAAATAGATCACTAATACATAAAAGTAATACATAGATGAATATGATGAGTTAAGATGCATAATCATGGGAACAAGTGGGTTTACAAACAGGAGCAGCTGATTAGCATTAGAAAAGCTGAAATAATACCTCAGCTGAAGCCAATTGTACTAAATGCACTATATGTGCACTGTTACAAGAATATTTTTCGTTCTATTGCTTTCTATTAATTTATATAATAAGTTAAGCAGGACAGAGTTCTTTTAAAGAAAGATTTACTTATATTCTCAAAAGTTAAGCATGACAGGCTTCTGTTTAAGAAAGAGACCTGTTTTACTGTGTTAATGTTGTCATTTTGAGCTAAAAAATAAATGGCTAAATGATCATTTGTTTCCCATATGGTCATATCAAAAAGAATATCCATCTGCTTAAATCAAATTCAAGTCAAATGGTTAAAAAATAATTTCACACACAAAAAAAAGAGCTACCACACTGGGAAGGGTGAAGACAACTGGGTTGCCCGGCCCTGGCCACGAGGTGTCCCTTATTTATTTTTCAGGGAGTTGGCAACCCTAGACACAGTGAGTGAATACTTTGGCTATAAATTAGGTAGTGAGTACATAGAAAGTGTGCTTCGGATGAAGCACATGAAGATTATACTGTGAAAAAGAATGTATTTTAAAGTTTTTTAATTAAATTGCTAAGCAGATAAGCTACTCAGAAACACCACTGTGTTTGAGCAGGAACAGGAAGTGATACTCTACCATAGAGCGAGCAAACACCAAGTGACAGTAATCCGATTACTTTTTTCAAGTAATGAGTAAAGTAAGGGATTACTATTGCAAAAAAGGCCATTAGATTACTGTTACTTTCCCATAAGCACGTTGCGTTACTGTGTTACTAAACCATTATTTTGTTTGCGAGAGTGTCTCATGACAATGACGTAAGCGAGTGCTACGTTCGTGGCAACAGCTGTGTGCAGATAACAATGGATAATATAACGAGTGCAGGAGAGAGTATGAGCGTGCAACGTTTAAAGCATGGAAGTACTGACCTTACTTTGAGTTGGATTCCGTAAAAAGCGGCAAAAACATTAGCGTACGTTGTTCACTGCGTGGGAAGAAAACTTCTTTTTACAGTGAAAGAGCCAGTGCCATCCATGAGTTTTCAGCCTCAATGTTTTCTTTTACTTTCACTGAGTCTCATAACATAATGAACTATAATATTTGAGTACATGCATTTTTTAGAAGTCATGGAATCTTGTTTAGCCTGTCATCACAGGTGGGTGATGACAGGCTGCAGGGAAAAACATAATGAGGTGACACAGAGGATGACGTGTGGAGAATGGAGAGCAGAGAGCCACAGAGGTTTATCAAATTAAACAGACAGAGTGACAAGAAAAAGAGGCAAACACACACTATAAATACACACCAGGCAATGAGGAAATGACACGCGGGGTGGACACAGCTGAAACTAATGGGCATAACGAGACACAGACCTTCAATGTAAAACCGGAAACTGTTTTGAGACACAAACTCAGAGATACAAAGAGAACACCGGGAGAGGACACAGGTAGGGATATCAGAAACACTAAATACAAGAACCAAAACCCAAGGAACTAAGAAAACAAGAATGAACCCAAAGCATAAGACAATACTAATACTAAACACAAAACACTGGGTCTAACGACCCAGGACCACGACAATTTTTTTTTAAACTCATGTAATTCAAATAATCTGTCAGACTTAGTCTCTTTCAGTAAATGAAAGACACAAGGTGAATTTTAGGCCTTTTATCTTAAAAACTGTGGATTTTAGAAATATTAGAATTTTGTAAAATCTGTGGATACTGTAAATATATTTTTTACATTTAAAAAAATATATACTTTCTGGGTGTTACGTCCCTCTGTAGCCTCTAATCTACTCAGTGTGTTCAGCTGGTGCTAATTGGCCACACCTAGTCAGGTGTGGATAAAAGCATACCTGAGGCAAGCTTCCCAGGGAGCTCACTTGTCTTTGCCTTGTATTCCATTTTAAGATAAAACCCTCTTCTCACCCATACTCTGGTGTTCATCTCCTTGTTTATGTTGCAGCTTTTGAGCCGGGTTGTAACATAAGTGGCGGCTCGTCCAGGATATTTGGACATTTTAGTGGAGATTGAATATCAGTTTTTTTGTATTGCTTTTAAGTGGGTGAGTGAAGGTGCTCACTGTGATTGAGTAACGTCCCTTTAGTCAATGTGTTTCAGCTGGGTGGCTGTGCTGCCCTTCCATCAAAGCACTTGTTGTTTTGCTTTATTGTTTTAGTTTATTGTGTTTGGTGGCTATCCTGGGTGGGGGGTACGCTTCAGAGTTTGGTAGGAGACTATATCTCTGGTCTGCTGCCTGCTCTCGAGTTCGCCTTTAAAGTTGCCTTGAGCCTGGTACACCACTGAAGACTAGGGTAGGTAAAGTTAGGGTTTTGTTGTTTTTAGTGTTTTAGGCTAGTAAATAAGTGGCACCAAACTTGGTAGGAGGTTTGAGACCATTCATGATTATGGTCTTGTGGCTGAGGCAAGTAGACCATTTTGAAGTTGGCATTGTGTGTACACCATGTGTGTGCATATTAGAGATGGCACGATACCACTTTTTTATGTCCGATACCAATACCGATATCATAAATTTGGATATCTGCCGATACCGATATGAATCCGATATAGTGTTTTTTAATCAACAAAACTGTTTTTAAAATATCTTTCTGCATTTTGTATAAGTTCATACTCAAGTTTAAAACAACAACTACACTAAAGCTATTCTGTTATACCTGTATGCAAAAAAAAAAAAAATTTCATAGTTCAGCAATACTGATCAATCTAATAAACTTAAACCTACACCATCCTCCCTATTCTGGTATTTTAAAGAGTACTTAGCATAAATATTAAGCAACCTAACTAATAGGGTTCCAACTCCCAGCAACAACAAAAATAAATAAATAAAAAATAGGGACCCACCCCTCACGCTCCACCTCATGATGCTTAATCGACGTAATCAACCTTAATTTGATGCAGTGTGAAAAAAAAATACACAGAAATCAATTCTTTTTCAAGAAATATTAAATAGATTCAACATCTTTCTTCAACAAAATTGCAGACTGCACAGATGGTACCTTCCCAAAGGAAAAAGTACTATAGCTTACTAGGGTATATTAGACTTAACAGTTACTATATACAATAATGGACTTCTATACATTTTACATCAGATTAAAACTTTGGGTGTAAGATTCAGATAAATATTAAATAATTAAAAGCTCGACATTTTAAATGAGAATAAGAAAGAAAAGTATGTCTTTGTGCCCCCTTTTCCCTGTTAATGCCCTATCGGCCCCCCTGGCTAAACTTTCCTAGATCCGCCCCTGCACAGTTACCAGCCGTCAGCTACGTAGAAAAAGATCCTCGAGTAGAAAGTAATATTAAATAAATTCTAACAACAGCTGATCAAGCTTAAACGTGCTGCTGTTGTTCAGCCGCTGCTTTCGTCTTTCTGGTGCAAAGTGGGCCAAAAGCAAACAAGAGACACGGACTCGCGACAGAAAAGCCGATCAGCTGATCATTAAGCAGTTTCATGATTGAAGTAGCAGCCGGAGAGCGAGAGGCAGTCGGTTAAGCTTAACGCAGGAATGCTTTACAAACATTCAGAGATGGACTTACACACTTGCTTTACTTCTCTCGGGGATAACTTTGTCGGAGATGAAATGCCGGGTTGCTAGCGAAGCTCCACATGCTATCCAGACCACCGACAGGTCCCGCATGCCACAGCCGCTCTATCACGTGATGCATACTGCTCCGACGTGCTAACGTTCTGAGGTGAGTTACGGCGTGTTGCAAGTTTTGTGAGGTGCTTTCGTGATATTTAATGGATCGGATTACATTTTTTATTTTTCTCCGATATCCGATCCAGTAATTTAGGTCAGTATCGGACCGATACGTAATATCGGATCGGTCCATCTCTAGTGCATATGTCAGTGTTGATGGATGCTAATGAGATCCTTGTGAGTTGAGTGTTTTGTGCTGTGACTTTTAGTGTTGTGGGGAATATGTATATTTTGTTGGATCACTTGTGAGTGTTGTTGGCCAGGTGATGGCAATAACACTGTGGGGTGCTGAGCCACCCTTGATGTGATCATTGTGTGGCCATAGCTCTCCATTTTGTGGTTGGTCACTAGTGTGCTTGATTTTCTGAACTTTTTGGATTAAAGTAACTTGTTGTGGTATAACGCCACTTGTGACTGTTTGTGTGGTGGAGACAACAGTTCACTTGTGATTATTTGTTGCTACTTTTGGTTTTGTGTTGTAGCAGATCAGGTAATCATTTTGGGTTTGTGACTGTTGTGCTCCTTTGTGTTGGTCACATGTTACTTTTTGTGTGTTCAGTGTGGCAACTTCAAATCCTCATGCTTAGGGATGCAAACTATAATGTGAACACTGTGCTTCTGTTATTCCAGGTTTGTGGGTCAAGGACCTGAAGGCTTCAGAGGGGCTTTTAATAAATTTAGGGGTCCTAGAGGAACCCTTTTAAGGGAGGAGGTCTTACGTCCCTTTGCAGCTTCTAATCTGCTCAGTGTTCAGCTGGTGCTAATTGGCCACACCTAGTCAGGTATGGATAAAAGCATACCTGAGGCAAGCTTCCCAGGGAGCTCACTTGTCTTTGCCTTGTCTTTTAGCCAACCTGCTATTCCATTTTAAGATAAAACCTCTTCTCACCCATACTCTGGTATTCATCTCCTTTTTTATGTTGCAGCTTTTGAGCCAAGTGTAACACTGGGAAATGAGAGAGAACACCATGTTTTAGAATATGATGTGTCTTGTGCATGAGAAGCTGGAAATAAAACACAAATCTACCACCTGCAAAACTGAACTTTCCATGTGCCTCAAAATCTGACAGACTGAACATCCAAATATTTTACAGACTTTAGACGTCTATCTTTGTATGTTCTGCCACAATAGTCTATAGTATAGTCATAGTATGAAGTGGTTGATCTAAAGAATCTTGAGAAAATGGTTCTGCAGTCTGAAACAATCAGTCCTAACTCATCATGATGTAAGCACATGTCTTCAGAGGTGGACGGCACTGTAGCTGAAGTTTTGCTATAACATTTAGATGATAAACTCGAAATATTTGAGCATGACTTCCTTTCTGTCATAGTTTCAGATATACTGTGTTAGACTGGGTTGGCCATCTCTGGCATATTATCATCATCTAATTCCTAAATAAACAATATCAATCCACATTCACTCAGTTAATAATGTATTCATTAATCTGTTTTCAGTTTGAATTTGTTTGTTTAGATTCAGGAGATTTAAAATGTTCTTAACTCTTATCTTTTACACATATTATTCTATTATACTTTTATGTATTTCTCTTGTCTCTCCTTTGGTACTTTGCCATGCCTTCATCTCTCTCTATTACTTACAATTGACCCTCCTATGTTAAGCACTTTGGTATACCACTGGTTTTTAAATGGGCAATATAAATAAAGTTTGCTGTTGTTGAAAAACACAACGTTGCAGGGCACGTGGTTGCTGGTGGGCTTCCCAGTCATGATCATCATTGGCTTTGTGAGCAAGCAAAGGAACAAAAATCAAAATAAGATCTTAACTTCCAAGGTAGAGGTCCCTGAAATGGACCCTGCTTCACCTCGAGAGCCAACTTCCTCATCAGTCTATGAAGGAGGCTCTCGATGGCTTAGGCCTCACCGTAGAGAGCATTCTTTTATTTATGTATTGTGCACCATAAACCGAATAAAGTAGACTTAAGTAAAACAGTGTGGGTAAACCTCAGTTTCCTGAGGGAGAAGGTGCCATCCTCCTGAAGGCTCTGAATTTTTCTTTGCAGCCAGGATCTCGCTTCTTGTTCAGCGCTGCGCTCATTGGTTCTCTGCCCACCTTGCTCCAGGTTAGCTGCTTCAGTTCCAGAGCGGTTTCTGGTGATTGAACGACCTTCACAGCATTACCTCTACTAGACATGTCTTCAGTGGCTTCAGCTGCCATGTTCTAAATTTTTGTTTTATCAGTATATTTCACCTTAAGCCGAGCTGGGAAGGGAATCTGCTGCTCTTTCAGAATCTTGGGCACATCTGTGTATTCTCTTCGTTTATTTAGAATCTGGGTGGGGGGGGGGCATAGTCATGATTCAAACTGGGAGCTTCCAGCCTCCATGCTGCATCTGTAACATTCCCTGACAGATTGCAATACAACCCTGGTACAAACTTACATGGCCATCAGCAGCATCCTACACTTTAGTTGAGCTGACTTCAGGTGTTTAGTAAGGGGAAGATTTAATAACATTGCATGTTTTATTTCAAGACTCTGTAGTCACAGAGCAGAGAGTAGAAAAGCTGACAATAACTTATTTTTCTTTAGGCTTTACTCTCAACATCAGACTTGGGACCAATAAAAGTAAACCCAAAATTTAGAATCTTAGGAAGATGAGATAATATCAGTAACCATGATGACAAATGTGGAGCATACTGACTTGCGCTTACTTGCCCTCTGTCTTTCTACCTCACACACTTGTGGATTTCTGGCAGCATCCTTGAAGGGAGTCTTCCTTTGGAAGAACTTGCTGCTTGGGCTGAGGAAGCTCTTGCTAAGAAGATGAAGAACAACATCTTTGAGACTGCTAAAGCAGTTTCCTGCTCTGTCATAGAGGAGGAACAGAGTTTTGCTGTCCAGAGAAACCAGAATGGGAAAAACACTGCAACAAGTGCTAGGTGTGAGAATGAAGCAAGCTGGCTGCCGGCGGAGCTCACGGGTGCGTCACTGCAACTCCCCCTGGCTTCTGCTCCGCGGCTGCTGAGTGAGCCCTCATCTGGGACTCTCCTCAGCTCTTTCCGGGACAGTGGCGCGGCTGCCCCTCTGTTGGTCTTCCTTGGTCTCTTGTGTTCTGGGGGCCTCTGGATGTCTGGAGTTTTGATCTCCTCCACACCTGCTTCACGCCCTGGAGGACGGGGCTGTGGCCCCCCCACACCCTCTAGCAGATTATTACATGAAGGAACCTTTTAACAAAACAAAAGAAAAGCGCGTCCATGCTCACAGGTGTACACACGGGTGATCACACCCACAAACTACACCCTTTTTGGCTCCTACCTCAAAGCACACTGTGTTCTGTTGATCTTATGTGCTGCACAATAATGTTTAACATTTAGTATTTACTGTCATATTCCCATATATCATTGTGATGTTGTTTATTCTATTACTCTTGTTCTCTTCTGCTTGCTTTCTTTTTTCTTTCTCAGCAGGTGATCCAGGTGATTGATATATGCATTTTTTTTTCTCTGCCCGTTCTGTTGGTGTTTGTTTTTTGCCCTTCTCCCCCGTCCCTCTTCTCAGCTGTTTCTCTTTCCCTCTTTCTTTCTCCCCTTCTTTCCCCCAGTCAAGTCTGTCCCGTATTCATTAAGTGAAAATAAAATAAACAATAAAAGGTGAATCAAATGGACCATTACGGCAAGGCTGGGATGGTCAGTTTGGTAAAGTAAATCCGTTGGGCATCTTTCTTTGCCTTTAGACAACAATTCTGATGGCAAAAGAGCCAAACGGGACAGGCCAAAAAAAAAAAAAACTTCATGAGAATGGGTGCAAATAATCAGGCCCACTATCCTGATGCTGTGGGCAATGTTGTGCCTGAACCTCAATGGATCCTCCACAACTCACCTCACCTGTTTGGCTGGTCGATGCCACCAGGCAACGGACATTATGATTGCAACACCAGTGTCTTCAGCACTGCATGAAATGTGAACAACCCTGGACTTCACAGTGCAAGTTTTTACAGAGAAAGCAGAGAGCCTTGCTAACAGTTAATGCTCCTTTATTACTAGATATTCTAAATGATGCCTTCTAGCAATGATGATTGAGCTCGTAGCATCAAGTTTTAGCCTCAACAGCATAAAGATGACTGTAGCTACTGTTACGTAGGGATGGGTATCGTTTAGTGCCAAACCGGTACTTTTGAAACTGTGCCGGTGCTTAAATGGTGCTCGAAACAGTGCTTAAAGAATGTAGAACGCAAACTTTGTCCAAAAACCTCATGTTTAGCATTTCTTTTTGTAAAAAGATAACAATGTTAGCATTTTCTACAGCTATTGGCAGGGCTCTAGACTAACTTTTTGCCATGGGCACACCAGTGTGCCTAACTTGAACAATTTACGCACACCGGCACAAAAGTTAGGCACACTCAAATTTTTCAACCGCATCGCTTAACACCGCAGTGCTACATGTGCACTTTTTTGGGGGGGAATTGCAGTCCATACAGACAACATTCATTTCTAAATTATTAACTAACTGTACTGCATGCTGCTGAAAGGCAGTGGGGAGAGGGGACATTTGGGCAGTGCATTTATTGCAACATATAATGTGTTTTCTGGATACTGTGCTTTTTCAGCATTCAAAGATTGATGGCACCGTGTCAGAGCACTGGCTATGAATTTCAGACGGATCAGGCCTTATATTAACAAAAAAGTTATCAATAGTTGTTTTCATCTTTTCTTATTACCCACAGCTACATCCACTTCTGTCGGGCCTACGCTGCTCACTAGGGCTGGGTATCATCACTGATATAATCCATTCGATTCCGGTTCTCAAAGTCCTGATTTGGTTCAATTTAGCCTCAGGCAGTCAGGAATATTATAATTCTGATCATTTATCAGTACTGATACATGTGAGACTGCATCAGAATTGTGAACATCACAGCAGATGCCTGTTGTTAGCTGTCCTAAAAAACAGACTGCTCAGCCTTGGATTGTCAGAACATGCAGTAGCGTGGTTCTCAAATTATCTGAATAATAGAACCCAGTGCATTAAACTTGAAGGTCTTTGTTCTAAATTTGTTGCTGTCCACAAGGGGGTGCCACAGGGCTCAGTTTTGGGTCCCCTTCTGTTCCTTTTATATATCAATGACTTGGGTCAAAATGTCTCAGACACAAATTTGCATTTTTATGCTGACGACACAGTTATTTACTGTTATGGATCATCTCTTGCTCAGGCCATTGAAACCCTACAGAAAGCCTTTGTTGCTTTCCAGCATTCACTTATTCAGCTAAATTTAGTTCTCAATGCTGACAAGACTAAGCTAATGTTGTTTTCTAAGTCAAAGAAGGTCCCGGAGCCTATTCCAGTGGTGTCCACCCTTGAAGGAAATGTCATAGAGATAGTTCATGAATATAAATACTTTGGTGTCTGGATTGATGACTCCTTCACCTTTAAACCACATATAGAGAGACTTGTAAAGAAACTGAGACTTAAACTTCGTTTTTTCTTCCGTAATAAACAGTGTTTTTCTTTTGCAGTAAAAAAACGTCTTGTCACTGCAACCTTTTTATCTGTGTTAGATTATGGTGACATTCTGTATATGAACTCTTCTTCATGTCTTCTAATGTTGGACACGATGTATCATGCTTCCTTGAGGTTTATTACCAACTGTAGATATCTGACCCATCACTGTGACTTGTACTTAAGAGTAAAATGGCCTTCTTTGGCCATTAGAAGACAGGGGCATTGGTACACTTTTATTTACAAAGCTATGCTTGGATTGCTGCCTCCTTATATTTGTACTTTGGTCACAAGGACAAATAGTGGTTCTTACTCCTTGCGTTCAAATGATCAGCTGCTGCTGTCTGTTCCCCTTGTCCGCACAGAGGTGGGTAAGAAAGCCTTTGTCCACTCTGCGCCTTTTTTGTGGAACCTGTTACAGAAAGACTGGAAACTGACTGAACTGTTGTCTTTAAATGTTTTTAAAACTAAACTCAAAGGCCTACAGACTGCCTCAATAATGTGTAATTGTTTTGTGTAATTTTAACTTTGTTTGTTCGTATGTATTTGTTTTGAAATGTGCTGCCTCTTGGCCAGGACTCCCTTGAAAAAGAGGTTTTTGATCTCAACGGGACATTCCTGGTTAAATAAAGGTTAAATAAAAAAAAAAAATTTATATTCCCCATGTAATTCATTAATATTTGGGTTGTATTTACTGATATATGTAATTTCTTAATGTTTTTTGTTGTATCAGGGGAGAGGAATGATGTGGATGAGGCCTTGGTCAACATGGTGATAGAGGATTCCCAGCCCTTCACTATTGTGGAGGACAGTGGGTTTAGGAAGCTTGTTAAAGTTTTGAACCCTAACTATGTTCTCCCCACAAGACAGGTGTGTATCTTAAAATATGAAGCATGTTTCCATTTTGCCTTCATTTCCATATTAAGTACTTTACTTTCATTTGTTTAGGCTTGAAAAGCTATGGTGGACCAAAGATACAAAGAGTCCAAACAAAAAGAAAAACTGACTGTGGCCAAGGTTTCTGCAGTTAGTTTGACATCTGATATGTGGACCTCCATTAACACAGAGGCTTACCTAGCCGTCACCTGCCATTTCATTGACTGCATTGCATTCTGTAGTGTTAGGTGTTTAGCACTTCCCTCAAGCTCATACTGCTATCAATTTGTCACAAGTAACAGCATCGCTCATGTCAGAGTGGGGCATTACAGACAAAGTTAGATGTTATGTGACTGATGGAGCAGCAAACATGGGTGCTTGTGCTAAGGAGCTTCGTTTGCGTCACAGTAATTGTGTGGCACATACATGGTCAAAACAGCTCTTGATCAACACACCACACTGTCTGACATCCAGACTACCTGTAGGAGGATGGTGGGATATTTCAAGAGCAGTACAACTGCTAAGGTTTGTTCCATTATTTCACTACTGATTTAAGGTGCTGCTGCAGTAACACAGCTTGAATGAATCAGTTTTGTTTTGTTGGCTGTTTTTCTAGGAGAGGCTGACAGAGGTGCAGGAGCAAATGGGCCGGCCTGCACTGAAGTTAATTCAAGAGGTGGATACACGTTGGAACAACACATTCCAAATGCTTCAACATGTTCATGAACTCAGGGAACCTATTGGAGCATCGTTAGCTGGCCTGCACACTGATATTTGCCCACTATCCTCTGAACAGTATGACCTTATGGCAGAATGGCTTAAAATACTCTCCCCATTTAATGATGCCACCACTGAGCTGTCAGAGGAAAAGCGAGTGTCTGGATCCAAAGTAATTCCACTTCTAACAATGTTGCACCATGCACTACATGAAGAGGAAATGGGAGTTGTCCTAACTCCAGAGAGCTCCACCGTGGTTGAGAATCTAAGGAGACAATTAAAGGAGAAGCTCTACACATTGCAGTCAATGAGCATCATGTCACTGGCAACATTGCTGGATCCAAGGTTCAAAAAAAAATAGGCTTCTTTAGCCTAAATAAAGCAATGGATGCTGAGAAGAGACTTATTTTTGAATGTGCTGCTTTTGTGCAGCACTTGGCTCCCTTATCAGCAGCCTCATCAGCAGCAGCCTCATCATCAAAAGCTTCTCAGCCTGTGACTCAAGGTATATGAACACATTTCGATTATTATATTGTATTTAGTTACTTACATTCTGTTTGGTAGCAAACTGTGGCATCGTTTGGACACCACTGTTCTGGAGACAAAGACCCCAAATGCTTCTGCTGATGCAACAGCTGAAGTGCAGAAATACCTCCATGAACCAAATATCGGCAGACTGGAGAATCCGCTGGAGTACTGGGCTGGACACAAATTTCTTTATCCAAACTTGTATAAACTTGCTGTTGTTTTTCTTGCAACCCCTGCTTCATCTGTGCCCTGTGAAAGGGTATTTTCAAAAGCAGGAGAAATCCTCTCAAAAAAGAGAAACTGTCTAAAGCCCAGCACTGTGGAAAAGCTGCTATTTTTGAGTAAAAACAAATGATAACTTTTCCCTAGTGTCATGAGCACTGTTATAAAGTCACAAGCACATTCACATCACAAGTCCCTCCCTTTTTGTTTCCATGTACATTCCTGTGTTAAGCTGCCAATGTATTATACACAAACATTAATATGATATTAAATATAACTAATATTTAGAGTTTAGTTAGTGGTGTCATGAACAAAAGTAATTTCTTTATTTATTCAATTTGAAGCGCCACACACTAGTTTGTGTCATTATTCAGATGTACATAAGCATGATTACACAGTTACACAATCATCCCCAACACTCTGTCTTGATAGTTTCCCCTTTTTCTTTTGTATCAGACATACTGAGCCAATATTCGGGATAAATAACCATAAAGACCAATTTATTTATTCAGTTGAGAGGTTTACACATCACATCATTATAATCATTGAGCCTGTTTCACTTGAATCGTCCACTTGATGGCGCAGTAGAGCAAATGAATCATCACAATGCTTCAAACCATGAGTTGACTGCTTGAATGGGAAGCTTCAGTTTATCACAAGGCTTCATCTCACCATCACTAGTTGCAGCCATGTTCTGTATAAAATAGAATAGAATACATTTCAGTGTTTCAGAGCTCTTACAGCAAGGGAAAATAAAAAATATAAAAGGAAGACACAACGTGGTCCTAAATACATGAGCAACTGATTTCATATATACAGGTAACAATGTACTGTACAGAATATGTATAGAAAAATTTATGGACATTTCACAGCGTACACGCTATGAAATGGTTTTGCGCAGACAGGAGAAGGACCCAAACGCAAAACTCACCATGCAGGAATTAAACTCAAAAAATACTTTATTGCAGAACAGCATGAAAAACATAACAAAATTAAACTGGGACATGGCTAACCTGACACACAGTGGAACAAAGCCATGAGGAGAGACTACAACACTGACCAAAAGAAACACAGGGCTTAAATACAGTGAGAGATAACGAGGGAATGAGGCACAGAAGGAGAGCACAGCTGGGAGTAATCAGGCTGGACCAGACAAGGGAAGCAAAACTAGAATCACTGACATGAGACACAGAGCTTCAAAGTAAAACAGGAAACACACTGACTGAACTCTAGACATGTACACTTAATAGAAACTGAGGAGAAAGAACAAAGGGACCTGAAACATGGGACAGAAAGGCACAGTAGACACAACATGAACATAACGCCACAGGGAAAGAGTAAAACAAAACACAGAACACATTTAAAGATGCAATTTTTTAACTTTATAAGCAGGAATTTAAACCTCCTCTTCCTCTTCCTGGCTAAACTGTGCATCACACTGCCCACAGGGGAGAAAAAGTGGCTTCCGTCTGCTTCAGAAGCCGATAATTTCGTGCAGGGCTTCAGGAACGAAGCTGAAGCTCAAAGGCCACAGTGACTGTCAGCTGCGAGTAAAGTGACTTGAATCCTTGCTGACTTACAGGCAATCGGACAATTACAGAGAAGGCAGGCAAGCACTATATGTTTCTGTTATTTCATGGTATACTAGTTGTCACCGTCTTAACACCTAGTTCTTATGTTTCTTTGGTAATATTTTGAATTAATGTTCACTGATCCCTAGAAGGTTTGATTTATGATGGGATATATACTTATTACTCCAAAGTTAAGGTTGTATGCAGTTTCTAGGTAGCAGGAGTTTGGGCTAGGATGTTGAAGTTGTTGGGGATATACTGTGGTCACCTTAGTTCAGAAATGGGACAGAAATGGGTGGGGGGAACTATGGCTCACAGATGTGGTTGTTACACCCTGAGTTATTTTTCCTGTTTTTGTTTGCCTTGGTTGTATGTGGGTTTGTTTGTTTGCTTTTTTGGGTGGGGTGGGGGGGTGTTTTTTCCCATGTACGGTCATTTTGTCATAAACCAGATTTCAGTAAAACATATATATGGCTGGTTATAGCGCCAACAATAGTACTATTAGATTTTTGTCTTGGAATGTGAAAGGCTTGAACGGTCCGGAAAAGAGATCTCGGGTTCTCAGTCACTTAAAACATCTCAATGGAGATGTCGTTTTTCTCCAGCAGACTCATTTGTGAGTCAAAGATCATAATTGACTTAAACCTCCATGGATAGGTCATATGTTTCACTCAGACATAGATAGTAGTGCCAGAGGAGTGGCAATCTTATTTAGGAATAAAATACATTTTTCTCTTACTAAATTGATTGCTGACAAAAATGGACGATATCTAATTGTTGTAGGGACCCTCATGAATAACCCAGTTGTCTTAGTGAATGTCTATGCCCCAAACTTTGACAACGCTGTGTTTGCTAATAATCTTTTGAGGATGATTCCTGACTTAAAGACGCACCCTCCTGATCTTCGAGGTGATTGGAACTGTGTTATTGACCCAGCTTTAGTCAAATCTGCCACTGGCTCTAAAGCATCATCTGCTATGTCCAGGGCTTTCTCACACTTTATCACCCAAAATGGACACATTGATTGGAGGTTTTTTAATCCCGAAGCCAGAGAATATTCCTTTTTTCAAATGTTCATCACACATATTCTCACATCAATTACTTTTTTATAAATGGCTCCATGGCTTCTAAAGTTTGCAACTCTGAATATATTCCAATTGTTATATCTGATCATGCTCCATTAGTCCTGTATATGGTATTGTCCCCTAGCTATAGACCTCAGCATCCATGGAGGTTGAATTCTCTACTCTTGCCTGATTCAGCTTTCTGTGACTATATCTCATCTGCAATTGATGGTTTCTTAACTATGAATGTTTTAGAGGACATCTCAAATTCTCTACTATGGGAAACACTTAAAGCTTACCTCAGAGGACAAATAATTTCCCATTCATCTCACCTATATAAATCAAAGAAAGCTAAGCAAAATGAACTTTCTGCCAAAATTCAAGCTCTAGACTGGCACCCCGCTCAAACTCCCTAACCTAAAATATATAAGCAGTGTCTTAAACTACAATCTGAGTTCAGTCGCTTGTCAACCCATGATGCAGAGCAATTCCCTCCCCATCTCCAGCTGCCTCCCTCTTCCCGCTCCACCACAACCACCCACACATGCAGGACCTTGGAGTAGGGGTATGTCACCAGGGTGCAGAGGAGGCTACCCCCCCCCCCCCCCCTCTGTTCCCTTCTGGCTGCCTCTGCCTCGATTTTATCCCACTGTTAGATTTGTATTGTTGATTGTCATTTATGCTTAGACATATTTACTCATATATGCTTAGAAGTATATAATCATTGGTGGATTGAAAGAATGCTTCATCCTAAAGAGGTCTGTATTAACTTTGTGTAGCTGTAGAAGGGAGTGCATACATTCCCCAGAGTGTCCTGGCATAGATCACACTCCCTAGGAGAGTTTATCTTTTCTTGTTGATTTATGGTATAGCAAGCACACGCATATCTGTTTAAGTATAAGAGCCTTTTGTTAGATGGAGTTAGATGTCCTGGCACTAGCCTTGGGGAGTCTTCACAGGGTCACATCTTGACCTCACACAGATCACACACACACACACACACACACACACACACACACACACACACACACACACACACACACACACACACACACACACACACACACACACAGACACACACACACACACACACACAGGCAAGGTACTCTTTGTGTGTATGTAGACGTCACATGTTAGTGAACTTATGCATATTCATGTAACCTCAATAAAAGGGCAGTGTACGGGAGAACGGACGAGAGCAACTGGGGCCAAGCGAAGGAACGGCGTTTGTCCGGTTCTCTCCCGTGCACGAGTACCATGAAGAAGTTTGCCTACTTGCGTCTTGCTTGCAGTGTAATTATATTGTCTTAACGTTCCAGCGGATGGGTTCAAGATACAAACCCATCATTAATTGGTCCTTCGATGCCGGCTCCCTGGGATCGCATTCACCGAGGGGGGGGGGAGAGGCACGCTGAAAGACTGACGTCAGCCAGGAAGTTCCTGTGGATTCGCTGTCTGTCCTTCTCCTCGATGAATGGCGATCGGCGGGATTCAGGCTGATATTACACGCTAAGCAACGCCAAGTAAGTTTAAAGAGGCCGACTCTATAACCGTGTCGTTGTGCAGTCTCCGCCATTTTGTGAGGCGTTGAGAAGTTCGCTGCTTTGTGGAGCGATAACTGGGTTAGTGTCCCGAAAAAGAAGTTTTGGTTAAATCGCCCAAGGGTCCCAAGCGTCCGGTGTGTGTCCGGTTTTGAAATCGCCCTGGGTGTGTGTCCCGAGCGTCCCTTCATTGGGTTTTGTCGCGCGAGTGGGTGAGCGTCCCACAGCTGGGTCAGGGTCCCGAGCGGTCCGGTGTGAGTCCGGAGTAGGCCTATTTTGTGTTATTGTCATCTTCGTCGTCGTCTCGTTGTTGTTGTTGTGTGTGAGTGTGTGCGGAGCAGACCGCGTGGTGTGTGACGTCAGCAGCTGTTGTTGTTATCATGGGTTTCCTAAGCAGCCAGGAGTGTGTGGAAAAGGCCAGCCCACATCAGCAGCACTTGAGCTATGCTCTGGTGGGTGGCTTTCCCCCCACCCCTTGCTGACACAAAATGTTAACTCTTTAGCTTGCCCTGTTCGACAACAGCCTGTGTGCCAAACCATTGAGGTGGATAGTTGTCAAAAGTAATCTACATTAAGCTTGTGGTTGCTTAAATTCAGTACAATGACATGTGAGGTGAAGTGATATAGGTAAATATTTAAACTAATGAAGTGCATAGAGGCACTTGACCTGTGTGAAAGACTGTCGTCTTGTTATGAGCCATTGTTGAGATATGGAGCACACCTGTGAAAACAACTAATATGCTGAACCCTGTATGAAACATCTAAAAGTACATGATGGAGGAGCTGTGTTGAATATGAAAGTGTAAGACTTTGCCGCTGTGGGCAGAGCATGCAACTACTGTGTGATGTTGCGTTGCAGTTTTTTTTCTGAGCTGATGAGCAAGCTACACATTATCAGATCAAGAGCTGTCTGGGAACTACTCAAAGAGGGGGAAACAGGGAGTGTGCAGCGTTTCCGTGAGCAGTTTTCCTGCATCTTGACTTGTGTGTAGAGTGTTCATAACATCAGCATCATGTTTTTGTTTATTTGTTTTGTTGGGTTGAAAATAATTAAATAAACTTGTGATCATGCTTATGGATTACCATGGCACATATCACCAGCCACGTGATTTATTTATGCAGATGAAAAAGTGAGTGTGAATGTGTCTGACATCACAGTGTTTTTGTGCACTGTGCAAAAGTAATTGCCTTTGATTGTGAGTGAGAGCGGTGATTCTGCAGGTCACCAGCTATTGTAACGAAAAAAAGAAAAAAAAAGAGTGAAAAAGAGACAAAAATTACATTGTAGACGAAGAAAAATAATCATGGGAAAAAGGTTTCGTGTTGATCAGCCGAAAAACAACTACAATGTCATTTTATGCTTTTAAGAAAGGATTGTTCACACAAACACACACACAGAGAGAGAGAGATGTGTGTTGATTAAGCAGCGATGATAATAATGAAATGTCTTAGTTTGTCACTTTCAGGTGAAAAGCAGACCTGAATCAATTTTCCACATGCAGCGGTCGGAAGAAAGTTATAGTTTAACATCATTGGAAACGTGCAGGCCAAGTTTCTGGCTGACTTATTACAGCGCAATGTGTATGTGTCTCTCAACCTCACAAGCAAGTGCTCACTCCTCCCTGAAGAATGCAGCTCCAAAGAGCAATAACATGGCAGATAAAGACAGCAGCAAGTCCTGAGCAAAGAGTCCCAGCAAAGCAGCAGCAATGTGGACAAACAGCATCAGAGAAGAAGAGCAAACCCATCATCCTGACTGATCGGATGAATGGCACTGTGTCTACAACAAGCTGAAACTTCACTGTGCATGTGAAGAAAACGTTTGAGGAGAACTGAACAGTTGGAGTTTGACATTTGCCACCTGTGGAGTAAAATGGCAAGAAGAGACAGTGGAACACAGGACAAAGCTGAAGGAGAACTGCCGGGACTGTTGAAGTGGGAGAGGACAAAAGAGTGAGAGGACAGAGTGAGAAGACTAGGTGAGAACACATAGGAATTATTTAATGTGGGAAATCAAAATTTGGGTTAGCAAACCTGGGGAAAAAGAAAGCTGACTGCTTAAGTTGGAAAATTGTGAAGGAGTCTGAAACATATACAAACATATACAAAATCACACAGAACATGCCTTAACCCTACTAATACAAACACAAAATAACTCATGAAGATTAGACATTTTAAGCGTGAGTCTGTTTATCATCTTGTCCAAGTCACCTCGTGTGATGCAAAGACCAGTGGAACTCGTAGCACAGAACATGCTCTGTTGGAGATGCAGCTCCACAGACATGCTTGTTATCTTTCATCAGTGTTAAAATAGTGTCAATTTAGCAGACACTTGTTATCAAATACTGAATTTATCCAATAAAAAAAATTGACTCTCTAGGTTGCAGGACAACAGTTTAACTTTTGTGGGAAAAAAGATCCTGGTTTGACCAACCAATGATCAGACAATAAATTTAGTTGTTAATATAGTAAATTGGGAGAAG
The DNA here is from genome assembly GCF_057381845.1 of Rhamphochromis longiceps. Lineage (NCBI taxonomy): Eukaryota > Metazoa > Chordata > Actinopteri > Cichliformes > Cichlidae > Rhamphochromis > Rhamphochromis longiceps. Next base: position 14,517,220 of record NC_140565.1, on the reverse strand, counting down.
CTTCCTGCTTGATTGATGCAGCACAAGTAATTTACTGTATGAGGGAAATTCTCTTTTAGTGATAACATTTTGAACATGCATTTCTGTTGTCCTGTCATCCTAGTGGGTTAATAGCTGATTCAAATTAGTTGATCGTTCTTAGATTAATGAAAGGTGACTGAATTGTCAGAGGATAGACTTTAAAGTTCTGATGCTGGCCTATAAAGCTCTGAATGGTTTAGGACCAAAATACATCAATGACCTCCTGACCCAGTATGAACCATCCAGATCCCTCAGGTCATCTGGATCCGGTCTTTTATCAGTTCCCAGAGTCAGAACCAGACACGGAGAAGCTGCATTCAGCTTTTATGCTCCTTATATCTGGAACAAACTCCCAGAAAGCCTCAGATCAGCTGAAACACTCAGTTTATTTAAATCCAGGTTGAAGACTCACCTGTTCTCAGCTGCATTTGAATAAAGCACCAAATCCACACTTTAAGCTTAAATTTCAAAACTTACATTTAACTACTGATTTTATCTACTGTTCTGATTTTATCTGTTTTGATTTTATATACTGTTGTTTGTTTGTTTGTTTGTTTGTTAATTAGTTAGTTAGTTTATTTGCTTGTTTTATTCAATTTTAAATCATGCTTTTTATTTGTTCTTGTTTCTAATGTCTCTGTAAAGCACTTTGAATCACCTTGTTGTTGAATTGTGCTATACAAATAAACTTGCCTTGCCTTGCCTTGCCTTGAATTCTAGTACGAGTGAATGGGATGTGTTGGAGTTTGTTGTGTGTTGAGTGGAGACTCTAAAACACTGAGTTTCCTGTTTTGATGTGCGAGTGAATCCTGTATTTAGATACACAACTCTGAATACGTCAGAACAAACGTCTTTTGTGAAGTGCATGACAGCATGTCACATGTTTTATGATGAAGGGAAAAAGGAAAAATTGAATAAAATAGATCTGTGGCTTAAATGAGTGAAGAGCACAGACCGGGTGATTAAACTCATAGCTAATATGACATTAGGGTTATGTTGTGTGTTGTGCAGTTGATGGTTGGTTTGGAGTGAATCTAGCTGATGATTCTTCTCCTGTTGTGAAGATGATGAGGAGTTTGTGTCATGACTTAACAAGGCCTTTTTATTTTGATACTTTCACAGTGCACTGAGAGTTTGGTTTGATAATCTCTGTTATTTTTTATTTTTCATTTTTGAACAAGAACTGATTTTGCTTGTGAATTTCTTTTCTTTGAGCAGATCTGCAAGTCGGGAATTAAAAGCGTTACACATCGTCAAGAAAATTGTTGCAAGTGAGTTTCTCCACATTTAAAATGGGTTCAGGAGAAAGCCACTTATTTGGGACAATTAGGAAATGAGAGTCCCCCCCAAAAAGGATTCAACGACGAAATCCAGTCTAAATTATTTTTCTTTTTGAAATAACGTCGTTTTGCTGAGCGTGGAAACGAATGCGATGATAATTTCCACAATTAGCAAAAGAAGGAACCACTGAGTGAATGAGTAAGAATTTTAAAATAACTGACTGACTGACTGAACATGATTGTGTGAAGTTAACCCCCACCTGACAAAGGTGCAGATGAACCCATGTGTTTCCTTTTACAGGAGCAGAAAGATGACAGCAACACTCGAGGTTGCATGATGATTTAACCTTTTAAATGCCATTTTCTGTGTCTGTGCATTTATCAGGTGTGTTATTCATAGGCTTGTGTTGCTCACAGAGGGAGCTGTGACAAAGTATGCATACGCCTGCGCAAGCGCTAATATTTGCATTTTCTTTTCTTACAGCATGCCAGTTCTTCATGTGAATTGATGATGCGATTTATACCAGGACAACTGGTTGATGTTTTTTCCTACTACAGGATTTCTGGGTTTATGTGTGAGGAAAACTGTGTTTACCGGTTATGAGTAGTGATGCTGTTACATTGTGTTTTTGGGAAAATGTGATGGTTACTTTGATGATATGAATAACATATTTTCCACAGCAATGGATGGTTGATTTTATGGTGTTTTTATGGCACCTCTGGAATGTGGTTGGCCGACGCCTGCCCACCAGGATAATCAATGTGTGTTGCTAATGTTTGTTTTTTGAGACTGCATGTACAAGATTCAGCAGAAGCGGACAAGTGACATGAGACAAACAAATAAGAGATGCGGTGTTATGGAATAGTTAATATGGGCTCATTTGCTGGCCACTCTTGAGCCCATAAATAATATATGAGTGGAGTGACTTTGCTTAAGAGCAGTCACTGATTACGTTAATGTTGACTGAGTACATGGGATGATCCATGTCTGAGGCGACTTATGAAAATAATTGTAGTTTACTGATTTGAGAAAACCTGCACATGACACTTGTCTTGCTGATGTTGAATGCTTATTGTTCTTATGATACAATTGTTTACAGGTATGTAGTTTGATTTCACTTCCAGATCTTGTTTTCCAGGCCATGATGGTGTGTATGCAGGCTCCTGGGAGAGCCCGGTGTTAAGCAAACTTAATATGCAAAACACACTAGCATTTTTGTTGCAGGATTATAGGTCCAGGGTGGTGCTGCTCCTGGGGAGGAGATGCCCTGATGTTGCCTGGGATATGATCTAGCTAATCTTTTTCTTTAAGACAGGAATCCAGGTTTGGTGAGTTGACGCATGGGTGTGTCCATGCGTCAAGAGGAGGGGTCCAAGGATTAACAATGTTTTTTATTAAACAATGTTTTCTATTATTGTTGCAGTGATTTGTGTAATTAACCGTTTATTTACAAGTATTAAACCTATGCAAGTGGTGCATCCATGTTCAGATGAGGCTTTGATGGCCTATAAGTGAAGTTCACTGAACTAAAGAATGTTGTTTGATGATTGTTGACATGCTCTCCAAATAGAAGTTTTCCCTCCTAGCAAGGAAATACAGGTGCAGCAGTAATCTCCTGAGAAATCTTAAGAGGCCAGTGAGAAGCAAGAACCATTCCAGGCATAGCTGACAGCCCAGGCAGTGGTTGAGGTCAAAGGTCAAGCTGGTTGGGGCCCATCATGAGATCAGACTTTGGAGCCACAGCAAGGACCATGAAACTGCGTTGGACTGAGAGCTGTGCCACGGGGGGTTTCCAGAGGCCAACAGAGGAGATTGTGGACAACAGACGGGCACCTGAAGGATGAGGGGAGCGTGCCAAGCTCCATCGACAACGCAGAGGGAGTCTAAGGATGACATCATGATTCTGTGAAAAGCACAGGAACCAGAAGCTATGGTGGTGATAACAGCAGTTTCCTATGAGGTCTGCAGCTTTGGAAATAGCTGAGACCCATGTTGACAAACAACAAAACTAACTGGTATGTTTGAATGTTTATTCTACATACATTTGGACTCTGGTCCTATGGACAATGATGGAAACAACTGGAAGAGACATTCATGACGCCCTGCAGAACTCAAACCACTCTGCAGAGAGACATGTGATTTGCACACCCGGAGGAAGCATCACCAAGCTGAGATGTTTTTGAAAATGTTACTTTCTTATTTTCACTATTAAATTAACAATTTCTTTGTTTGCTTGTAGGATGCAGGTTGCCATTGGATGAGATTAATGAGGAATGGGATAACTGCTAATACATTTGTTAAACTGTGTACTTTTACAGTAGTTTAGGGTGATTTGACATATGCTGAGTATAAAAATGTTTGCATTAAAACTGTCAGTCATGAGGTATTCATGACTGGGAATTTTTCTAGCATAAAGGTCAATAAGGGGGGAAATGTTAGATTTGTATTGTTGATTGTCATTTATGCTTAGACATATTTACTCATATATGCTTAGAAGTATATAATCATTGGTGGATTGAAAGAATGCTTCATCCTAAAGAGGTCTGTATTAACTTTGTGTAGCTGTAGAAGGGAGTGCATACATTCCCCAGAGTGTCCTGGCATAGATCACACTCCCTAGGAGAGTTTATCTTTTCTTGTTGATTTATGGTATAGCAAGCACACGCATATCTGTTTAAGTATAAGAGCCTTTTGTTAGATGGAGTTAGACGTCCTGGCACTAGCCTTGGGGAGTCTTCACAGGGTCACATCTTGACCTCACACAGATCACTCACACACACACACACACACACACACACACACACACACACACACACACACACACACACACACACACACACACACACACACACACACACACAGGCAAGGTACTCTTTGTGTGTATGTAGACGTCACATGTTAGTGAACTTATGCATATTCATGTAACCTCAATAAAAGGGCAGTGTACGGGAGAACGGACGAGAGCAACTGGGGCCAAGCGAAGGAACGGCGTTTGTCCGGTTCTCTCCCGTGCACGAGTACCATGAAGAAGTTTGCCTACTTGCGTCTTGCTTGCAGTGTAATTATATTGTCTTAACGTTCCAGCGGATGGGTTCAAGATACAAACCCATCACCCACAACTTAGACATTCACATTACTCACACTCTCATTACACATACATATAGGATCTTGGGGGTGGGCACGATACACGGAGTCCAAAGTACCATCAGGGTGTACACCCCACCCCTGGCATCGTTGCCCACCTCTCAATTTTAAATACACGTAGACATTGAGGGCTAGCAGGAGGGACCATGCGCTTACCTGCTGCTCTCTGGCAGGTAGCTCCAAGCCCTCCTGGGTTTTAAATGCACCTTAGAACACACATGCATCAACACTACAATGAGCGGGTGGAGGGAGGTTTGGAGTCTTCTCTCACCCCCATTCTCTGCGACCTGCTGGAGCGGGGGGGCTAGGAGGAGGAGTTGGCCGTCTGACTGCGGTCTGGAGTGTGGGGCCTTCCTGCTGCTGCGGAGTCGGGGCGGTCTGCCTCCCCCCACCGCAGGGAAAAGGGTAACACCACCTGGGTCTGGGTGCAGTTCCCCCCTCCAGGGGCAAGGGCACCTAGACCCAGTTTGTAGAGTACGCTTGGGGAGTGTGATCGTGTGTACAATGTCTCTTTATGTAGTATTATTTAGTATTTTTTAGTATTTATTTATTTATTGTCATTGTCAAGAACAATGAAATTGCGTTTGGGGCTTCCATACAACCCAAAAAAAAAGAAGAAAATAATAAATACCCCTTAAAACCCAAGTGTACATATTTAACCCAGTGTGACTCCAATGCAATAAGACAATCCTTAGCAATAATGTTCGTAGAAATTCAGACAAAGACCTGAGAAACATGACAAAATACAACAATGCAACCCATTCAATATTATTGTACTGTGAGATATGATATCAGATATGATAGTTATCTATTTAAGAAAGAGGGGGGGGGGGGGGGCAGGAGGGGGAAGAGAATAAAGATATGATGCACCAATGCAGACCAGTTCATTGCTATTAAGAAGTTGGATATGGTTATTGTCCGTGAGAGGGGGGCAGAGAGTTCAGGAGCCTCACAGCCTGTGGATACAGGCTGTTGGCCAGTCTGGATGTTCTGGCCTGTATAGACCTGTACCTTCTCCCTGAGGGCAGCAGATGGAAAAGGTGGTGCGCAGGGTGATGTTGGTCCCGCAGAATACTGTGCACCCTCCTCAGACAGCGAGTGGGGAAGATATTACTGATCTCTGGCAGACTTGTTCCAATAATTCTGCCAGCTTCTTTCACCACCCGCTGGAGTGCTTGCTGATCGGCCTTGGTGCAGCTGGGGAACCACACTAGAAATCCATACGTCAGAACGCTGCTGATGGCACAGTTGTAGAAGTTCAACATCAGAGATCTGGGAATGTGTGCGCTCCGCAGTCTCCTCAGGTAGTAGAGGCGCTGTTGGGCCTTCCGTACAACTGAGGTGATATGGTTGCCCCAGGACAGGTCCTCGGTCACAGTTACCCCCAAGAATTTAAAACTGCTCACCCTCTCCACCGCCTCACTGCCAATGAAGAGAGGCAGATGGTTGTTATGACCCCTCTTCCGGAAATCTACAATGATCTCCTTGGTCTTTTTGGTGTTTAAGACCAAGTTATTGTCGTGGCACCATGACTCTAGTTGTTGCACCTCTGTCCTATAGTTTGTCTCATCATTGTTGGATATAAGTCCGAGCACTGTAGTGTCATCTGCAAACTTAACAATGAGATTGGACGCGCAGGAGGAAATACAGTCATGGGTGAAGAGAGTGTATAGCAGAGGGCTCAGAACACACCCCTGAGGGGCACCGGTGTTGACCACAAGGGTGGAAGAGGTGTTCTTACCCACTCTGACACTCTGTCTACGGTTAGTGAGGAAGTCCACAATCCAGTTGCACAGAGAGGAGTTAAGTCCCAGTTGGTGGAGTTTGGGACGGAGTTTGTATGGCCGGATGGTATTAAAAGCCGAGCTGTAGTCTACAAAGAGGAGCCGTGCATAGGTGTTCCTGTGTTCCAAGTGCTTCAGTAATGTGTGCAGCACTGTGGCGATCGCATCCTCGGTTGACCGGTTCTCCCTGTATGCAAACTGGTGCGAGTCCAGGGATGGTGGAAAAGCAGCTCTGATGTGTTTAATGACCAGTCTCTCCAGGCATTTGGCGGGAATGGGGGTGAGTGCCACAGGTCTGAAATCGTTCAGACATGTGACATTTGACTGTTTGGGATGGGATCTGTCTCCACGTTGGTTGAGTGTGGAGTAAGTGCATATGAGAGCATGAGGGTGGGAATGGATGTTTGTATCTGTGTGTGCCTGTATGTCTGTGTCTATATGTCAGGTTGGGTGTCAGGCGCCACCTCTCTGGGGACATCTCAGGCCCTCCAAGGTTTGGAGGCCTATCTCCCCCTACCACCACTTCCCCTGCCAGTGGCGGACCCCCTCAGACATCGGTGCGTTGGTGGTTCTTTGTGGGGATGGGCGTCCAGGTACACACCGGCTCACTCCTTGGCGGCCGCTTATCGGGGCCTGGAGCCTGGGGCTCGCTCGGGCCACTTCGGAGGTGGGGTGCCCCCGGCCTCTCGGCCTGGGGCTCGGTCACTCAGGCGCGGCTGGCTGCCGGCGGAGCTCACGGGCGCGTCACTGCAACTCCCCCTGGCTTCTGCTCCGCGGCTGCTGAGTGAGCCCTCATCTGGGACTCTCCTCAGCTCTTTCTGGGACAGTGGCGCGGCTGCCCCTCTGTTGGTCTTCCTTGGTCTCTTGTGTTCTGGGGGCCTCTGGATGTCTGGAGTTTTGATCTCCTCCATACCTGCTTCATGCCCTGGAGGACGGGGCTGTGGCCCCCCCACACCCTCTAGCAGATTATTACATGAAGGAACCTTTTAAAAAAACAAAAAACAAGCGCGTCCATGCTCACAGGTGTACACACGGGTGATCACACCCACAAACTACACCCTTTTTGGCTCCTACCTCAAAGCACACTGTGTTCTGTTGATCTTATGTGCTGCACAATAATGTTTAATATTTAGTATTTACTGTCATATTCCCATATATCATCGTGATGTTGTTTTTTCTATTACTCTTGTTCTCTTCTGCTTGTTTTCTTTTTTCTTTCTCAGCAGGTGATCCAGGTGATTGATATATGCATTTTTTTTCTCTGCCCGTTCTGTTGGTTTTTGTCTTTTGCCCTTCTCCCCCGTCCCTCTTCTCAGCTGTTTCTCTTTCCCTCTTTCTTTCTCCCCTTCTTTCCCCCAGTCAAGTCTGTCCCGTATTCAGTAAGTGAAAATAAAATAAACAATAAAAGGTGAATCAAATGGACCATTACGGCAAGGCTGGGATGGTCAGTTTGGTAAAGTAAATCCGTTGGGCATCTTTCTTTGCCTTTAGACAACAATTCTGATGGCAAAAGAGCCAAACGGGACAGGCAAAAAAATATATATATATATATATATTTTGAAGGTATCGTGGAAGCCAAGTACACTACATTTATATAATGGTCCGTTCCACATAAGGTAATGTTAAGAAATAAAACAAGAGACTATGGAAACAAGACTAAATGCTGAAATACTAAAAGACTACCATGCATTTTCAACATTTTAAGGCAGTACCAAACAGGAAATCAGCTGATGACAATTTTGCAGGTATTTAAATTTTTGACTCCAAATTTCATGGTGATCCAACTCCAGATATCCTGGGGTCATATCCATCATCTTGAAAATCCAGCGAGGAACTGTGCAGTTATTGAACAAACCAAATTACATTCAGAAATCCACACACACATTTTCCTCCTCTCCAGCTGCTTAACTTGCTTTAGTTGTAGCTCTTCTGACATGGGCGTGTGCACTTAATGCCACAGTGAATCACCACCAAACCTCCATTGCACCTTGGTTTACCAACATTAAAGGAGGAAAACACAGAGACATAAAGGGAATTGAGCCTCCAGCTTCTCATTCGCCAAGAAAAAAAAAAGCAAAAAAAAAAAAAAAATGAATCAGGAACTTTGACTTCTGATCCAACTGAAATCAACTAAATTGTCAAGTCATTTTATAGTGCTCTGTATGCATCATAGTTCCCCTCTAATTTTATAGATATGAACCAGTTTCTTAACAAATTGGACACCCCTACAATCGCAACCTCAACAGCAGCAGACAATAACGCTACCCTCACTTTAGATGAGGTTATGTCATCAATCAAATCCTTACAGTCTGGAAAGTTCCCTGGTCCTCATAAGCACCCCCCCCCCCGAATTTTATAAAAAGAAAACTGGCCCCTTTGCTGTTGTCGGTTTTTGAGGGGTCACTGAAACAAGACTCTCTCCCTCAGACACTAAGACAGGCTTCTGTCTCATTACTGCATAAAGAAGGAAAGGATCCTACCTGTTGTAGCTCCTATCGACCAATAAGCCTTCTTAATGTAGACTTTAAAATCTTATCCAAACTGCTAGCAACCCGTTTGGAAAGAGTTCTCCCTTCTATTACAGGGAGTGCAGAATTATTAGGCAAGTTGTATTTGTGAGGAATAATTTTATTATTGAACAACAACCATGTTCTCAATGAACCCAAAAAACTCATTAATATCAAAGCTGAATGTTTTTGTAAGTAGTTTTTAGTTTGTTTTTAGTTTTAGCTATTTTAGGGGGATATCTGTGTGTGCAGGTGACTATTACTATGCATAATTATTAGGCAACTTAACAAAAAACAAATATATACCCATTTCAATTATTTATTTTTACCAGTGAAACCAATATAACATCTCCACATTCACAAATATACATTTCTGACATTCAAAAACAAAACAAAAACAAATCAGTGACCAATATAGCCACCTTTCTTTGCAAGGACACTCAAAAGCCTGCCATCCATGGATTCTATCAGTGTTTTGATCTGTTCACCATCAACATTGCGTGCAGCAGCAACCACAGCCTCCCAGACATTGTTCAGAGAGGTGTACCGTTTTCCCTCCTTGTAAATCTCACATTTGATGATGGACCACAGGTTCTCAATGGGGTTCAGATCAGGTGAACAAGGTGGCCATGTCATTAATTTTACTTCTTTTATACCCTTTCTTGCCAGCCACGCTGTGGAGTACTTGGACGCGTGTGATGGAGCATTGTCCTGCATGAAAATCATGTTTTTCTTGAAGGATGCAGACTTCTTCCTGTACCACTGCTTGAAGAAGGTGTCTTCCAGAAACTGGCAGTAGGACTGGGAGTTGCGCTTGACTCCATCCTTAACCCGAAAAGGCCCCACAAGCTCATCTTTGATGATACCAGCCCAAACCAGTACTCCACCTCCACCTTGCTGGCGTCTGAGTCGGACTGGAGCTCTCTGCCCTTTACCAATCCAGCCACGGGCCCATCCATCTGGCCCATCAAGACTCACTCTCATTTCATCAGTCCATAAAACCTTAGAAAAACCAGTCTTGAGATATTTCTTGGCCCAGTCTTGACGTTTCAGCTTGTGTGTCTTGTTCAGTGGTGGTCGTCTTTCAGCCTTTCTTACCTTGGCCATGTCTCTGAGTATTGCACACCTTGTGCTTTTGGGCACTCCAGTGATGTTGCAGCTCTGAAATATGGCCAAACTGGTGGCAAGTGGCATCTTGGCAGCTGCACGCTTGACTTTTCTCAGTTCATGGGCAGTTATTTTGCACCTTGGTTTTTCCACACGCTTCTTGCGACCCTGTTGACTATTTTGAATGAAACGCTTGATTGTTCGATGATCACGCTTCAGAAGATTTGCAATTTTGAGACTGCTGCATCCCTCTGCAAGATATCTCACTATTTTTGACTTTTCCGAGCCTGTCAAGTCCTTCTTTTGACCCATTTTGCCAAAGGAAAGGACGTTGCCTAATAATTATGCACACCTGATATAGGGTGTTGATGTCATTAGACCACACCCCTTCTCATTACAGAGATGCACATCACCTAATATGCTTAATTGGTAGTAGGCTTTCGAGCCTATACAGCTTGGAGTAAGACAACATGCATGAAGAGGATGATGTGGACAAAATACTCATTTGCCTAATAATTCTGCACTCCCTGTATATCTGACGAACAGACAGGCTTTATTAAAGGAAGACATTCCTTTTTTAATATACGGTCCCTTCTTAATATAATATATTCCAAAAATCATAGCACCGTCCCTGAGGTGGTGATCTCATTGGATGCTACATTCGATAATCTTTAATCCTACAACTGTTTACAACTTGCATAGTTCCCATTTCTGTATAACTGTATATCTCAGATTCTGTAAAGTTATTTATTTCATATTCTGTATCGTTTTTCATATTTATATCCTGTTCATAGCCTGTACATAGCTTGTACTCACTACAGCCTGTACATACTTATAGTTATAGAATATTCACAAAATACTTCATACCGTGTACATTATAACATACCATAATAGACCCATTTCTGTAATATACTCACATATCTATATTATTGCTAATATATATTGTAATATATCTATATCACTAAAGCACTTCTGGATGGATGCAAACTGCATTTCGTTGCATGTGCAATGACAATAAAGTTGAATTCTATTCTATTCTATTCTATTCTAAAAGCATTCAATCGAGTGGAATGGGAGTATCTTTTTGCAGTCTTGAAGAAATTTGGTTTTGGTAACAATTTTATATCTTGGATTCATCTTTTATATACTACGCCACTGGCATCTGTTTGTACTAACACTGATTTCGGAGTATTTTACTCTCACCTTTACTTTTCACTTTAGCAATAGAGCCTCTCTCTGTGGCTCTCAGAACCTCGCCTCTGTTTCAAGGGGTTATTCGTGGTGGTACGGAACACAGGGTTACTTTATATGCAGGTGACTTATTATTATATGTTACAAATCCAACAATTCATTTATCCTCTATAATGAAAATACTTCTACATTTTGGCTCTTTCTCTGGGTACAAGATTAATATATAAAAAAGTGAATGTTTTCCCATAAACCCAGCTGCACAAGAGCTTAGACAAACCGATTTTGATTTCCAACTAGCTTCTTCAGGCTTTAAAGTGCATATTACCAGTTCATTTAAAGCTTTGCAAGCAGCAAAATTTAACCCTTTGCTGACCTATGTAAAGTTGTCTTTTCAAAGAAGGGTAAACCTTCCTGTATCACTTCTTGGCACTATTATTTTCATCCCTTCCTGTTTCCCTGTTACGATTCACAGACAACCCCTTTCTAATTGGCTCTCTAAAAATATGGTATCAATTCCGGCATCACTTCAATTCAGTCTCTGCTTCTGCTCTGACCCTAATCTGCAACAACTACCTCTTCCCCCCATCGCTGGTGGACTCCTCCTTTTGCATATACGCAAGAAAAGGTATCAAATGTTTTTATGACTTTTTTAAAGATAACATTTTTCTCAGCTTTAGTGACCTTTGTTCTTTGTATGATTTGCCCTCGTATCATTTGTTCTGCTACTTTCAAATAAGACACTGTGCATCTTCTATCTTGCCAGAGTTTCCAAGTCAGCTTCTCAAGCCTTGGTGGGAAGACTTATTCCAGTTGAAGCCTCACAGTAAGGCTCTAATATCACAAGTATATACTTTAATTATGGCATCGAGCAATTACTCAACCAAATAATTGCTTTGAATTGGGAAAAGGAACTGGGTCTTACGTTTGGGGAAGGTTACTGGGACAAAATAATTGACAAAATTCATACTTCAGCCTCATGTGCAAGACTCTCCCTTATTCAGTTTAAGACGGTATACAGATTACACATCTAGATTATCTAAAATATACCCCAGCATTCCTGACCTGTGCAACAGATGCAACGCCTGTTTTTTGCCTTCCCGACACTTAAGTTATACTGGACTTTTTATTTTGAAGTGCTCTCTCATGTTTTGAGCGTTACACTCCAACCATGCCCACTAGTTTGGTGTTTCTGAAGATGCCACCCTAAACCTTAGTCATAAACAGCTGGATGTTATGTTCACTTCACTGCCGGCACGACGTAGAATTTTGCTGTCTTGGAAAGCTCATCACCTTCCAGCCCGATCACGTTGGCTGGAAGATGTTATGTTCTTTTTAAAAATGGAGAAAATAAAATTCAGACTCAGAGGAAATGTTAATAAGTTCTCACAGATGTGGCAGCCTTTTATTATTTACTTCAGTTCATTGAAAACACTTCCAACAGACTAAACTTTAGTACCATGGGGTTTTCTTTTGTTCTGGTTCTGGGGGGAGTGTTTTTTTGTTTGTTTGTTTGTTTTTGTTTGTTCTTTTTTTCTTTGCTTTTTCTTTTGTTTTGTTCTCTCTCTGTGTGTTTTTCCCACTTTTTCCTTTATTTTTATTTTATTTATTTATTTATTTAACTTTAATGGCCTAATCTGTATTGAGATATATCTTTGTGTCTGTGGTACCCTCTTTATTGGGCCTGATATGTCAACTTACATGTAAAAACTCTATAAATAAAGAGGGGGAGGGGCTGAGAAAGTTCAGTTTTGAATGGGTGTAAATATTTTATTTACAGTTTCTCATACAAAAGGCATATAGTATTCTTCATGTACATTCATACCAGCAGCAGGGTTAAATTCATGCTGGCCGTTGTCTGGTGGCATCGACCAGCCAAATGTCTGGGGCGAGTTGGGGAAGGTCCACTGAGGTCCAGGAGCAAAACTGTCCACAGCATGATGATAGGGGCCCTGATGGTTTCCACCATTTGGGATTGGGTTTACCTCCTGGTGCTCGGTGTACTGCTGCCTGAATGGGGGCTGTCCCTCTCCCTGAAACTGAAACACAGACAGGTGGACTGTCAGTAAAATAAGAATACTTTAAGAATACTTCAATCAATTCCCCGGATAATGACAGAATCAGAAACAGTGCTTTTTAATAATAGGAGATACTCTAATAGGAGATGTCTCTCTCCCTGAAACTGAAGGGGACAAGGGGACTGTCAGTAAAACGAGAATAGTTGTTTTAAATTATTGGCATTACACTTTTTTAAATACAGTCAATTCCCCAGATAATGACAGAATCATCATCATCATCGTTTATTTGTATAGCACTTTAAGAACACACCAGGCAGACCAAAGTGCTGAACAACACAGATCAAAACAACAACCAAATTAAAAATACCATAAAATCAAATCATAAACAATTCTGTTCAATAATAGGAGATACTTACATGAAGTGGGACATCCTGATTCACATGCTGAGGATGTGACCTCCTCCTAAACTTACTCCGTCTGTTTTGAAACCAATTTTTTACCTAAAGACGGAAGAAAACAGAAAACATTTAATCAGTACAATGGACCCAAAATTCAATTTCTTATGTTCTATTGAATTGAAAAACACTCACCTGTCTGTAGGTCAGACCTGTCATCTCTGCCAACTGTTTCATCTCCCTTGGCTCATAGTAACGTTTCAAATTAAAGTGATGGACAAGAATATTCAACTGCCTCTCTGTGAACACCACCCGGGCCTTTCCTTTAGGTTTCTCTGGAGCAGTGCTGGGATGGTGCAGAGTGGCAGTGATGTTGCCATCCTGGCTTCTTGGGACAGCAAAATCTTGTTTCTGCTCTGAGACTGAACTGGAAACAGCCTCAGAGGTATCAGCGGTTTTTTTGCTCATCTCCATTTTTAGAGCAGTCTCTGCCCATGTAGCGAGTTCTTCCAAGGAAAGACTCCCTTCAGGGCCGCTGCCTGAACTCCACGAGTCTGTGAGGGTAAAGAGACAAGAGGACAAGTAAGCACAAGTCTATATGGTCCACATGGGTCAGTTGCTGATATGTTTTGGCACAACTGACTTTCTAACAGAAAAAATTAACAAAGGTTAAATTGATGAGTCTTAAATCCCAAAAGGTCTCAGACTGAAGAAGTCACAAAACATTTCTCCCATTGAAAACATTACATCCAGGTGAACTGAATCAACCTTCAGGGATTTACTTACCTGATGACTGAGCATCAACACAATGAATCTTAAACACAAAAGTTTCCCACAAAGTAGAAAAATATAAGTTGGATATTTGTAGATTCTTTAAAACCAAAAAGAATTTAAAGTGGACTCTGTTCAGCTGTGGAGGGAGAAATGGTGACTTCTGCCATCAGGACTTACAACACAGAGTGAAAGAACATTTTTACAAGTTTTCTTAGAGGTTAGCCAACTCTGTTCATATTAGCTCACCAGGCAACAATGCTGAGTACATACCTGGAGAAAAGTGCATCCCATAATCTTCCATGAAATCCCAGTGATTAAAAGAGGAAAACTGGAGAAAGTATCTCTGATGAAAGAGCTCCAAACCAAGCAGGAAGGTGACTTAAGAGCAATTGTCCTGGGCTTTTAAGGAGGTTTGTGGGTGTGGGCAGGAATGTGGGGGGGTTGAGCTTCTTCTTAACTTTACAACCAGTCAGGTTGTTTCTACCAACTGGCATCATTTACATTTCTTTAAAATGCTGTTTCTCAGGTCTGGAAAAAAAAGTACAGTTAGAAAGCTGCCGTGCAAAATGAGCTTTACCAAATCTTTCCACCTCACACTTTAGAAAATATGAAACACTTAATGCCTAAAATTAGCAGCTAAAATTAGCAGCTAATTACTGAAATGAACTCACTGCATGTTTGCATCAATTAACGCAGTATTAGATCACCCAAAGAACTTTCCACTCACATAGAACATTTTTGCAAAAACATCTTCACGTTATTTGACCTGCAGCCGTTCAGTTACACCTCTGTGTAAACCCCCACAGCAGCTTTTTGAGGCAAAAATGGTTTTTGTACTCACAAATGTGGCACAGAATATCACAATGACCGCTGACCACTCATTTTGTCTTTATTAACTTTAATAAATGAGTCTGAAAGTGGCAAGTGAAATTAAGTCAATTTATCAAGGTCTGCATAGTTAATCATGTGTTTAAAACGAAACAAGGTGGTCTATATAATGTGAAGAATTTATTTAATAAAACAAACAAACAAATCTAATGAGTTTAGATTGTTCTGCTTTCATGTCAACTAGATCTGTGTTAGATGATTTTGATTTAACTTCCTGCTCTGGTTGTTTCAGACAAGCAACCAGTTTGATCTTTGCACCAATGATTAATTTTCTTTCTATTATCAGGAGATTTGTGCAAATAGTTTATAATTTCAAATGTATCAGAGCAAATACAGCTGCTCTTTAAATATATTTTAAACAAAATGTGTATTATTAGTATTGAAACCTGATATTTATTAAATGTTTTAAAATAAGCCAAATTGTACCAATATTACACACAAATAATGACTTACACCTCTAATTTAGATCTTTGTAATCATGTGGAGAACATTACTGAGTTTATAAGATAGCAAAAGGTAGTTTCCCCCTTCTTTGAAAAGCACCTCTAAATGTGTGAAAAGTGAAATTAAAACACCCACATAAGCCAAGGTCAACAAAAGCAAGGCTAACGATCCACATCAACGCATCTGGCCTCCTCTGGCTCATTCAGAATTCGAGACGAATTCGAGACGCACCCAGTTCACCCAGTGACCACTAAACATACGCTAATGTGTCTTTTAGAGTTCCTGTATCACACCCTGCTACCTCTGATTAATTATCAAGTCAATGCAGACAGTTGGCACCAGGGCCATGAGAGATAAATGAGGGTAAAGGTGTTTGTGTTAACATGTCTTGATTTGAAGTAACTGCAAAGACACAGAAGTCAAATTGTTTGCAGATGATACAAAGTTATTGTGGAAGTAACTTGGAACAACTTCTGAATGAACTAGAAAATCAATTTAGGACTTGGTTTTTCTATAATGATTTAACACTGAATCTGAGCAAAACAAATCTCATACTATTTGGGAGTCAAGCAAATTATATCATTAATAAACTGATGATAAATAACATAGAATTAGGATAATAAACCAAACCCACTTTTTAGCCTTTTTATTAAATACTCTTACATTTAAAGGCTTGACTGACCTCAGAACTCTACACATAATTTATAAAGCAAGAAACAAATCTTTGACCCACAACATTTAGGACTTGATCAGGGCTTGTGTGGAACCTTCTTTAAATCTCAGTGATTCACCGAGATAGAAAACAATTTGAAAGAGTGAGTGGTGAATCAAAGAGAAGAAATTAAATAAACTTAATGCAAACTGCACAAAAGAATGTAAAACTCAGCAATACATCTAGTGAGCAGCACTTCTCTGAGCGAAACGAGCTTCTTGATGTCAGAGGTCAAAGGAGAAAGACCACATGACTTCATGCTGATAGGAAGGCAGCAGAGACTAAAAATAACCACCCATTTAAAGCAAACTATACAGAAGACCATCTCTGAGAACACAACATGTCAGAATTTGAAGCACATGGGCTAGAAGCAGCAGAAGACCACACTGGCTACAACAGCTGTCAGCTAAGAACAGCAAACTGAGGAAACAGACTCACAAATATTAGACAATAAGAGATTGGAGAAATGTTTCCTGGTCTGATGAGTCTCCATTTCTGCTGTGACATTCTGGGTCAGAGGTTAAACACAAGATTTCATGACTTTCAATTTTTAATATCCTCAAATATTGTAAATTATGATGTTAGAGACTCAATGAAAGCAAAACAAAAATGCAGACAGTATTTAATCATAGAAAAGTCGTCATTTGTTGGAAGAAAATGGATGGCACTGACTGCAACATTTACAATATATATAAAAAGTTGACTTTATCAGTCTCCTACTTGAGCCTTCATCTGCCCCACCAACTCTGGTGAAAAGAAGGGAAAAAAGATGTACATTACATTTTAATGTTTTTCTTATTGTTTTATTTTAACTGAGATTCACTGAGTCTTATCAAAACAGCCTCTGTTTTATATTTAAATGGAAAGAAGATAAAATCTACAAGAAATAAAACAGTTAAACAGGATAAAACATGTGTGTAGCTTCCATGTTGAAAAACTGCAGATGAGTTTTAAGTCTTTTAAATCTTTGTGAAAAGCACCAGCATGTGGTTTGGCAAGACCAAGATTGAATAATAATAATGGATTACATTTATAATGTGCTTTTCAGGACCCCTCAAAGCTCTTTACAATACCACTATTCATTCACTACAGTTGTAGCCATGGCTGCCATATCGCGCCATCGGCCCCTCTGTCCATCACCAGTAGGCGGTAGGTAAAGTGTGTTGCCCAAGGACACAACAACCGAGACTGTCCGAGCCGGCAACCTTCCGATTACAAGACGAACACCCAACTCTTGAGCCACGATCACTCACGATGGAAAAAATCTTCATCTGAAGCTTTGCTGAACATAAGGATTTCTCTCAGGTCATCACGATTCGGCCTTTATCCTGATCAAGTTCTAAATGTTTTGGCCAAAGATTTGTTTGTTGCTTTATAAATTATGTGTAGAGTTCTGAGGTCAACAAAGTCTTTAAATTTAAGAGTATTTAATAAAAAGGCTAAAAAGTAAGTAGATTTTAATTTTGAGATTGGACTCTCACTTTTATAAAACTTGTGTGTACTGCCAAGCACTGTTTTAATATATAAATATATTAAAACAGTGCTTGGCAGTACACACAAGTTTTATAAAAGTGAGAGACATCTGAAGAGAGTTCTTAGGGGACACACTCGTCACAAAAGCGTACTCTGACCTGGAAGTCTTGGTTGAATTCATTGACAACCAGTTGCAGTACTCTGGTAGCTTCACGCGTACTGATGGATATATGCTAAATGCAGAGAACATTGACTACGCATGAGGAAAGAGGATGTGCACTTGGTGTTGACTGAGCTGGATCCCTGAGGGGTGGCATTGAGGCACACAAGACGTCTCAGGCGAAGGCGAACTATTTTTCAAAAGGGCTGAACTTCATCTGGCACCTGTACTCCTACGGCAAACTTAAACCATATGGCATCTCAATCAATGAGAGTGTTGATGGTTTGTCGAGAAAAATAATCTGTCTTAATGCATACACAACAAATAGTAATCTGAAAGTGATCGGGGGGTGTTACGTAGAAGCGGTGCAGCGGTGTAGAGTTGCCAGAGGTGATCTTGGAACTGAAAATGGCCATGTTATAGGCTTTCAGTGTTTCCTTGTGCCCGTGGCTCCTTACGACACCTTTGAGAGTTACCTGGAGGGAGGAAGTACTTCCAATGAAAGAATTGAATACTGGTGGCATTTTCTTCACAGCCAGTGTCTGGAGTTCTGGTTATTCTTATTTGCAGACATCAGAGACAATGGGTACTTTGATGGTGGGTTTCCGGACAAAAACCTTCAGTTTGTTTTGCATGGGTCTTATCCGGGTGAGCTAATAAATTGTGTTTTCTTGCATGTATGGATGCATGCGTTTGTGAGTGAGAGATAAAGGGAATGGAGGAAGTGATAGAGAGGGAGTAGAAAAAGTATAGTGAGTGATGAGATGTGGACCAGATTGAGGGAATGGAGAGACTTGCAGGAAGAAAGAGACAAGAGAGGGAGAAGAGGTGGAGAGCAGCAGGGAGTAAATGAAATGAAAATTGTGTAAATACTATGATTTAGGCTTAAGAAATCGGCTACCTTAAAGAACAGTGTAACAACCAAGACTAGAGAAAGATCTGTGTTCAAGATGTTGACGTGGCATATGTAAACTTCTTATCTATAATATTAAGTCTTTACAATAAACGCTATCCCCTGGTGAATAAAGCAAAGAAAACTGAAAACATGGCTAACAAACGCATGTAAGAAAAAGAATCTGTTATACAAGAACAAACTTATAAAAGGTATAAGATAAATTCATAATAATTATGAGAACGAGTAAAATAAATTACTACAGTAAACTTTTAGATAAAAAAAATATGAAAAGCGTGGACAGTACTAAATGATATTGTAAATAAAGGAACTAAAAGATTGGAATATCCCAATAACTTTCAAACACAAAATACACTGATCAGTGACATAAAACAATTTGCAAATGGTTTTAATGACTTTTTTTCTTAATGCTGGTCCTGGCTTACCTAAAGAAATTGTAAAAACTGGACACCCTTCTAAAAATAAAACATTAACTATTACTGTAGCAAACTCAGCGGGAGTAGATGAACCAAGCCAATGGTAAAGACTAATGTAAAATATCACAGCATTACAATCACAGGAGTTAGTGTGTGGAACACTTGTACGTATGAAATTAACAAAAGTACATCAATACAAAAAATCATACGATTGTTTAAAAATAATAAATTGCACAGTGGGGCAGCACAACTGACACAGCAACACACACGGGGAAACAAGGAACCAGGAGAAGATCACACCACAACCATAAATGATTAAGAAAGATGAATAAAACTCATATATATAGTTATATATATATATATATATATATATATATATATATATATATATATATATATATATATATATATATATATATAGGGCTGTTTTAATTTTATGCATTATGTGTTTTATTTCTATATTTTTGCTGTTTTCTGTTATTCTATTGTTTTGAACTTATTTTCTGTACAGCACTTTGTTCCTGTGCTGGGTATTTTAAAGTGCTTCATAAATAAAATTGGATTGGAACTTTGTGTTGACAAGATTGTTAGTTAAACAATTACAAGTCTACAAATCAGTATTGTTTGTATGGACAGCAACTTTTTTAAAAATTTGTTTATTAAGAGATTATACAAACTTATATACGTTGTATTGTATACATCTTACGTGACATATTTTATCAAACATTTCTTTCCCAATCATTTTAACGTTTTCTTGTTAAACAAAACACAAATTAAAATACAAAAAACATCATAACAACACAAGAACAGAAAATTCAGAAAAGAAAAAAAGAAGAAAAAAGTGAGTAAATTAGAAAAAATATTCAATAAATAAATTAAATTAAATTAAATTAAAAAAATTAAAATTAAACACTATATAAATACAATTTAAAAAATTAAATTAAATTAAAAAAGAATAGAAGGGGGGGGGGGGGAGTAAATCCTATGCCTACCTTAAAAAAAAAAAAAAGAACATTTCAAATTCTTTTCAATCTAGTCGGAGGGTGGGTAAATTGCATTGTTCTAATGAAAAGATTTGAGATATTCCACAAGAATGTCCGGACAGTATTAAGCCATTGCAATGCAGATGGAAGTAAAATACAGCATCTAGCAAGAAGGGAACAAAAAGCTAAGATCTCAGTTTGCTGGGGAGTTACATTAAGAGGGATCTTTGGAACTCCAAATATGGCAGCTAAAGGGTCTTCTCAGATCTGACTTCCAAGAACCCCTGACAGTACAGAAAAGAAATCAGTCCAAAATTGGTTCAAACTTGGGCAGAAGAAAAACATATAATGATAATAGATTGGATTTATATAGCGCTTTTCAAGGCACCCAAAGCGCTTTACAATGCCACTATTCATTCACTCACTGGTGGAGGCAAGCTACGGTTGTAGCCACAGCTGCCCTGGGGCAGACTGACAGAAGCGAGGCTGCCATATCGCGCCATCGGCCCCTCTGGCCATCACCAGTAGGGTCTATGTGAGTGGAAAGAACTTTCCACTCACATAGACACTTTCCACTTAATCTTGCTTTCACTCACCCACTGACTGAACAACCCAAAGAACGACCAAATGAAAGACCCACTGAACAACCCACTGAACAACGCACTGAACGACCCATTGAATGACCCATTGAATGACCCATTGAACGACCCATTGAATGACCCATTGAACGACCCATTGAACGATCCACCGAACTGAATTTGGTGTTGAATTTTTTTTTTTTGCTAATTTAAGAGCAGTTAAAACGGACACTAAAGTAATGGGTAAGAGGTTAAATTGAAAGTAAAACAGTAATTTTAGGCATTACATTTTTGAGATTTTATAAAGTATGAGGTGGAAGGATTTGGTAAAGCTCATTTGTACGGCTGCTTTCTAACTGTACTTTCTGTTTTCAGACCTCAGAAACAGCATTTTAAAGAAATGTAAATGATGCCAGTTGGTTGAAACTTGGTAGGGTGAAGTAACTCACAAAAGAAGAAGCTCAACCCCCCACAATCCTGCCCACACCCACAAACCTCCTTAAAAGCCCAGAATTGCTCTTAAATCAGCCTTAGGATACACAGCACTATCCTGCTTGGTTTGGAGCCCTTTCATCAGAGATACTTTTTCCAGCTTTCCTCTTTTGATCACTGGGACTTCAAAGATGGAACATGGGATGCACTTTTCTCCAGGTATGTACTCAGCATTGTTGCCTGGTGAGCTACATGAACAGAGTTGGCTAACCTCTAAGACAACTTGCAAAAATACTCTTTCACTCTGTGTTGTAAGTCCTGATGGCAGAAGTCACTCTTGGTTCTGAATAATGTATAAATATCCCACCTTTTTTCTGGGAAACTTTTGTGTTTCAGACTCAGCAATTTACTTTTTAAAAACTTTTTTTCTGCTGTCTCAGAAGAGAAACAAGATTTTGCTGTCCCAAGAAGCCAGGATGGCAACATCACTGCCACTCTGCACCATCCCAGCACTGCTCCAGAGAAACCTAAAGGAAAGGCCCGGGTGGTGTTCACAGAGAGACAGTTGAATATTCTTGTCCATCACTTTAATGCGAAACATTACTATGAGCCAAGGGAGATGAAACAGTTGGCAGAGATGACAGGACTGACCTACAAACAGGTGAGTGTTTTTCAACTTACTACAACATAAGAAATTGAATTTTGGGTCCATTGTACTCATTAAATGTTTTCTGTTTTCTTTTATCTTTAGGTAAAAACTTGGTTTCAAAACAAACGGAGTAAGTTTAGGAGGAGGTCACATCCTCAGCATGTGAATCAGGATGTCCCACTTCATGTAAGTATCTCCTATTATTAAACAGAATTGTTTCTGATTCTGTCATTATCTGGGGAATTGACTGTATTTAAAAAAGTGTAATGCCAATAATTTAAAACAACTATTCTCGTTTTACTGACAGTCCCCTTGTCCCCTTCAGTTTCAGGGAGAGAGACAGCCCCCGTTCAGGGAGCGGTACACCCAGCACCAGGTAAATTCAATGAGAATGGGTGCAAATAATCAGGCCCACTATTCTCATGCTGTGGGCAATTCTGCGGCTGGACCTCAATGGACCCTCCCCGACTCCCCTCAGATGTTTGGCTGGTCAATGCCACCAGGCAACGGGCATCACGAATACGACACAGCTGTTCAAAACCCAGCAAAAATGTCCACTATGATCGAAGCAATGGGAAGAGCTGTGAGTACTCAGACTGTTCTCATTGAACACAACATGGATAAGATCTTGGAGAAGCTCACGGCTCTTTAACAAGAAATTGACAGACCTGGTGACGAGTGACAGACATTTAGACTGTCTGTGAAATTGGAGGCACCAAACCCAAACATCGTCTCTCCCCTGCATACCGATGTCCCTGGAAAGCCCATCAAGACCTTTTTTTTACTGTTACTGTTTTAGAGGTCCTTTTTTTCCTCTTGTCCCTGATGTACGAATTTTCACTGTCTTTTTGTCTTTTTGGTTTCTTCCTGGTGCGGCTACATCCGCAGCCCCAGGACACAGGAATTTCATTGCATGTTGTACTTTGTATGACTGTGTATTTGACTAATAAAATTTGATTTGAACACCAGTTCAGCACTGAATGGAATATAAACAACCCAGGACTTTTTGTTTTATTATTTTTATTGTCTTCATGTAGCTCAACATAGTCTCAGATTTGATCGCTTTCAGTAAAGGGGGAGGGGGGAATTCAATATCCAATGGATTTTAGAAATATTAGAATTCAGTAGGCTCCGGCTACTGTAAATAGTCAAAATAGCCAAAACACATACTGGGATATCAGAGAAAACACCATCAGAAATTCTGCATATAAGATTAAGAGATGAATTCATCAAAATGTGTTTTGTTTCATTTTGTTGTAAAAAATATTGTACATGAAGAAAATTCTCTTCCTTGTGTGTGAGAAACTGTAAATAAAATATTAGTTTCACCCATTCAAACTGAACTTTCTACATGTCTCCAAACCTTCTGTCAGAGACTGAACATCCCCATATGGAAAAGAAATAGTAAAAACTTATATGTGATTTACTCATGAAAGTGGCCACTTTCTCATTACTTTCATATATTGTTTTAGTAAGTATCCAAAACATACAAGTTTCATTATCTAATTTTTCAAGGGATCTTATATCTGTTTTCACTCTTATATGCTTTTCATACAAGTTTCACACAAGACAGATCCAAACTTTATAAGATTTATATATATCTTTTCCATATGGGTCCAAATGTTTTAGAGACTTTAAACCTCTATCTTTCCATGTTAACTTGAGCTACAATCCTCTATATTCACAATCAAAGTATGAGACAGATAATCTAAAGAATCTGGAGCTTTCAAATGGACAAAAAGATTTTTCCAGGAATACCTCAAATAACAACCCTACCTCAGACTTCATTTTAAGAAACCTGAGACGATACAGTGGAAAGTTTTTGCCTCTGTGATTATCTTCCTAAGACTCTAAACGTTGGGTTTTATTTTAATTGTTAACAAGTCTGATGCTGATTACTTGGTAAAGCTCCAAAAACATTTTATTGTCACCTTTTCTACTCTCTGCTCTGTGACTACAGAGTCTTGAAATGAAACGTGCAATGTTATTAAATCTTCCCCTTACTGAACCACCTGAAGTCAGCTCATTTAAAGTGTAGGATGCTCCTGATGGCCATGTATGTTTGTACCAGGGCTGTGTTGGGATCTGTCAAGGAATGTTACGATGGGGCATGGTGGCTGGAGGTTGCCAGGTTCTTGCTCACAGTGCCACCATGATCATGACTGGGAAGCGTACCAGAAACCAGGCGCCTTGCAGCAGGAGCACAGTGGTGTCAAGCAGAGCCTGAGTGGAGCTGTCAGAACAGCGAAGCTGCAGGAATGAAAAATCAAGTCAATAAATGAGCAGCACTGAGTCTAATAATCCATGTAATGTTGTCTTTGAGAGTTTCTGAAAAGCATTATGACATAAGGTGTTTTTCAATGTCCTGAATTTGAGCAATGAAATACAAGAGGCATACAGATTAATGAATGCATCATTAACTGAGTGAATGTGGATTGATATTGTACATTCAGCTAAGTAATTTCAAAGACACAGAAGTCATATTGTTTGCAGATGACACAAAGTTATTGTGGAAGTAACTTGGAACAACTTCTAAATGAACTACAAAAAAACTAAGAAATTGAAGACTTGGTTTTTCTATAATCGATTAACACTGAATCTGAGCAAACAAAACTCATACTATTCAGGAGTCTGATGATAAATAACATAGAATTAAAATAAATTATCTGAAAGAACAAACTTCTTCCGGTGACAATAAATCACAAACCATCATGGTCATTATGAATATATCGATATAACCTGTAAAACACACACAAAGTGTAATAGGGATCATAAATAAAACCACATCAACAGAACCATCAAATCCACTTTTTATTAAATACTCTTAAATTTAAAGACTTGGTTGACCTCAGAACTCTACACATAATTTATAAAGCAACAAACAAATCTTTGGCCCACAACATTTAGGACTTGATTAGGATAAAGACCAAATCATGACGACCTGAGAGAAATCTTTATGTTCAGCAAAGCTTCAGATGAGGATTTCTTCCACCTTGGTCTTGCCAAACCACATGCTGGTGGTTTTCACAAAGATTTAAAAGACTTCCATGTCATCTGCAGTTTTCAACATGGAAGCTACATACATGTTTTATCCTGTTTTACAGGTTTATTTCTTGTAGATTTTATTTTCTTGCCATTTAAATATAAAACATAGGCTGTTTTGACAAGACTCAGTGAATCTCAGTTAAAGTAAAAAAAAGAAATTTAAGAGTATTTAATAAAAAGTGGGTTTGGTGGTTCTGTTGAAGTGGTTTTATTTATGATCCTAAGTCTGTTATTTATCATCAGTTTATCAATGATAGAATTTGTACATCTCCCAAATAGCAGAGTTTTGTTTTGCTCGTATCCAGTGTTAGTTCATTATAGAACTTTGTATCATCTGCAAACAATATGACTTCCGTGTCTTTGCAGTTACTTCAAATTAAGACATGTCAACACAAACACCTTTACCCTCACTTATCTCTCATGGCCCTGGTGCCAACTGTCTGCATTGACTTGATAATTAATCAGAGGTAGCAGGGTGTGATACAGGAACTCTAAACGACACATTAGCGTATGTTTAGTGGTCACTGGCTGAACTGGGTGCGTCTCTAATTCTGAATGAGCCAGAGGAGGCCAGATGCAT
Organism: Rhamphochromis longiceps; assembly: GCF_057381845.1. Lineage (NCBI taxonomy): Eukaryota > Metazoa > Chordata > Actinopteri > Cichliformes > Cichlidae > Rhamphochromis > Rhamphochromis longiceps. Next base: position 14,491,728 of record NC_140565.1, on the reverse strand, counting down.
GTGTCTGTGGGTTTATGACAAGCGTTGATGTGGATCGTTAGCCTTGGTATTGTTGACATTGACTTATGTGGGTGTTTTAGTGTCAGAGACTTTTACAATGTAAAGGTGCTTTTCAAAGAAGGTGAAAGCTACCATTTGCTATCTTATAAACTCCAAATGACCTCCACATGATCAAAAATATCTAAATTAGAGGTTTAATTTATTATTTGTGTGTAATATTGGTATAATTTGGCTCATTTTAAAAAATTTTAAACATCAGGTTTCAATACTCACTGAAATAATGCAGAACATATGCAAAAATATATTTAAAGAGCAGCTGTATTTTCTCTGAAACATTTGAAATTATAAACTATGTGCACAAATCTTCTGATAATAGAAAGTAAATTAATCATCGGTGCAAAGATCAAACTGGCTGCTTGTCTGAAACAACCAGAGCAGGAATTTAAATCAAAATAATCTAACACAGATCTAGTTGACATCAAAGCAGAACAAGCTAAACTTTACTCAACTCACCAGTGAGAAATACCCATAAAGATCATGATTTACACCAGCTGCAGCTCACAGTCAGCAACTCAACAGGTTTGGCTTTCTTTACAAAATGAGAATTTTTCACATCATATAGTCCATCATGTATTTCAAACACATGAGTAAAGATGTGTTTATTTAATTGATTTAAGCGGATTAAGTGTATTAAGTGTTTCATATTTTATAAAGTGTTAGCTGAAAGGATTTGGTAAAGCTCATTTGTATGGCTGCTTTCTAACTGTACTTTCTTTTTTCAGACCTGGGGTCCGTTCTTCGTACCTCGCTTACTACATCCAAGATCAAATCATCGCGCTAACTTTGAGCTCGCTAATCCGGTTCTCCGAACACACCTGTTGTTGACGATTAGTACAGCTGGATGAAGTAATGTGAGATCACTGGGTGGCTTAACAGGGGCTACGCATCGATAGTAGAAACATTGATCGGCAACCCTTTGATTGGTCGGCGAAAATGTCGAAGGAGCGCGTTCGGTATTTTTCGGCAGCAGAGCAAGAACTCCTGATTGAGGGATTTCAGGAGTTTCAGAGTTTAATTAAAACGCAAGGGAACACTGCAAAGGCTGCAAAAGCAAGGAGAGAGGGCTGGCAGAAAGTTGCTGACAAATTAAACTCGTAAGTAATGTAATAATAATGGATTGGATTTATATAGCGCTTTTCAAGGCACCCAAAGCGCTTTACAATACCACTATTCAGTCATTCTCACATTCATACACTGGTGGAGGCAGCTACAGTTGTAGCCACAGCTGCCCTGGGGCAGACTGACAGAAGCCAGGCTGCCATATCGCGCCATCGGCCTCTCTGGCCAACACCAGTAGGCGGTAGGGTAAATTTATTATATTACACTATATTATATTATAGTATAGTCTAGTATATTACATCATATCCTCTTTCACATTAGAGCCACGACAGGACCCACTAGAACATGGGAACAAGTAAAAGTGAAATATAAGAATATTCTACAGAATGATAATATTTATCACTTATATTGCTTTTAGTCTCTTGGAAAGAGACCCTGAAATAATCTGTTTGTTTGTTTATAACAGCAACCAAGAAAAGGGCAGAGCAAAAAAAGACAGGTGGTGGTCCTGCACCCCCTCGTCAACAAGTTGGTTAGTAAATAATACCCTCACGGGAAAATCGATATCTCTATGAGCACACTGTCGCACTGAGCTAAAGGATCCTGACTATCCCGCAATATACGCTGAATTCTGAGGACTCTCCTTATCAATCTTGCACCTTCCGCAATGGGTGGCTCGCGTATACGGACAGGACATGGCTGCGACAGACTTCCCAAATCCACCTTCGCTTTTATAGCCGTGGTCTCTCATCTTGATTACACGAAGTAATTTACTATTACTACTCTAAAATATGAATTACATCTGAAATAATCAAATACATGAAATAGAATGATTAATAGTACATTTCCCTTTTTTTTTTAGGAAATGACCTGTATGTATCTGTATGGAATCAATAAAAGGATCAAGTACTGCATTAACTTTAGTTACATTGATAATATTTATTTATGGTAAAACAGTGGTAAAATATCGCTGTTGCTTTCATATAAATGAAGCGGACATACCTGAGTGGCCGCGATCTAATCCTGTTTACATAAAGTAAGCCTGCTCCCGAGCAGGTTTACGCTCACGGATCTGTTGCTATGACAGCAAATCCCGGATGAGCTTCGGGGAACCGAACCATCCAAGATCACGCGAAATCGCCAACAATCAAATCCAGCTAAACAGCATTTTAAAGAAATGTAAATGATGCCAGTTGGTAGAAACTGCCTGACTGCAAAGTGACCAACAAAAGAAGAAGCGCAAACCTCCACATTCCTGCCCACACCCACAAACCTCCTTAAAAACCCAGGAGAATTGCTCTTAAGTCTGTCAGTCTTAAGTTCCTATCCTGCTTTGTTTGGAGCTCTTTCAGCAGAGATACTTTCTCCAGTTTTCCTGTTTTAATCACTGGGATTTCAAAGATGGAAGATTATGGGATACACTTTTCTCCAGGTATGTACTCAGCATTGTTGCCTGGTGAGCTAATATGAACAGAGTTGACTAACCTCTAAGACAACTTGCAAAAATGTTCTTTCACTCTGTGTTGTAAGTCCTGATTGCAGAAATAACCATTTCTCCCTCCACAGTTGAACAGAGAGTCCACTTTAAATCCTTTTTGGTTTTAAAGAATCTACAAATATCCGACCACTTTTTTCCCCCCAAGGTTGTGTCAAACTGTTGTGTTTAAGACTCATCTATATAACCTTTGTTAATTTTTCTGTTACAAAGTCAGTTGTGCCAAAACATATCAGCAACTGACCCATGTGGACCATATAGACTTGTGATTACTTCTCTTGTGTCTTTACCCTCACAGACTCGTGGAGTTATGACAGCGGGGTTGAAGGGAGTCTTCCCTTGGAAGAACTCGCTATATGGGCAGAGAGTGCTCTACAAATGGAGATGACCAACAAAACTACTGATACCTCTGAGGCTGTTTCCATCTCAGTCTCAGAGCAGAAACAAGATTTTGATATCCTGATCGTCGGTCGTGCTCAATAACACTAGTTTTATGGGTGAGGGCAAACTCATCAGCCAGTGTTGCAGCCTGCTGTAATGAGGAAACCTGTTCACTGAGGTATACTGCAATCTGCTTAGAGATACGGTTCTTAAATTCCTCCACCAACATTAATTCACGCATCAACGCCAGGTCAGTAGCTTTGCTGGACACACACCACCGATCAAAAAGCACACTTTTCTTCCTTGCAAAATCTCGGTAGGATTGATCCTGTCCCCTTTTTAATCCCCGGAAACGCTGGCTATAAGCTTCTGAGACTAGCTCATAAGATAGCAGGATGGCACTTTTCAGCTTGTCATAATTCAGACTGTCCTGAGCTGACAATGAGGAACAAACTTCCTGAGCCTTACCTACCAGCTTACATCATAGCAAAATAGCCCAAGAATCCCGTGGCCAGTGCAAGGCTGCAGCTATATGCTCAAAGGACTCAAAATAACTGTCAACCTCGATGTCGTGAAACACTGGAACCAGACAAATGTTTTTCCCCACATCAAATGGTGTGTCTGCCTGCCGAATGGAGGCAGTTGGAGGAAGGGAAGCCTGCTGGAGTTCCAACTGTTGCAACTTAACAGCTGTCTCCACCTTTTTCAATTCAACCTCCTTGGCTCTGGCAAGCTCTGCATCTAAAAGCTTAAGCTCCAACTCCTTTAGCTGGAACTGCCTCTCATGATCCTCCTTTTCCAACTGAAGACGAGCCAGGCGGACATGTAGCATAGCATCGTTCTTTGAACCTACGGATGACTATGGAGAGTGGTTCAAAGTGAGGCAGTGTCATTGGCTTGTCCTCAGGCAGCCACTGAGCAACAGGTGTAGACACTGATGGAGCTACAGCTTGAGCTGGCACCTGCGGAACAGGCTGAGACGCTACACCATGCTCAAGTGGACTGGCAGACACTGGCAGGGCCACTATCCCTTTCTCCACCAAGCCAGACACAAGAGCAGCTTTCAGCTCAGCCTTACGTAGAGCCGTGGAGACAGAAATGACATAAAATGATGCGACCTCATGCAAATCCATCTTCCTACAGGCGTCCAGCTGGACAAGCGAAGGGTTTTCCTTAAACACGGCAATTTCAAAGGTAGCCATTAAAACTGAAACTAAAACTACCTGAGGATAACAGTAACAACAAAGAAGCACCACCTCCAATACACAAATGAAAAACAGGTGGGAAATGTTTGGCCACAGGTTAACCAATAAATAAAAATACCACTGACCCTCTCCCCAGACCTACCTACTAAAATCTTAGCCTAGTTAGCTTCTGGAGTGTACCAGGCTCGAGGCAACTTTAAAGGCTAAGCATCAAGTGCACAAAGCACCGACAAGCCTGCCCCCGACAGGGAACTAATCCCCACCCGGGATTACTCCGAAAATAAAAAAGGCAAAATAAAAAATGAGTGCCTGAAGGAGGAGCTTACGCTCAGCTAGACACTCCCCTTTGCTAACTGGAGAGAGAGCGTAGCAGATACCATACAACTAAACAGGCCACCAGCAAACAACTCACTAATACTCAATTGCTGTTCCTTCCATTCATATTCCGGACGAGCCCCCACATTGTTACGTCCCCCCCGAAGGGGTCTAGGCATACGAGTGAGGGGACCAGTAACAAATGAGTCCAGAACAGAATGAAAGGAAAACAGACAGGTGTTTTTAGTAAATAAAATAGTCTTTATTATAGATAATCTTAACATAAAGAGCCAGCAAGGCCTTTTTACCAATAACACTTGGAAAAAGGGAAAAAGGTTGCAACAACACAGAACACAACAACCAAACAAAAACTCCACACCACGAGGAGGCACTTCCAGGGGCCCACAAGCTCACCCTGTCACTAGCCAGCAGCTAGCTTTACTGCCGCCAAGGCCCACAAGCCCACACTACTCACGTAAAGCAGGCATACTGCTTACACACTATAGGCAGGACCTTCACACAACTAGTACACAAAGCAGAGACACCAGAGAAAACTCCCTTGCGCAGAGCTCATCCCCAGCTTAAATAGCCTCAGAGGTGATTGCTGACTGGATTCAGGTGGCAAACAAGGCTAACCAAGAGCAGCTGTGTCCTGGGGAGAGAGGAGAGTGAGAGAAACAGAGGGGGTAGGAGTGGCAAGAGAGGAGGAGGTGGAGAAAAACACCACACCCACACAAGGGCAGTTTCAGGAGGCCCAGCTAGGGCTGTAACAGGGAGGTTTACAAGGAAGTGAATTGGAACAGGTACATCCTTTTGCAGTTTATGAATACATCACTGATTGTCATGCCTATGTCTTCCACTCACACTGAGCTGACATCAGCATGGTTGGTTATGTTGCAAAACCTTATAGTTTAAACAGAATCTCTGCAGCCTCTGCAACAAACTACCTGCTCCAGCAGAAATACTTAAACCAGTTTTGCCTTTTAGTCTTAGAATTCTGGCAGCAGCCTTAAAGGGAGTTGTCCCCTGGTAGACCTTACTACATGGGCTGAGAATGCTCTTGATAAGGTGATTTACCATGACCCATCAAAAATGAAAGAGGTGGTAAAGATGGCAGTACTATCCAAACAGTGTTTTTATTTTTATGTTTCTAGAATACAAGTGAGAGCCAGCCCCCACTCGAAGAAATTCTACAACCAGCGCATGATAGAGGCAAACTTGAGGAGGAAAAAGTGTGGACTAATTAGAGGAATTGTGTAGTAATAACAATAATGTATACTTTATTGATCCCCGTAGGCCAATTACTCACCAAGTGAATTATGGGGCAACCACTTTACCTACTGAGCTATCCCTGCCCCAGATGACACAATCACACATGCACGCCTGTTTTGAAGTCAGACATGCATGAATCACCAATGATTTTTCTTCTAAAAAAATGAGGACTTTGGTGGAATGAAATACTGCTTCATGTGTCTATGTGAAAATCAATATTTTTTAATAAAGTGTTAAAAAGTTCATTAATCTTTCTGATTTTCTCCAGACGCCAGAAACACTCCATGTACATGGACAACAGTGACACCTACTGGTCCAACATTATATAACAAGTGTGTGTGGTCAAAGTCGCAGCAATGTCCTCACTGCACACACACACATACACATACACAAAATCAAAGCTACACTTGAACAATTAGCATCCTCATTCTCACATTTAACAAGCAAAATAAAAAGATATTTGATGTACAGTGTGTTCTTCTTGCAGGTTTATACAAATTTTATGTTTTTTATTTTTTTAAAAGAGTGGGACTGCCAGCCAGGACAGAAAGAATGAAAACCAGAGAGGAGGTTCATTGATGTAGTGAAGGAGGACATGCAGAGGTTTTGTGTGACAGATGATTAACCATTGAATTCAAAAGGTTCCAGAAACACTTCATGTACATACTCAACAGTCCAGCCTAGTGGTCAAACATTAAACAAGAAGTGTGTGTAGTTGAAGTCGCAGCAACAACAGATCATCTTCGTCCTCATGGCATGAAAACTCAGTGGGCAGATAAAATGAGGAAAAGAACAGGAAAAAAAGTCAATGCTTCACTTAGTTCACTTGAGCTGTTTCTCATCACACACGAACTGGATCAGGGCGTCATCCCATCGGCCTTCACTTCAGCTCCAGCAAGTGAAGGCCGATGTACTGCAGGATGGAACTGAAGTGCAACTCCTGAACGTAGACCCAATATGTGATTAAAACTGACATCATATTTAAGCTTTAAATTTGCAGTTTATCAAGCGTCACTGAGCACTTCAAATCTACCTTTAAATCTGTAACATAACAGCTGGACATCCGCTTGCAACACACTGTGTGACAAACGACACAAAAGCATTGTCAGCTCAGACATCAGCAAACGCACAACCTTTGAATTTGAAATTATCTGACTAAGGTTTGATTCATGTTACAGCAGCTCATGAGTAAATGAACACGGTGCATTAAAACAACTTTTAGAAGTACATTTTTCCAAATACATTTACTTTAATTTACTTGCGTAGGGTTAGGGGTTGCCACCTCAGCGCACAGTCAAGTTTCGATACCATCTGTGATCATTAGTGCCATGTGTGATGTGGCCTGACAAACCAGTTTTAGGTGACCCTAAAACTTAACGTTCATGGAATAAAAATACAGTCTACTGGAAATCCCTATGAAAACCAAAACAATATATTTCATCATTCAGTGATCAAGCAAGACCCAATGTTCTCTCCAAGGGATGGAAGATACAAAATAACATTTTAAAAAAACATTGCTGTAGGATGTTTTTTTCAGCCACATTACATTATCAGAAAAAGTCAATAAGCCCGTTTTTCTTCTCTTTGTCAAAACAGACTGTCTAATTCTAATTATGAGCTTGAAAGAGCATTTGACATGCCCACTTTTATTTGTCAACACTTCCATCTAATACCTCACCCAAAGTAACAACTTTTAAAAAAAGAAAAGAAAAAGAACCCACACACAAAACAAACAACCCACGATACACAAAAAAGGTTGTACTTAATTTTACTGTGGTCATAAAATAGTTACGTTAAAGATAGTCTCCGTTAAGTCAACATCAACAGAACATTAAAATGGCTGTCAGAGAAAATCCACAGAAAATCTGATACACTCAGCTCAGTCATTGTTAGTAGCCGGCGTCATTTACAATAGCTGTGATGTTTAGTGATGTTCCCTCTTATCCATGAGAGTGTAAACACTGGGAGATGTGTATAAACCACCATTTAGGTGTTTGTGTGAGTCACGGGTGAGTAACAGGTGGTACCCCTTGGGGAAGCAACGTAGAGGAAGGAGTGCCAAAGTGGCCAAATTAAACAGTTTTGAGCTGCTATTTTAAATAAAGCAGCGAGAGGCCACAAACCTTGTTCTTTTAAGCAATGTGTGGTTATTAAGAGTTTAAATTAAAAGGTCTGGTGGTATTGCAAGTACTGCCATTTAATTTGCTGCGTTCATTTATTTTTTTATGTTTATTTTATTTATTTTATTTTTTTATTTTTTAACATTTCACCGCAGTTCTATATTCTCAGGTAATTTAATACATTTTATATTAATTTGCCACGCCTCTGTCTTGTCAGTACAGAGTCTGTGTGCCTTTGTAACTGGAAAACCTTTGCAATGGCTAATGTAATATTTCCTGAGGCATAACTGCACGCCCAAATGGTGTTGTCAGTACCATTTAGTTACCCTTTCCTCTTCTCCTCCTTCAGGCCACCACACTTGGGACAGTAAAAACCTGTTTCTCCTCTGTGACAGAGCTGGAAACAGCTTCAGTTTCAATCAATGAGTCAGATTGACCCAAAATTAAACATGAATTCACCTGTTTGTTGGTCAGTCCTTTCACCTCCTGTGGGTCATAATAACATTTCAGATTAAAGTGATGGACAAGAACTTTTAAGTTAAGGTTAGGGCTAAGCTAGGGCTCATATGTAGCGCTTGTCCTCTGTACACCATGCAAAGTGGCATTTTTGCTGTGGTCCTCCTTCCTTCGCACAGAGCTGGAAACAGTTCAGCAGTCTCAAAGATGTTGTTCCTCATCTCCTAATCAAGAGCTCTTTCAGCCCACATAGTGAGGTATGCCACGGGGAGACTACCTTCAAGGCTGCTGCCAGAACTCCACAAGTCTGTGAGGATAGGAAGACACAGGCCAAGCACAAGTCTATATGGTCCACATGGGTCAGCATGGTTACTGATGTGTGTTGGCATGAGTGACTTTAGATCAGAAAATACAAAAGTAAACCTCAGAGCTTTAAGGTTTTATTCTGGTGGCACGCTTTAAAACTTTGCCACCAAGTGTCGCCATTTGGGGGAAAAAAACAAAACAAAACCAAAACAGTGGTGGTATAATTGGAAACAGGGATAGACGCCCTTTTCTAGTCTGGAAAGTACTTCTGGGAGAACTACTGAAACATGGCCTTACAACACAGAGGGTATTTTTGTAGCAGGTCATAGGTTAGCTAACTCTGCTAATATTAGTTCATATTACCAAAGAAAAAAAAAAGTCTTCCTTATAATATAAAGCACCGTGAAGTGACTGTTATTGTGATTTGGCGCTGTGTAAATAAAAAATGAACATGCATACATACTATGATGAGCCACTGGCAGACAGCTTGGCCTGGCTTTCCTTTGTATACACTGGCTGAGTCCTGGTAGTGAAACTGGCCGTCCATGGTTTGCTGCTCAGAGCTGTGAGATGGGAGCTCTTCCTTGGTTCTGGCAGTAGCAGCAGCATTGTAGTACTTGGGTTCCTGTCTCCTGAGCTCCCGTGGTTCTCCTCTGGAAAGATGTGATGCAGGTAGCATTAAGCAGGATAAAAGGAAAAGCTGAACATCATCAGCGTCTTCCAGTCCACCAGCTTTGCAGCCGTGTATTAAAACTGGCTTCAATTTATCTGCTTGCGATCAAGCTGCAGGAAGCTCTGTGTGCTAAATTGGACTTAAGGAGTAGCTCTTGAGGCGTTCAGAGGGCGTGGGGAAAGACCAAGAACTAAACTTAGTATTTTACAGTTAAGCAAAGCAAATGGGGGGGCAATGCTTCCATGTTTACAATACTATTATTATGCATCTCAGGTCATACCCCTGTTGCAATGGTGTAACCCTGATTTGAAAGCTAAGTCAAAATCTATAGAATTTAATACAACCTCTAAATTTCAACTACCAGCCTCAATTCCGGATTAAAAAAACAAAACAAAAACTGGCAGACCATTTAGAACATAGGTGTCAAACTCTGGCCCGCGGGCCAAATTTGGCCCGCAGCCTAATTCGGCCCGCGAAGCCATACCAAATTACTATTAGAGCAGGCCTACTGGTATTATACAGCTAATATATATATTGTTTAGTATTAAGCTTTGCTGTTCCATATTCAGTTTTTCAGCTAAACTTGTTTGAGTCCATAAGAAAAGATTCATTCTTATATCTGGAGGAAGATTTTTTTTTTCAATAAATATTAATGTTAGCCCGCGACTTTGTTCCATTTTGAATTTTGGCCCACTGTGTATTTGAGTTTGACACCCCTGATTTAGAAGGTAAAGGAACAGGGATAAGCTACACTCTAAAAATATGGAATAAAGTGATTAAAATATGTGGTAGGGAACAAATACTAAAAGAATTTAGATGGTGTGCTCACGATACAGATTTTAAACCAAATGAAAGTGATAAAAGATTTCAGTCTTGGATAGAGTGGACTAACAACATTCCATTCCTTCACACATAAAGGGACACTGCAGAGCTTTCACTCTTTATAAATAAGAAATGGCTTAAGACAAGCAAAGGCTGGGAGAACTGGGAGAGCAGGGGCGATTCTAGGATCAGAGCTTTGGGGGTGCTGAGCACCCAGAGAGCTGCCCAGCCAGGCAAGATAAACCTGTCTCTGTCAGTCCCTGCATCCTTAAATGTTGTCCCGAGTTCTCTCTGACTGTCACTTTGGTGCATTTAAACCCCTGTTCCTCTCTGTCCTCATCGTCTGTTGTCTTCGTCTCCGTTATCAGTCATCATAATTTTACCATCTCTGTGCAAGTCTGCAAATTTCTTTGTTAAATCATAAGATTCTTGAATTCATCAAGTCTCTCTGTGCCTGGGTCCTCGTCACAAAACATGACATCACTGTTTTGTACATTTTAACACAATTTAATCCCCACATTTGTGAAAGAAAAGCAAAACACTTTTTTGAAAAGTCTGTAACAAAACCATCAAATCTGATAAAGGTTTTTTTAAATGCTACAAAAGGAGAATGTATTGGAATAAAAAAATACATATCCTAACCTTAATTACTGGGGGAGAATAATGAATGATGCTCATAGTGAGTAAGAAGTAAACTGAGTGCATTTTTTGGACAGAGATTCACTTTTAATGTGTTTGTATAATATAATACAGATACATAAAAAACACTCCCAAAACAGAATTATTACAAATAAATTATTACAAAATATTAATAAAAACTATAAAAATGGAGGCAACTTTGCCTGTGGTAGAATGTATACAATGTATGAAAAAAATCTTTACTGCAGATGCTAATTTTACTAATTTAATAACACTAATTTTGTGTTGTAAGATTTATGAGTTTCATGCTTTCATAGTGGTCCTTAGGAGAGCTTGACATTTTATCAGGTGGTACACACTGTAAAAAGTGTGAGAAACACTGATAAGTTAAGTGTGTGTGTGCTTTTGGAAAACATTTAAAGCTGCAGTACAGAATCTTTGAAACAAGCTTAAAACATGTTTAGAATATAAACAGAGCATCTGCTTCTCTTTACAGCTCCTCACTCCACCAGGGCTGTTTAGCTCTTTCTGATAGTGTGCAAATGTGATGTACGTACTGCGGCAGTCATACAGACAACTGGACGGTCCAAAAGTTGGCCTACCTATTACTGGCTGAGGTTTCAGTAGAGTTGTGGCTGAACCACATAAAAATATATCATTAATTTTAATCTCTCCGATCAATTACAATGTTATGTTGGAATGTTGTTAAAGAGGCTAAAAAATGTTTCTGTCAGGGCTCTGTGTGCGGGCAGGCGGAGAGGAGGATCCAAACGCAGGACTCAGACACTAACTTGAAACTCAAAAACCTCAGCTTTATTGCTGGTACGAAAACAAAACATGAAGTGAACATGGAATATGGAGAACCGAAACACACAGGCATAATCTGATGGTACGACGCGACACCGAGCATTGGAAAACACAGGGCTTAAATACACAGGGTAGTAATGAGGGAATGGGCAACAGAAGGGAGACACAGCTGGGGGAGATCAGGGCTAATGAGACAGGGGAGCTAAGCTGCACACACTAACATAAGACAAAGACTTTCACAATAAGACAGGAAACAAGAATTACTAAACCAGATGCAGACATGACACAGAGACAGACTAGACACTGAACAGAAACTGTAATACACATGAGAACCCAAACCTAAGAACTGATCCCTCACCAAGAATAACAGAAACAGATCTATAATGATAATAATAAACAAAGCACCAGAACATCAGAAAACAATCCATAATGCAAAACTAAACCAAAACATAATAAACTCAAAATACTGGGTCCAACGGACCCAGAACCATGACAGTTTCAACCCAGTTTGTCTAGCAGATTCTGTATATCAGCTTTATTATAGGGAGGACACAATTTCCAGATTGTGTGAGTAAAATCAGGTTTTTTTTCTTTGTCAGTTTAACAGTTTCTGTTTTTCCTATCACTGTTCCCTGTCTGTTTTCTTACCTGGTTCTTCCTGACCTTGTACTTTCTCCTCACGGTCCCCTCTTTCCTCTCTCCCTCTTTGGACTGACAATCATACACAAATAGATTGTATTCAATTAGATGAAAAATGACATTAATATGAAAAAAAAAATTCTATTAAGATCACTAACAAAAAGTCCTCTCTCAGTGTACTTTCAACCAAAAGGCAAATAACCAAACCACATGAACATCTAATAAAAGATATAAACATTGAAACACTGATCCAACATTATTCTTGATTGACGGATCATTTGATTTTACACTTTCACCTGAATGTGGCTCCTTTTTTTGAAAAAACTTCCTCATATCCATTATGAACCTGGCTGTCTCTCTGTACACAAACACACACACACACAACAGGAGGGTTAATGGGCATTCAGTCAGTTAGCTAGTTAGTATCCATTTCAAACAGGACAGTGGCAATTCTTCAATTCTTTATTTATTTGTCACATGTAGTTATAACTAGTACAACACACAGTGAAATGTTTTTTCCGGCTAAAAAGTACTCCCCCCCCGACTGTGCATCTTACCGTGCAAAATATTACGCTGTAATAGTTAAGAGCTATAGTGTACGTATTTACATAAATACAGATGTAAATGATAAAATACAAATAAAAATAAGGATAAAACTCAAAAGAAAATTATATACTGTGTATGGAATTGTCCATCGTGTTGTCCGATTTGTGTTTTGATTGAGGAGTCTCACTGTTTGTGGGTAAAAACTCCTCCTGAACCTTTCAGTTCTTGTTTTCAGGCTACAGAGGCGTTTCCCTGACCTCAGTGGCCTGAACAGTTTGTAAGCGGGATGGCTGGAGTCGTTAGTGATCCTGATGGCCCGGGATCTGCACCTTTCAGCGTAGATGTCCTGCAGTGTTGGTAAAGATGTTCCCATAGTGCGTTCAGCTGTGCGCACGACCCTCTGCAGGGCTTTCTGTTGCTGTACTGTGCAGTTCCCGTACCACACCGTGATGTTATTACACAGGATGCTCTCAATGACCCCGGTGTAGAATCTCCTCTGGATGTTCTTGGAGATCTTAAACCTCTTTAAACGCCTCAGATGATAGAGGCGCTGTCTGCCTTTGCTGATGAGGAAGTCCGTATGTGTGTTCCAATTAAGGTCCTCGTTGATATAAACACCGAGGTATTTAAAATTAGAGACTTTCTCCACAGGGTTTCCATTGATCTGAATTGGGGTGTGAGTTTTCTCGCCTCTCTGTCTCCTAAAATCAATCACCATCTCCTTTGTTTTGCTGATATTCATGGAGAGGTGGTTTGCCACACACCACTTTGCTAATCCGTCCACCTCGCTTCGGTAGGCCCTCTCGTCATTCCCGGAGATGAGTCCTACCACCACTGTGTCGTCAGCGAACTTCACAATGGAGTTAGTGGGGTATCTGGCCGTGCAGTCCGCGGTGTAGAGGGAATAAAGAAGAGGGCTAAGCACACATCCCTGGGGGGCCCCTATGTTCAGTGAAAGGGTATGAGAGTACACATCCCCTATTCTCACCGACTGTGGTCTCGCAGTCAAAAAGCTGTGAATCCACCTGCACAAGGATGTGCTGAATCCCAGATCCCGGAGCTTATCCGTAAGGATGTGGGGCACTATGGTGTTGAACGCTGAGCTGTAGTCTATAAACAGCATTCTCACATAGTTCCCACGTCCCTCATCTAGATGGCTCAGTGTGGTGTGCAGGACCTGTGCTACAGCATCTCCAGTGGATCTATTTGTCCGGTATGCAAACTGCAATGAGTCCAAGTCGGGAGGGAGGAAAGAACTAATAAAGGGTTTCATGAGCCTCTCAAAACATTTCATCACTACAGATGTTAGGGCCACTGGGCGATAATCATTTAGGCTGGCTGGGCGGGTGTTCTTAGGGATCGGAACAATCACTGATGTTTTAAAGCAGGTGGGGACTACCTGCTGGGCCAGGGAGGCATTGAAGATGTTAGTGAAAACTGTAGTTAGCTGATCTGCACATACTCTTAGCACACGTCCCGGTATGCTATCTGGTCCCGCTGCCTTCCTGCAGTTGGTTGCCCTCAGAGCTCTCCTCACGTCATGCTCAGAGAGTATCAGTGGTGCTGGTTCAGCAGCGGGGGCGGGTGCAGGGCTCTGAGATTGAAACTGAGGCGCCTCAAAACGCGCAAAAAAAGCATTGAGTTCGTCAGCTAACTCCGGTTTCGTACATCTCACCGTGCTGGGTTTATAATCTGTGATTGTTCGTAGCCCGTCCCATATACGTCGGGAGTCGCCATATTGGAAATGCGACTCCACCTTGTCCTTGTAACGCCTTTTAGCCGCTTTCACAGTCTTCCTTAAACCATAAGAAGCTGCTTTATAGTTGGTCATATCGCCCGATGTGAGCCCCATATTGTAGGCCGTGGTCCGTGCTTTGAGAGCTCTCCTGACAGTAGAGTCAACCCAAGGTTTTTGATTGGGAAAGGTCCGAATTGTAGTCGAGGGGATGATGGTATCCACTAGCATTCCAATGAAGCTAATCGCTGTGTCCGCAAACTTGTCAATGTTTGCGGAAGTATCCTGGAATACGTCCCAGTCTACATCACCGAGTACGTGGGACAGGTAACATGCTGGTGAAAATTAGGCATGACCTGTTTAATTTAGCCCTATTAAAATCCCCCGCCACTATGAGGGCGGCATCTGGATGTTTAGCCTGGTGGCCGCTCAGCACATCATGGAGGTCCAATAGCGCCTTGTTGTTATCCGCTTGTGGCGGGATGTAAATCGCAGAGATAATCACAGCCGTGAACTCCCGAGGGAGGTAAAATGGCCGACAGAGGATGGTGAGAAGCTCCAGATGGGGTGAGCATGACCGGGACAGGACCGTGATATTCTGAGGGTTACACCATCTGTTATTAACCATAAAACAAACCCCACCGCCCCGCAGTTTACCGGATTCCGCAGTTCTGTCCGAGCGGAAAATAGAAAATGATTCCGCCGGGGTTATCGCATGGTCCGGCACAGAGCTGGTCAGCCAGGTTTCGGTCAGGCAGAAGATGTTGCAGTCCCTGATGTCTCGCTGGTACCTGGTTCTCGCCCTGATGTCGTCCAGCTTGTTCTCAAGTGACTGGACATTAGCTAGCAATATGCTAGGCAGTGGAGGGCGGTATGCTCTGGTACGCAGCCTGTTCCGGACCCCTGCTCTTCTACCTCTGTATCGCCGTCTCCTTTGTCTCCAACATCCTCTGGAGTCATTGTTCTCGTCACGGAGGATCTCTTCCGGCCACAACGTTGTGTCCAGTAAACCCGTAGCAGAGGTGAGTGAAAAGTGTTGTCCTATATCCAAAAGTGTGCCAAAGTCATATTGAGTCCGGCCTAGTGCAACACGAGCAAAAAAAACAATAAAAAACATAAATAAAACGAAATAAAAGCACAGTCGTCGCAGAGCTGCCGAACTCAACGGCGCCATCTTGATCACCCTAGCCTGCAACAACAGCAGGCTAGGGACAATTTAAAGTTTTAGATTTTAAATAGGCTGTATACATTTCAATGGGAGCAACAGGACTGTCAAATGTCGCTGAATTTACTACAGAGCAGGACGGATTGTAGAGTAGCAAACATTGTCGGAAAACACGTTTTTAACACTGCAGGTTACCTGGATGTAATGCTTTTCAGCTAAAAAGAAACATGGTCTGACTCCTACCTAACTATATAAAGAGTAACTGAAGGTTAAATGCAGCTAATATGTCCTGTTTTAAGCCAGGCACTTACACCTCCGCTCCGTCTCAGCCACCATCGCTCTGGCAGCAAGATCGCTAGAGCCAGAGTAGGGGAGAGGCGAGATGGAACAAACCATTTTGGGAGGGGGGGGGGGGGGGTATCTATACTTTTGTTGTTACAATGTTACGTCTCAAACAAATATAGTACTGTATGCTTTTTATATTTTTAGTAGTGTGTCACACAAACAGCAAATAATGTCAAAAAAAAGTAAGAAATCTTTGGGGGTGCTTTGATTCATTTTGGGGGTGCTGAAGCGCTATTAGCAGACAGCAAAAAATCAATAACCAGAAAGTGGCTAAATCCAACTCCGCCAACATTTGAGGATTGGTTTAGTGTGTTTTTTGAAATATTTAATATGGAAAAATTAAAAAAGACAAATTCTATAAAATATGGAATAAGTGGATTAGCTTTGTGTCCCCCCTCCGCCCTGAATTTAGGTAAGACCAACCCTGAATTGGTGTATCTCCCATGTATTGTACAATGTCAGGTCGACCCTCTACTTCATAATATGTATCGGATGTACTTTATGTAAATAAGTTATGTAAACACTGTCAAGACACCGAGTTACTTTTCGTTACCTGAAGGTAAAACAAAAGGAATAAGAAAGTCGTTCTTTATTTTATTTTATTATTATTATTTTATTATATTATATTATTATTTTGGGACTAAATAAAATCAGTGCACTATTGTAATAAGTCTTTTTTTCAATAAAAATTTAATAATAATAATAAAAAGAAGTTTTGTATAAAACATTAGGGCATTAATTGATGAAAATGTTTTTCTTTATTTTCTTGTATCATCCAGTATTTGTAAATAATGTACACAAAGGTTGTCCAAGAAACCCCTCAAACAACAACCCTACCTCAAACTTACTGAATTTTTAGAAACATAAGAGATAAGATGCATTGGGAATTTTTTTGCCTCTGTGAAATACAAAGTGAATACAGATTAATGAATAACTCATTACCTGAGTGGCCATGGATTGATATTGTACATTCAGCTATTACATGATGATGATGATAATACACCAGAGTTGCCCAACCCAATCTAACACTATATATCTGAAACTATGACAGGCAGGAAGCCATTCATGCCTGCTGAAAATACGTTGAGTTTATCATCAAAATGCTACAAACAAACTTGGTAGGTTCAACTACAGTGCTGTCAACCTCTTAAGACATTACAGCCAAAATGTCTGCTGTTGATGTCTGTTACGACCCAAGATCATGCAGGTATTATGTGTGTTTATGTTTGACCCCTCCCATCAGAGGATGGCTGTGGGATTTTTTTTTATTATTATTAATTTCATTTAATGAAACTATCTGATAGGGGCAACTGAAATCAAACCAATGCATTTTTAAAGTGTTTAAAATATGCCAAATTATACCAATATTACTAATAAATAATGACTTAATTTAGATCTTTGTGATCATGTGAAGAACATTATTGAGTTTATAAGGTAGCAAATGGTAGTTTCACCTTCTTTGAAATGCACCTCTACATTGTAAAAGTCTCTGACACTAAAACACCCACATAAGTCAATGTAAACAATAGCAAGGTTAACGATCCACACCAACGCTCATCATAAACCCCACAGACACATGCATCTGGCCTCCTCTGGCTCATTCATAATCAGAGACGCACCCAGTTCAGCCAGTGACCACTAAACATACGCTAATGTGTCTTTTAGAGTTCCTGTATCACACCCTGCTACCTCTGATTAATTATCAAGTCAATGCAGACAGATGGCACCAGGGCCATGAGAGATAAGTGAGGGTAAAGGTGTTTGTGTTAACATGTCTTAATTTGAAGTAACTGCAAAGACACAGAAGTCATATTGTTTGCAGATGACACAAAGTTTAACTAGAAACAGAGAATGAATTTAAGAAATTGATGACTTTTTCTATAATTGATGAACACTGAATCTGAGCAAACAAATCTCATACTGTTCAGGAGTCTGATGATAAATAACATAAAAGTAAAATAAATTATCTGGAAAAAAAAACTTATTCCAGTGATAATGCATCACAAACTACTGTGGTCTCCCACATTACAAATATATCGATGACCTATGAAACACACCCATTTTCTGCAACAAAGAGTAATAAGGAATTAAGGATCATAAATAAAACCACTTCAACAGAACCACCAAATCCAATTTTTAGCCTTTTTATTAAATACTGTTAAATTTAAAGACTTGGTTGACCTCAGAACTCTACACATAATTTATAAAGCAACAAACAAATCTTTGTCCCACAACATTTAGAACTTGATCAGGATAAAGACCAAATCATGACGACCTGAGAGAAATCCTTATGTTCAGCAAAGCTTCAGATGAGGATTTCTTCCACCTTGGTCTTGCCAAACCACATGCTGGTGGTTTTCACAAAGATTTAAAAGACTTCCATGTCATCTGCAGTTTTCAACATGGGAGCTACACACATGTTTTATCCTGTTTTACAGGTTTATTTCTTGTAGATTTTATTTTCTTACCATTTAAATATAAAACATAGGCTGTTTTGACAAGACTCAGTGAATCTCAGTTAAAGTAAAAAAGAAAGAAAGAAAGAATTAACATGTAATGTACGTCTGTTTTTGCTTTTTTCCTCAGAGTTGGTGCAGTAGATCAAGGCTCATGCAGGAGACTGATAAAGTCAACTTTATATATGTTGGAAATGTTTCAGTCAGTGCCATTCATTTTCTTCCAACAAATGACGACATTTCTAGGATTAAATACTGGCTCTAACATTATAATCTACAATATTTGATAGGATGTTAAAAAGTGCATGCATGTTACACTTTACAAGTCGTGAAATCTTGTGTTTAGCCTCTGACCCAGAATGTCACAGCAGAAATGCAGACTCGTCAGACCAGGAAACATTTCTCCAATCTCTTGTTGTCTAATATTTGTGAGTCTGTTTCCTCAGTTTGCTGTTCTTAGCTGACAGCTGTTGTAGCCAGTGTGGTCTTCTGCTGCTTCTAGCCCATGTCCTTCAAATTCTGACATGTTGTGCTCTCAGAGATGGTCTTCTGTATAGTTTGCTTTTAATGAGTGGTTATGTTTAGTCACTCCTGCTTTCCTATCAGCATGAACTGGTCTGGTCTTGTTGCTCTGACCTCTGACATCAAGAAGCTTGTTTCATCCAGAGAAGTGCTGCTCACTGGATGTATCGCTGAGTTTTACATTCTTTTGTGCAGTTTGCATAAAGTTTATTTAATGTCTTCTCTTTGATTCACCACTCACTCTTTCAAGTTGTTTTCTATCTCGGTGAATCAATGAGATTTAAAGAAGGTTCCACACAAGCATGCCCTGATCAAGTCCTAAATGTTGTAGGTCAAAGATTTGTTTGTTGCTTTATAATTTACGTGTAGAGTTCTGAGGTCAGTCAAGCCTTTAAATTTAAGCGTATTTAATTGAAAGGCTGAAAAGTGGGTTTGGTGGTTCTGTTGAAGTGGTTTTATTTATGATCCTAAGTCTGTTATTTATCATCAGTTTATCAATGATAGAATTTGTACATCTCCCAAATAGCAGAGTTTTGTTTTGCTCATATCCAGTGTTAGTTCATTATAGAAAGGGTCCCAAATTGATTTTCTAGTTCATTCAGAAGTTGTTCCATGTTACTTCCACAATGACTTTGTATCATCTGCAAACAATATGACTTCTGTGTCTTTGCAGTTACTTCAAATTAAGACACGTTAACACAAACAGTTTCTCAAACACAAGGCAGATAATATTCTTCATGTACATTATTTTTTACAACTATTGGAACAACAAAATTAAACAAAACACAATTTCATGAATTCATCTCTTAATGTTATATCCAAAACTCTGATGTTCTCTTTCATGACTTTTTAAACTACATCAATTCATCAACGTCAAAGACTTGATATGTTACATTAGTCCTTACTACCAGCTTGCTGAACATAAAGATTCCTTTCAGGTCTTGTTCTGACCAAGTTCTAAATGTCATGTGTCAAAGATTTGTGTGTTTCTTTATAAATTATGTGTAGAGTTCTGAGGTCAACCAAGTCTTTACATTTAGGTGTATTTAATAAAAAGGCTAAAAAGTGGATTTGGTGGTTCATTTGAAGTGGGGGTTTTTTATGATTCTAAGTCTGTTATTTATCATCAGTTTATTAATGACAAAATTTGTACGTCTTCCAAATAGTATGAGTTTTGTTTTGCTCAGATTCAGTGTTAACCGACTATAGAAAAAGTCTTCAATTTCTTAAATTGATTTTCTAGTTCATTCAGAAGTTGTTCCAAGTTACTTCCACAATAACTTTGTATCATCTGCAAACAATATGACTTCTGTGTCTTTGCAGTTACTTCAAATTAAGACATGTTAACACAAACACCTTTACCCTCACTTATCTCTCATGGCCCTGGTGCCATCTGTCTGCATTGACTTGATAATTAATCGGAGGTAGCAGGGTGTGATACAGGAACTCTAAACGACACATTAGCGTATGTTTAGTGGTCACTGGCTGAACTGGGTGCGTCTCCAATTCTGAATGAGCCAGAGGAGGCCAGATGCATGTGTCTGTGGGTTTATGACGAGCGTTGATGTGGATTGTTAGCCTTGCTTTTGTTGACATTGACTTATGTGGGTGTTTTAGTGTCAGAGACTTTTACAATGTAGAGGTGCTTTTCAAAGAAGGTGAAAGCTACCATTTACTATCTTATAAACTCCAAAGGATCTCCATATGATCAAAAATATCTAAATTAGAGGTGTAATTTATTATTTGTGTGTAATATTGGTATAATTTGGCTTATTTTAAAACATTTTAAACATCAGGTTTCAATACTCACTGAAATAATGCAGATTTCATGCAAAAATATATTTAAAGAGCAGCTGTATTTTCTCTGAAACATTTGAAATTATAAACTATGTGCACAAATCTTGTGATAATAGAAAGTATATTACACATCGGTGCAAAGATCAAACTGGTTGCTTGTCTGGAACAACCAGAGCAGGAAGTTAAATCAAAATCATCTAACACAGATCTAGTTGACATGAAAGCAGAACAAGTTAAAATGTTCTCAACTCACCAGTGAGAAATATCCATAAAAATCACGATTTACACCAGCTGCAGCTCACAGTCAACAACTCAACAGGTTTGGCTTTCTTTACAAAATGAGAATTTTTCACATCATATAGTCCATCATGTATTTCAAACACATGAGTAAAGATGTGTTTGTTTAATTGATTTAAGTGCATTAAGTGTTTCATATTTTATAAAGTGTGAGTTGAAAGGATTTGGTAAAGCTCATTTGTATGGCTGCTTTCTAACTGTACTTTCTTTTTTCAGACTGGAGAAACAGCATTTTAAAGAAATGTAAATGATGCCAGTTGGTAGAAAGAGCCTGACTGCTTTGTAAAGTGACTCACAAAAGAAGAAGCTCAACCCCCCACATTCCTGCCCACACCCACAAACCTCCTTAAAAGCCCAGGAGTATTGCTCTTAAGTCTTAAGTCCGTCAGTCTTAAGTTCCTATCCTGCTTGGTTTGGAGCTCTTTCAGCAGAGACACTTATTCCAGCTTTCCTGCTTTAATCACTGGGATTTTAAAGATGGAAGATTATGGGATGCACTTTTCTCCAGGTATGTACTCAGCATTGTTGTCTAGTGAGCTAATGTGAACAGAGTTGGCTAACCTCGAAGACATCTTTGAGCAAAAATACCCTTTCACTCTGTGTTGTAAGTCCTGATGGCAGAAGTCACCATTTCTCCCTCCACAGCTGAACAGAGAGTCCACTTCAGGACCATCTGGGCTTTGAGTCACTTTTTAAACTTTCTAATTGGCAACATCTGGTGGCACATTTTAATAATTCAGCAAGTAAAATCAAGTGACATTGTGTGTGGGAAATTGATTAAGGCTCATCAGTTGATCCCTTTTGTATTATTTTCTGTTAAAAAACTCAACTGTGCCAAAACATATCAGTAGCCACGGTGACCCATGTGGACCATATATATTTGTGCTTACTTCTGTCTTTCTGTCCTCATAGACTTGTGGATTTCTGGCAGCAGCCTGCAAGGGAGTCTTCCCTTGGAAGAACTTGCAGCATGGGCTGAGGCAGCTCTCGCTAAGGAGATGAGCAACAACATGTCTGAGGCTGCTGAAGCTGTTTCCAGCTCCGTCACGGAGGAGGAACTGGTTTTTGCTTCCCCAAGAAACCAGGAGGGCAGCAACACTGTCACAAGTACTATGTGTGTGAAGGACGAAAAGGCCAAGGTGCTCAAAGGAAGGACCCGAGGGCTGTTCTCAGACAGCCAGTTAAAAACTCTTGACCATCACTTTAATCAGAAAATTTACCCTGACCCACAAGAGATGACAGAGTTGGCAGAGCTGACAGGACTGACCTACAAACAGGTGAGTGTTTTTCAAGGTTACTAGAACACAAGGAACTGAATTCGTTTTGAATGTTGGGTCTATTGTACTCATTAAATTTCTTCTGCTTCCCTCCATCTTTAGGTGAAGACTTGGTTTCAAAACCGAAGAAGAAAGTTTAGGAAGATTCCAGATTCTCATCATCTCAATCAGGGCGTCCCGCTTCATGTAAGTATCTCCAATTATTAAACAGAACTGTTTTTAATTCAGTCACTATCTGGGGAATTCATTTAATTAGATGAAGCGTATTGATTATAATTTAAAACAAGAACTCTGTATTGTGGTTTTACTGACTGTGCATCTGTCTGTGATTCAGTTTCAGGGAGCATCCTCACTCAGCGAACAACTGGACATCAGCTTCATGAGAAAGGGTGCAAATAATCAGGCCCACTATCCTGATGCTGTGGGCAATGTTGTCTCTGGACCTCAATGGACCCTCCACAACTCACCCCAGATGTTTGGCTGGTCGATGCCACCAGGCAACGGACATTATGATTGCAACACTGGTGTCTTAAGCACTGCATGGAATATGAACGACCCTGGACTTCACAGTGCAAGTTTTTGCAGAGAAAGCGGAGAGCCTTGCTAACAGCTAAAGATGGCTGTAGCTACTGTTACATCTCTCTTTCATTTCTCAACTATCATTCTGAAGCCTTAAGATGGGTATTTCTGATATACTGGACGCTAATGTTATTTTTTTTATGTTTTCATTTTAATGTAAAGTTATTTAAAAGTTAACACAGAGGCAGGTTTGATAAAACTCAGTGAACTTCTTCGTCATTTACACTTTTACAAAACAAGGAAAAATTAGCTTGGTCATAGTTGGTGGGGTAGATTAAGGCTTGTGTGAGTGATTGATAAAGTCCACTTTTTATATGGTGTAACTGTTGTAAAGTCAACATGAATCTGTAATGATTTTTCTTCCAATAAATGAGGACTTTGCTAAAACAAAATACTTTCTCCATGCGTCATTTTTATTGAGTCTCAAACATATTTGGTGTTAAAAAGTGTAATGAAATCTCATGTTTGGTTTCTCATCACAGGTGGGTGTGTGCTTTCTCCTTCATACATCAGCCAAGGTGGCGAGCCTTACAACAGTTAATGTTCAATATCACAGATATTGTAAATAGTAGCTAGTATCAATGACTGAGCTGACAGGATATCAGGATCCTGATCTGTTCTGTTTTCTGTACTTTTAGTAAATGGTAGGTATGGGGTGAATATTAGGCCCTTTATCTTAAAACCCATTGATTTTAGAAATATTAGAATTCAATAGAATCTGTGGCTTCTGTAAATACCTTGATGCGTGCTCAATCATCCAGGTAAGGAAATCCCAAAAAGTTGATTCTGTTCATCTGGACCTAACGTTTTCAGTAGGACAAAGGTTTTCAGTAGGAAAAACTGCAGCTGGTGTAAATCATGATTTTATAGATATTTCTCACTGGTGAGTTGAGAACATTTTAACTTGTTCTGCTTTCATGTCAACTAGATCTGTGTTACATGATTTTGATTTAACTTCCTGCTCTGGTTGTTTCAGACAAACAACCAAGTTGATCTTTGCACCGATGATTAATTTACTTTCTATTATCAGAAAATTTGTACACATAGTTTATAATTCCAAATGTATCAGAGCAAATACAGCTCAGTTTTAAATATGTTTTGCATGGAATCTGCATTATTTCAGTGAGTATTGAAACCTGATATGTATAAAAATGTTTTAAAATAAGCCAAATTAAACCAATATTACATACAAACAATGACTTACACCTCTAATTTAGATCTTTGTGATCATGTAGAGAACATTACTGAGTTTATTAGAGACGCACCCAGTTCACCCAGTGACCACTAAACATACGCTAATGTGTCTTTTAGAGTTCCTGTATCACACCCTGCTACCTCTGATTAATTATCAAGTCAATGCAGACAGTTGGCACCAGGGCCATGAGAGATAAATGAGGGTAAAGGTGTTTGTATTGACATGTCTTAATTTGAAGTAACTGCAAAGACACAGAAGTCATATTGTTTGCAGATGATACAAAGTTATTGTGGAAGTAACTTGGAACAACTTCTGAATGAACTAGAAAATCAATTTAAGAAATTGAAGACTTTTTCTATAGTCGGTTAACACTGAATCTGAGCAAAACAAAACTCATACTATTTGGAAGACGTACAAATTTTGTCATTAATAAACTGATGATAAATAACAGACTTAGAATCATAAAAAAACCCCACTTCAAATGAACCACCAAATCCACTTTTTAGCCTTTTTATTAAATACACCTAAATGTAAAGACTTGGTTGACCTCAGAACTCTACACATAATTTATAAAGAAACACACAAATCTTTGACACATGACATTTAGAACTTGGTCAGAACAAGACCTGAAAGGAATCTTTATGTTCAGCAAGCTGGTAGTAAGGACTAATGTAACATATCAAGTCTTTGACGTTGATGAATTGATGTAGTTTAAAAAGTCATGAAAGAGAACATCAGAGTTTTGGATATAACATTAAGAGATGAATTCATGAAATTGTGTTTTGTTTAATTTTGTTGTTCCAATAGTTGTAAAAAATAATGTACATGAAGAATATTATCTGCCTTGTTTGAGAAACTGTAAATAAAATATTAGTTTCACCCATTCAAAACTTTCTACATGTCTCCAAACCTTCTGTCAGAGACTGAATACCCAAATGTTTTAGAGACTTTAGACCTCTATCTTTCCATGTTAACTTGAGCTACAATCCTCTATATTCACAATTAAAGTATGAGACAGTCAATCTAAAGAATCTGGAGCTTCAAAATAGACCTCAAAGATTTTCCCAGGAATACCTCAAATAACAACCCTACCTCAGACTTTGAATACTTAGTTTTAAGAAACCTGAGATGATACAGTGCAAGCTCCTTGCAAGCTCCTTTGAATACAGTGGAAAGTTTCTGCCTCTGTGATTATCTCCCTTAGACTCTAAATGTTGAGGCACCTGTTCATGCAGTGTCAGTTGGAGCAGAGAGGATTGATGTGTGGCTTTTTGTTTTGGGGTTGTTGAGTTTTTGGTTCTCTTGCGTGCTTTGCTTTAGATTTGTTTCTCTTAGTTTTCTTTTATTTATAAAGATTTAAATTTCTTTCTGTCTCAGTGAGTCACTGTTTTTGGAGAAGGCGGCACACAAGTATTCAGGCTCACTCTCAGCTCCTCAGCAGCCTTTTCATTCTGTTGGGAGAAAACTCTGTAAAAAACCCAGGAGAAATAAAGACACAATGAGACAAAGTTACTTTCTTTGCTAAACGTGTACACGGGTGAGCTGCTGAGAACAACTCACATCGTGAACAGAGGCTTGGCACTTTTTATAGGAAAGACAGTGAGAACAGGATAAGAAAATAATAAACAGATAAAATAAACAACTCCATATGTGGCGCTAGTCTCGTCAGCAGAGAGCTGGGAGAAAGCTGTGAGAGATAAAACAATCTAAAACAATATGTCCCAAAACAATATGTCTTCGCTGGGAAAGTCTAAAAGGATAATTCTAAACTAATCTAACCATAGACAAAGGGCAGAGAAAAGGCATCTTTGTACATTTAAAAGAAGGTAAAGAAACATAGAATCATTTTCCACTAACATTCCCTCCTGTTTTAACTTATTTTAAATGTATACAACAATTGTCTGTGAAGGTTATTTATTAAGTATCTTTAGCAATTTTTTAATGGTCAAAATGTCAACATAGCAGAAATGTAAATCATGTGGCCTAAAGAATAAAACAATAAAAGAATAAAAGAATTAAGGAAGACACAGTAAAAGAAAATACAAAAGTGATAATGAAGGAAAATAATAAAACTAAAACTACAAAAAATAAAAGAAAATAAAAGAATAAGAAAACCTTATGTTGTACCTGTATAAACTACTAATGTGTTAATCAGTGCATGATCACTTGACAAGTCATTTTTAATCACCACGTCATTTATTAGCAGCTATTACAAGTTCCTCTAACAGAATTTCAACGGGATGCTGTTCTTCTTGAGGCACGGCAACATAAGCAGTCATTATAGTTGTTATCATCTTTGAAATCATTACTCTTAGACATGGCAACACACACAACACTAATATTAGCAGTGCTACCATGATGAAACCTAGAAAGACAAACGGCTTCGCTGCAGCAGCCAACCACGAGCCGCCAAATAGCCAGTCCAGCCAGCCTTGTGATGTGGCTGCTCCAGATGTGTGGTCAGCGACATATTTCTGCAGAATGGTCAAATTCTGCAAAGCTTCATAAATGTCTCCTCCAGCTTCGTATCCATCAGGGATAAACGTGCAACATGTCTCCCCGATCAGCTTACAAACTCCTCCTTGTGATGCTGTTAGCAGGTCCAGTGTCAGTCTGTTCTGCAGCACCATCGTTCTGATGGCCTTCTGTTCTCCTGCTAAGGCCGTTCCCAGGGTCTTAGTTAAGTTGATGTGTCATAGCAGAGCATATCGGTTGATTTCCACGTGATCCCGCACCTCGGCAACTCCAATGCCGGGGATCAAGCTCTGTAAGAATTTCACTCCTCCTCCCCAGATGCGAAACTCTCCCGGCACTCCAGTGTCCACTGTAATGCCGAAAGAATTGGGTGAGGCGATGTCCACTTCACGTCTCTGTCGGCTGCTTGGGTGATGTGCAACACTTTGCATGAAGAAGACGTGATCTGATAATTGCACCAGGGCGCACAGACCCCCCCAACCTTCAGGGAGTGACAGATAAGCCTTATTGCCACATAGGAAGTACCAGTCAGCCAAAACTCTGGTTCCTCTACTGCTGGGTGCCGTCCGTGCACATCCTGTCTGGTACTGAGTCTTTGTTTGTAGTGGCATTCGGTAGCTGTAGTCGGAGCGACAGTTGAGGCTCATCAGCGTCGCGTTACTGGCACAGGTTGTGTTGGTTGAACAGGCCATACACTTCCTCTCATTCCTCGGTGGGCAGAAAGTGTATATGTATTTACATAGGTGAGTAGGCAGCTCCCCCACTGCCCGCGATCCATTGTTCATCACACATACTGGCAGTTGTGATGCGTTCAGTTTGTTCAGTAGAATTACATCAGGCAGTGGGTCTGAGACTTGGGGCCAGGTCAGTAGGTAGGTCTGTCCGGAACAGTTCACATTTGTGGGTGATGATGACCTCCAGGTTGCTTTTGCTGGGATGCTGTAGTTGGCCTTGGACCAAAGAGTACCGTAGCCTGGGTGTGTTGCCAGGCCCAACAGGCACCAACTGCGATCTTCAGGTATGCTGTATGGCCACAGGCCAGACGTCTGTGAGGATAGGGGCATATGGGTACATGCATAGCAGTCAGTTTTATTATTCAAGTGAGCTGTAGTGTTCATAAACTGCCACCAGAAGTTAGTGGCGTAGCCATGGGGAAACTTGGTGTACTTTCCTTTGTCATACAGTGTCTGCCTTTTCTTCATATAGCGTGACTTGTTGTCCCTCACGGAAGCAAAGATGAGGAGCCCGGCCAGGGTCAGGGCCGCTGCAGTTATTAGGAGCCACCACCTCATGACAACAGGACACACCCTCCTGTCGTGAGTAGACCCCCCGGCCAGAAAGGCTGTTCCCTCCACCGGGCGAGATCACAACAATTGGGCGAGCCTGTGTCGACTGAGTTTAGATGGCTTCACTTACTCGCCTGCAGTGACTCTGATGGATCCAAGATGGTCGTTCCGCAATTTTGCAAGCGGTGGGCGTGGTGAGGAGAACCTGATGTGGTCCCTCCCACCTGGGTGCGCTCCAGTTTTTTCTTTGGAGCACCTTTATCAGAACCCAGTCACCGGGCTGTAATCTGCAAGACACTGGAGAAACATCATCAGGTTGTTGATTATGTACAATGATCTCCTTGTTTTCTAACAGCTTAGACATCCATTCTGCTAATGTGTTTTCTCTGATTGCTTTGTCTATTGGTTGACTGGTGATCGGCAGTGGGAACGGCCTACCATGAATGATTTCAAATGGAGTTAGTTTATGGGAGCCTTGCGTTAAGCGCATCCACATTTTCACTAAACCCAAACATTCAGGCCACGGCCTTCCTGTTTCTGCCATGCATTTACTGAGCCTTTGTTTTATAGCGCCGTTAGTTCTCTCTACAAGGCCTGCGCTCTGAGGGTGATAAGCACAGTGATGTTTTATGCTGAAACCGAGTGCTTCAGAGACCTTAGTGATGACATCATTTACAAAATGAGTGCCGTTGTCTGATCGTATCAAAGCTAGGATGCCATATGTGGGTATGAAGTGATTGCACAGGCACTTTGCTACTGAAATTGCATCTGCCTTTTTCACTGGATAGTTTTCCGGCCATTTTGAGAACACATCTATAACCACTAGGGCGTATTTCGACCCTTGACATTCGCTTAGCTCAATAAAATCCATATGAATTGTGTGAAAAGGGTGAGGTTTTTGACACGTCATGCACGTTCTGACAAATTGTTTTGCTGAAGTTTCAAAATTTACAGTGTAGAAATGAGAGTTGACAATACAGGTCATTCCCCCCGATGACAAATGCGTACAGCCATGAGTCACTAATGCCGCCATCTTGTGGAGAGATTTTGGCAACACTGGCTTGCCATAACACATCATTAATTCGTTTGTCAGAACTGCACCGTGTTTTAGCCATTTTGTCTGTTCGGCTGTGCTTGCTGCTTTTTGTTCATTTTGCAACACATCCAGTGGAATCTGATGTGTGTTTACTGCCATCAATGTGATGTTTGTCATTTGTGCCGCCTGTTTTGCTGCTCTGTCAGCAAAGTTGTTGCCTGTAGTAATGAGTCAGTAGGCGTTGTAAGAGGTTGGCATACTGAACCGGTTTTCCGGTTGATGTAATCATTCCTCTGTTTTGCCAAATTTTTTGCAAAATGATGCACAGCAGAGAAAACATACTGGCTGTCTGTATGTATATTTATTAGTTTGTCTTTGTGTATTTCACATGCGCGAATCACAGCTATCAGCTCAGCGCTCTGTGCAGAATATGAAGAAGAAAGTGGTTTTGCTTCTATTATCCTACTATCTGTGGTTACTGCGTAACCTACACAATTTCGGCCTGTGCTGTAAGGTCAAATGCTGTTCTCCTAGCTTCCACACTTGCTGATCATAAGGTGGATCTGGGCCTGGAGTTTGTTTAAATCTCAGAATGTTGTGATACTCGGTTGGTTTCTGGAAAGTGGATGTGGCGGGTGTGTGTTGATGGACCACATCGTGTAGTGCTTTTAGCTCTGGTGGGGTGTCATTTAGCATGCACTCAGCAGTTAATTGTTGTACAGTTGTGTGGCCTGCAGCTGACTGTACAACTAATTTGTCCTTTGAAAACTGTAAGTTCGTAAGTGGCTGCCTCAAAACTGTTTTGCATTATTTCTCTGTGGCCTACTCCTACAATCTCGTGTGAAGTGACTTTCCTCTCCACGGTTCTAGCAGGCATTGTCTCTATTTTATCTGCTGTCTCTGCGTGGCTGTCTACAGCCTTGGTGTCTGTGACCTTGCTTGCCTCTCTGTTCCTGATAGCCACCTGCAAATGAGTCTCTTAGTCTATTGTCAACACGTCAGCCTTATTTTTAAGTTATAGAATGCTTCTTCTTTTTTCTCTTCTCTATAGATGCAACACTACATTTTCACTTAAGGCATTTTTAGATAATTTCTAGTTTTTCAAACAATTCATGCATCTCACACATTTCAAACTTTGAAGTTAGGGTTGTTTCCCATTTATACACATATATATATATATATATTTAAACTTTGCATTGCTCACAGCTCATAGCTCACAGCTCTAAACCTAGGCATTTTTCAATCATATGCCTAATCACTATGTGTCATTGTGATTCTCAAGTATTGTCACAAGTTCGTTTAAATTCGTTTCCAAAACCAACAAAATAATCAAACAAAAACAAAAAACATACACGTGTCAGGACACAAAAGAAAAAAAGAAAAAAATGCTGCCACCCGAACAAGGCAGAAGTCTGCACATGTTGGCTTTTAATAGCATGCAGCTTCTGCTCTAAAAGAAACAAATAAATAAAAATAAAAGAAAATGTGTAACATGCTCATCAGCTTAGCAGTGTCTACATATTTAATTCAGCTTCTCAATCCTGTAGTTTTAGCTGTTGTCTACAGGGTTTTGCTTATTGGTTGTTATTATAGGTGTGCTCTATATCTCAGCAATGTGTCATTCTAGGATGATAGGTTTCAAGCTGGTCAAGTGCCTCTATGCACTTCATTAGTTTAGTTATTCTCTGTATTGTCTTCATCTCATATGTCATTACACTGAGTTTCAGCAGACCTTAAGCTTGATGCAGACTACTGTTTAACAATTATCCACCTCACATCATAACCGACTAAGGTGCCTCTTCATATTAATATTATGTCATTGTTAATATTATCCTCTTTGTCTTATATAACAGCAATAGCATATTATAATGTTTTATTAGTGTGTACCATTATACTACTACTGAGCCAATTTGTTAGTTAGGATCATCTTATTCAGCAAACAGATAATTTAGAATTCATCCAATCTGCGGTCACATTTGTTCTCTCTGTTGCATGGCGGACCAGGCAGTTCTATTATATTATTTATATTTTATTTTGTATCCATCAAGGGCTTCAGATGACCTGCAGTATCATCCTTTTCCCAAGGTGGAGACAGTTACCTTTTCACACACTGTCCTTGGCTGAACAGTGACACAGCCTTAATATACTTTATTTATGTTATTAAAATATTTTCGTGTGAATTATTTGCTTTATATTCATTTTATACATGCTGGGCATGGTCATCATGCCAACTGTGTTTCATTGATAATATCACTTTACAGGTTGTTATCCTTGCTATTATTAATTTCAAATACTCTAAAGATAATTTCTACTGTAATTTTCCCTTTGTTTATCTTTATTTCGTACTTTTTATATTTATATCTACTCAGTGGGGTCTGTTTTCAACCCTTTTAAACTACCTCAAACTACTGTGATCTCTAGTTTTCACTTAATAAGGGATTATTATGTTCTTCCTGATATGGGTGTTGCTGCAGATGCGGCTGCAGGAATGAGTGTTGGTTTACTAAAAGGATTGTGGGCACTGCACAGTGTCTCGTCTTCTGGTTTTACTAAACTGGCAGTTGAGTTCTATTCTTCTGACTGTTTATATTTTGTTTTCTTAAATTTCTCAATTTACAGACATTGTTTTGTCCGGCGCTTGGACTTTTCTTTTCTCACCACTGCTCGTCAGCAGGAGTGAGTTTTAATTTCACTTGCTTAATTACCCATCTTATTTGTGTATTTACTTATTTTTGTTTAAGTAATGTATACGCGATACAGCTGCTATCACCTTCGCTGGTATTAGAGACGAGAGTGGTTGCTCACACGCCCTTCGACTTTCGGACTAGTTCCGAAAGCGGTGTGAACTTTACGAGACGGAACTCGACCGTTCTCTCAACTCACCAGCACGTCAGTGAATAGCAGTAAAAGAAAAACACAGTAGGAGCAGCTCAGTCTCTTATTGGACCGTGAAAATTCAGCTTGCTCCGTAAATTAAAACAATATACACACACATTCACATTCACAGCTTCGACGCGCGCGCGACCGGAACCCTTATGATAAGGGGAGCTCCCAGAGCTACTTACTCCCTAGACCCAGTCTAGACCCAGCTGGGGGAGCTACCCAGAGCTCCAAAGCTACCAGTCGACGAGCTCCCAGAGCTACCAGTCGACGAGCTATGCTACCAATCGACGAGCTTCCAAAGCTACCAGTCGACGAGCTACTTCCGCTATTTTAAATTCCCTGAATTTAAAATACGTTTTTACGCAAGATTGTGTCAGTGTGTCTGTATCTACCTGGTCAGTGTCGCCGGATCTGGTCCACCTCGATCGGGCCCCACCACCGTGGGTCGCTTTCTAAGACGTTGGCCAGGACCCGAATGTAACGCTCCTGGACTTTTATCACACACCTAGTGTGTGAGCTGTCGACAGTCATTCAACGTGGACTGGTCACGGAGATGGGACACGATGGAGGTGCTCCGGCTCGAAGGACCAAGAAATGTTGGGAGAAAACTCTGTAAAAAACCCAGGAGAAATAAAGACACAATGAGACAAAGTTACTTTCTTTGCTAAACGTGTACACGGGTGAGCTGCTGAGAACAACTCACATTGTGAACAGAGGCTTGGCACTTTTTATAGGAAAGACAGTGAGAACAGGATAAGAAAATAATAAACAGATAAAATAAACAACTCCATATGTGGCGCTAGTCTCGTCAGCAGAGAGCTGGGAGAAAGCTGTGAGAGATAAAACAATCTAAAACAATATGTCCCAAAACAATATGTCTTCGCTGGGAAAGTCTAAAAGGATAATTCTAAACTAATCTAACCATAGACAAAGGGCAGAGAAAAGGCATCTTTGTACATTTAAAAGAAGGTAAAGAAACATAGAATCATTTTCCACTAACACATTCTGAAGTTGCTGAAATTTGCCAAAAAAATCCATCTATGGAAGAATCTCTACATGGAGCATGGCATCAAGGATGGAGAGGATTAAAGTCAGCAGACATGGATCCAGACACGGAGGTAGGCCCTTACTGTTAAATGATTGAAATGACATTAGAAGCTTCATTTACTGGTGGATATGCACAATAAGCTGCCCTGTTGTTAACTGAAAGGATTTGGTATGCATGGCCTGTTTGGGGCTGTTTGTCTGCATGAGGATTCTTTGCTGCTGATTGCTGAGAGTTGAATGTGCGTGGTTGTACTGAAATCTTGACACTGCTTTCTCCCACCACAGTTGAACAGGGAGTCCAGTTTGAAGAAACTGGTTTTGTCACGGTCCGGGGCAGCGGCCGTGTGGAGAGTGGAAGGAGGACTCAAAACGCAGCACTCATTCAGGTGTGAGGGTGATTTATTGATAATATCAAATATAAAGTGGGGATGGTAAAACAGAACTAAGGATGAACTAACTGGGAGAAACTACACAAAGAAATAGCAAACCTGAGCATGAAGGGAGAACAGCAGGGAGAGCACGCAGGGGATTACACCAGGTATGAACACAGACGACGCGACGAGGAGCAGAGGAAATCACACTATAAGTACACAAAGAGACACTGGGAAATCACACACAGGTGGGGGAAACAGCTGGACCTGATTAACCTGACGAGACAGGGGAACACTAACACCAGGGACCAACAGAGGGAGCACAAACCCAGAACCCAGTGTCTAAAATCCCAAACACAAACCATCCCAAAACAGCCATGAATAAAAATGAAAGTAATAACAATAAAGAACATAAACATAAAGTCACTGAGTCATGGTCGCAGGACCATGACAGGTTTAAGCTATTAGGAAGCATGAAGCAGATGGTTGGGTGTAGAGCATCTGTTCAAATCTTTTTGGCACATTTCAACATCAGTCTGGTATGGATCAGGCCACATGAAGATCTTGCACATTGCACTCACTCTGACCTCAGTTAAAAAGGCCCTCAGCAGTCACTGGTTTGGTCAAGAATGTGTTGAGATTGACCAACAGGTCTTTAAAAGAGAGCTTCAGCTCTCCCTGCAAGGACCTGGTAGAAATTCTTAAAGCATTACACTGATGTCTCTTTCCATTGATGATTTTTTTTTGTGATTTTTGTTGTTAGCACATCTAACTATGTGAAGAACAAAGTATTAAGAATATTTTAATAATTTACATTTGGGATGTCATCTTTTTGTGTTCCCTTCATTTTTGTTATTTATTTTATTTTATTTTATTTTTGAGCAGTCTATATTCACATTGGTTTTTTGGGGGGGGGTTGTTTTCTTAAAGCCTACTTTCTTTGTCAATTTCTTTCTTTCAGTCCACAGCATCTCACAAGTAAGGCACACACCCACATCAAGAGCTGCTCTACAGTCACAGACTCTGGTCAGGAGAAGAGATTTTCCAGTGCCTACTCTCCTGGGTTCAGTGGGTGAAGTTGAACAGGTACATCCTAATGCAGTTTATGAACACATGACTGGTTATCATGTCTTCAACTCTCACTGAGCCTGACATCAATGTGGTTGTTGATGGTGCAAAACATGATGGTTTAAACAGATGCTTCGAATCCTCAGCGACAAACCACCTGCTCCAGCAGAGATGCTTAAACCAGTTTTGCGTTCCAGTCTGTGAAGCTGCAAAAATGGCAGACTGGAAGACTCTGGTGGCTTTCATCAATTTGAATCTCTCAGAATCTCAACAGGTATGTACTCAGCATTGTTGCCCAGTGAGCAATGTTCAAGTGAAATCTGGTGGCAAATTGTAGGAATGCAGCCAACGTGCAGAGTGTTTGTGTGATGCTATTCTGTATAAGAGTGAGCAATTTAGCCATTATTTAATTACTGTTTTGGTATAATTTTCTGTTCTAAAGTGACTTGTCCCAAAGCATAACAGTAAATATGCTGGCCCATGTGGACCATATAGTTATAATCATTCCTTTTTTCAGTTGAAGACTTGTTGTCAGAACTGAAGGAGGAAGTTTAGGAAAACCAGCACATGATGCAGATAAATTTGAGCACTGTGGCTCGACAGGAGCAGGTCCTGTCTTACCTGAACACCTTTGTCAGTGATGGTGAAGGCCACTTCCTCCCTTGTGTTGGTGTAGCTGAAGCTGTAGAAGTTAAATATTGCACAGTACTGTGTCAATATTTTCTACTATTGTTTGGTGCAGTTTATCCATCTAGATTATTTTGGTATGGACAACCCACTTTTGTAGTTTTCTCTGAGCTCTGTGTCTCTGAAAAGTAATGTTTCCATCCTAAAGAAATCCAGACTGTGTTACAGATCTACTGACCTTGTAGGAATTCTTTTCTTTCCTCTGAACTACATCTGCTAACCATATCAGTGTCCTGGAGGAAGCACGTAAAGGCTTTGAATAAGAAGCTTGACTTCATGCTTCTTTGTAGTTGGCAGGTGTAGACACTGCACCAGATTTCTGAGTTTTAACAAATTTATGCATTTCAACAATACTTTCGACTGACTTCAGCTGTTGTTAGAATGTATTTAATATTGATTTCTAGTATCATCTGATGTTTGCTGGAGCCACAGCTGTAAAAGCTGCTGGTCATGATATCGGTTTGGTTAGCCGGTGAGAGGGAAACATGAAGATGAAACCAGGAGATGTCCTTACTGAATCACCAGAGCTGAACAGGTGATGGAGAAACAGGTTTACCTTTTAGGTTACATGAATGAGTTGAACAGAAGTTCTGAACTGTTTCTGAGAGACAAATAACACCAGCTGACAGCTGGTAACTGTGCAGGGGCGGGTCTAGCAAAGTTTTGCGAGGGGGGCCAGGTAAGGCATTAACAGGGAAAGGGGGGCACAAAGAAATACTTATTCTCATTTAAAATGTCTAGCTTTTAAAAAAAATAATTATCTGAATCTTACAACAAACGATTGATGGATTGATGCATATATACATCAGAAAAGTGCACATCACTGTCACAACAGCGTTTGTTTTCATTCAAAGGCTTTATGATTTTTTTTTCCTATAATGGTGGGCTGGTCGATTTATTTATTTATTTATTTTATTTTATTTTATTAATTTTTTTGTCCCAGTCCAGCCGCGTATGCAGTTCATCTGCAGTCTGGTGTTACCTACATCTTCCTATTCGGAAGGCAGAATTTTCGAGTTCTGAGTACAATTCAAAGCACCATAACTGCAGTTTTCGTGTTGGATGTAAAAAGCGCACATGACACTGTGACATAGGCTAGAATCATGGCAGCGGTCAACGGCGGTCCAGGCGTGGGATTTCTCTCGTGTAAATATACAGATTATTTTTATCCTTTCTATTGGTAGGTGGCACGGTGCACTTGTGGCAAGTAAGCAAGCTAGAAGACTGCCAATCTTGCTTGGTATCCAGTTACGGAAGCAACACATTAACAAGAGAATTCTGAGTAAAACCAAAAATTACTTTTCCTAGTAACTAGTTACTTTGAAAGTAACGAGTAACTTGAAGTAACTGAGTTACTTTTGATAGAAGTAACTAGTAATGTAACTAAGTTAATAATTTAAAGTAACTTACCCAACACTGGTCAAGAAACATGAAAGGAACATTTAAATTGGCCGTCAGATAAAATTTACATTAAACCTGATATGCTGCCAGTCCCAGCTAGTTTCCATGTTAGAAAAATACAGTTGACGCAGAAGTCCTTTAAATTTCTCTGAAAACCACCAGCATGTGGTTTCACAATCAGACCTCCACGCATCATATTTCTGCCATGTTGTTTTTGAAACCAGTATGGCAAAAATCCTCATCTTGAGGCTCCAGAATGACAATTGACCAATAAATGGGGGCTGTAACAGTAGCTACAACCAACTTCATGCTGTCTAGGCTAGAACCTGATACTATCATCTCAATCATCGTTATTAGAAAGCATCATTTAGAACATCTGGTAACAAATTTATCTTTTTAACCACCAATGTCTCAAGAACAGAAAGTGTAATCTCCCAGATAATGACCTGTTTGTAGGATTGGGTGGCAGGTTCTCCATTTCTTTATACCAGTGATATCAAAGTGAGGGCTGCAAGAGGTCATTTATACATTTGTAATCAGCTGTGTGAGATGGTGGACTGGTATCACCTGCATATTAACTCACCTCCACATTTACTGTGGGAAATGGCCACTGATGTGTGAGTGGGTTTGTTTCACAACTGCTGTGAGCCAGTGGCTGTGATTGGGCTGGTTTCATTGAAGGCAGGTGTATTTGATTGCACTCTAGTCTAGTCTACTTGTACTCCAGACTACAAGTACTGCTGTCTAAGGACCTTTGGAAAAAAAGTGTCTGGACCTCTTTAGGTTGCTTGAAGACGTTTCACCTCTTATCCGAGAAGCTTCTTCAGTTCTAGGGTAAAATGGTGGAGAGTTCCAGATTTTAATCACTTAGGATTGTCCCCCCAAAAAGGGACAAAGGACCCCCTAATGATCCTACCTAATCACACGAGTCAAGGTGTGAAAGCGGGTGTGGGTCACAATCAGCCAGGGTTTCGGGTGAGCTCATTGTGAAACCTGGCCCCACCCTATCATGTGATTTCCTGAGGTCAGATGGCCCAGGATGCGAGTGGGCGTTAAGAGGCGTCTGGGAAGGATCTCAAAACTGGATTATAGATGGCAGACAGTTGGTGTCGTAAACCACTGCCTCTGTTCAAAGATGGTCGCTCACAGTGGACAGAGATGGCTTATTTCACTCCTCTTTCAAACCATCTGTCTTCTCTGTCCAAAATGTGAACATTGGCATCCTTGAAAGAGTGACCTTTGTCCTTTAGATGCAGATGGACTGCTGAGTCTTGTCCTGTGGAGGTGGCTCTTCTATGTTGTGCCATGCGCTTGTGAAGTGGCTGTTTGGTCTCTCCAATGTAGAGGTCTGGGCATTCCTCTCTGCACTGTACAGCATACACCACATTTTTAAGTTTGTGTTTTGGAGTTTTGTCTTTAGGGTGAACCAGTTTTTGTCTGTGTGTTGCTGGGTCTGAAGTACACTGGGATGTCGTGGGTGGAGAAGACTCTCCTGAGTTTCTCTGATACATAGGGGATGACAATGTTGTTGCGTTTGCCTTTCTTATCCTAGCCAGTGTCTGATCTTCTTTTATGTGCTTCTTAGCTGACTTTATAAACGCCCAATTAGGATAACCGCATATTTTGAGTGCTTCCTTTACATGTGTGTCCTCCTTCTTCCCTTTAGGCTTAGAGGGAACATGTTCTGCCTGGTGGTGTAGGCTCCTAATTACTGTATTTTCACAACCATAAGACTAGAAGGCGCAGTCTCAGTTATGTGTGCCATTACTGTATTTAACACTCACATAAGGCGCACCTGATTATAGGGCGCATATGCATATTTAAAAATGGAGCAAGAGCAAAACTGAGTTTGGTATTCACAGTTTACCAGTAATCGTCATCAATCAAAAAAATCGAAGTCCTCATCCTCTGTTTCTGAATGGAACAGCTGCGCTAAATCTCCATCAAACATGCCAGGTTAACTTTCTTCACTGTCAGAGTCACTTTCCGTGCCGTGCAGTTCCTCGGAAATGATGCTGGCTTTTGCGAAAGCTCCAACAACAGTGCCAGCAAACATGTTAGCCCAAGCATCTACAATCCTTTCGCAAATTGTGGCGTAACTCACCCGGCACTGCCTTCCACTCTTAGTGAAACTGTGGTCTCCACCGGTCATCCATCGCTCTCACGCCACTCGCAGCCTTACTTTGAACGGCCGATTCACACCGATGTCCAGCGGTTGGAGTTCCTTTGTCAGGCCTCCCGGAATGACAGCAAGCTCACAGTTCACTTGCTTCACTTGTTTTTTCACATCGGTTGTGAGATGGGCACGCAGAGTCACAGATCAACAGTGATGGTAATGCGTGGAAAAAACCACCTGGTCTCCTTACATACACCTCCCTCAGCCACTCTTTCATCGTTTCCTCATCCATCCAGCCCTTTTCATTTGCGTTAATGATGACTTCTTCTGGAAACTTGTCTTTAGGCAAAGTCTTTCTCTTAAAAATCACCATAAGCGGCAGTTTCTGTCCATTAGCATGGCAGCCAAGCACAACAGTAAAAGAAGACTTTTCGTGCCCCGTTGTGCGTATCGCTACCGTGCTGGTCCCCTTCTTCTCCACAGTGTGACTCACCGGGATGTCGAAAGTGACCAGCACCTCGTCCATGTTAGTGATGTGGCTGGGCTGGATGTTTTTGTCGCCGATGTGTTTGCTGCAGTAGGAGCGGAAGATGGCCAGCTTTTCATTATAATCCGCTGGAAGTTGCTGCACTACCATAGTCCTGGTCCGGATGGAAAAATAGCAGTTTCATGAAACGAAAGCACCAAGGCGGACCTCCTTGGAAATGTTCAATTTTCATTTCTTCTGCTAGCGCTACTGCTTTTAGTCGAATGGTGACCGTCGAAACGCTTCTCCCACTCGTTCTTTGCTCGATGATACACTGCTCGAGTCTTTCCTCCAACTCGGGCCACCTCGCCTTATGTCAGCGGAAACTCAGCTGCGTCTTCTTGACCTGTCGGAGCTCGTTTTCCAGCTTCCTCCACTTGCAAACCATCGATTCATTAATCTTAAATTCTCTCGCGGCTGCTCGATTTCCATGTTCCTCTGCGTAGCTGATGGCCTTCAGTTTGAACTGTGCTTCATAAGCGTGTCTCTTTTCTATTTTCAGAGTTGTTAAAACAACGATGTTCTGCATAACGCACTTACCTGTTCTTTTATATACAGTCAACGACCACACTTCCCCCTTTAGCGTTCTCATGGTGTTCTCTACTACGTCCTCTTTACAACAACACACACAGGGCGCACTGCACTATAGGGCGCGCTGCACTTTTTGAAGAAAATCTAAGACTTTTATGTGCGTCTTTTGGTCGGGAAAATACGGTACTCAAAGTTTGTGTTCCAGAGGGTGATGGAAGACAAAGTGGAGGTACTGGTCCGTGTGTGTGGGCTTCTGGTAAACTTAATTGTTGAGGTTTCCATTAACTTCAATGTGCACAGCGCAGTCCGGGAAAGGCAAACAGTTATCCTTTGTGTCTTTCCTGGTGAACTTGATATTTTTATCCACGGTGTTAAGATTATGGGGGGGTGTCCTGTTTTGTCCACAATGTCTTTCTTGTCCTTACACTCTCCCCTCAAAAAGTTAATGGCGTCCCGACATTCTACCAATATCAGTCCTTATGTGGCAACTATACATTGCTTGTAGGAGGCTACATCCCTTTAGGAGTCAGAGTTCAGCATCACTGCTAGCCACAGTGAAACACATGACATGTATCTCCCCTTCATGTCATATGTCGCAGCAGGTGTTATTGTGCACGATAACAGTCCACTGCTTTTCCATCCATATCACGGGTATCTGCATCTTTACTGAGTAAGGTGCTCTCACCTGGACATAACCTCGCTACATAACATGGGTGCCATTCTCATAACAAGTCATTACACTAACTCTTCTTTATGGCTTATAAAGCAGAATTAACATTTCTATTCTTCTAATAAAGCATTAATGAAAGCCTGAAAATGTAACTGTTATAACTGCTTTACTGCAATATGTAACATATGACTGTGTCTGAGGTACTTATTCAAGTGCTAATGTTGGTTGTCCTAACTTGTGGTAAGTAAACATTAGCTTTTGTTTTCTCATTCTGAAAGGATACTTTTTCACACTGACAGGTGACTGGTCAGTGTCCTCTTGGTCACTGCACTCCATCTCAAGCTGGTGCGTCTGCTCTTTGTCTTTATTGTTCTCTTGTGCCTCTGTATCCTCGTCATGCTGGTCGTGTTGGTGTTCTATATTGTCCACGCCCGGATTCTGTTCTTTGCAGTCCTCCTGGTGTTCCATGTCATTGTCATCACAGAGATCCTCCCTACTGACTGCTCCAGTCTCTGCATTGAACTCTGATGCTTCTGTCCACCAGGACTGTCTACCACGTTCCCCTTGTTCTGTTGACAGTCCTCTGATTGCTCTCCATTCATCTTCATCCTCCGAACTGTGCTCTTGCTCATGCCACTCATGTCTGTCCTTGTTGTTTTTCTGTTTTTGCTTTCCCAGTTCTGCATGTGACTTGACTTTTTCGACTGGCAAGAAGTCACACGGCAGCAGGAGGTTCCTGTGGACGACTCTGACACGTCCCTTGCCATTCTCTGGCTTAATTTCATATACTGGGCTCCCCTTATGTTTCCTTTGTGTCACCTGAAACACCTGGTCCTCCCAGAAGGATCTCAGTTTCCCTGGTCCTCCCTTCTCACCAAAATTCCGGACCAGTACTCTGCACCCTGGGTACAGCTCTGCGCCATGTGTTTTTCTGTCATAGAGCACTTTCCCCCGTCGACTCTCCTTACAGGCTGTCGCTGAGGCCAGTTTGTAAGCGTCCTGCATGCGAATCTTCCACTTCTCAGCATAGTCTTGATGAGAAGGGCTTTGGTCATTAGCTGTGAGAGCAAAAATCATATCAATGGGGAGTCTGAGGTTTCTCCCAAACAAGAGGAAATAAGGTGCATATCCAGTAGCCTCACTGCGCGTACAGTTGTACGCATGGACCACCTTTGTCAGGGATGCCTTCCAGTCTGCTTTTGCTCCCTCTGGAAGGTTCCGAAGCATGGCCAGCAGTGTCTTATTGAACCTTTCTACCTGACCATTTCCTTGGGAGTGGTATGGTGTGGTTCTGGATCCCTTGACTCCACTGTATCCCTCCAGCTTGGCAAAGAGTTTGTTTTCGAACTCTCTTCCCTGGTCATGATGGAGCCGTGTGGGAAAACCAAACTTCAACACAACAAGTCTCCAAATATTTTTTCTGCCGCTGTTTTGGCACTTTTATCTCTGCAGGGATAAGCCTGAGCAAATCGTGTAAAGTGGTCCATGACCACGAGGATATACTCATACCCTCCCTTACATTTCTCCAAATGTAGAAAATCAATGGAGACCAGCTCAAACGGGTACGTTGTAGTGATATTGATCAGTGGGGCTCTGGTGGGCTTGTGGGGACGCTTGTTTTTTAGACAGCTACACACCTGTGTTATGTAGTGCTCCACGTCCTTCTGCATGTGAGGCCAGTAAAAGCGATCCCGAATGAGGGCCAAAACTCTCTCCACCCCCAAGTGACCCATGACTTCATGTAGTTCTTTATAAATGAGCGAATGGAACTTCTTAGGCAGGAGTAGCTGTGTTCGGCTGAGTGTTTTCCTGTACAGTAAACCATCCTTATCAAGGTGCAGTTTCTGTTTTTCCCTTGCCAGGGCAGCGATCTCCTTGTTGCCTGCCTGTTTTCTGCCTTTTGGCCACCGATTAGAGATGACATACTTCAGGACTTCCCCGATCACAGGATCCTCTTTTTGTGCATCTCTTAAGTTTGCCTTAGGGATTTCCAGACCTGACATCCCTACCTCCTCACTTTGCTCTGCTACCACAGTTGAGATGTTTAACGGGCAGAGCCAGGGTTCACTTCCCTGCAGCTGAACAGCCAGAGCCTGAGTCACGCTGTTTAGGACCTCAGGTGTCACTGCTTCTGTACACGTTTGTATGTAGTGTTCCATATCCAAGGGCATTCGTGAGAGACCATCTGCATCCCTGTTAGCTCTACCAGGTCGATACTTGATGGAGAACTGGAAGTCAGCGAGTTCAGCCACCCATCTGTGTGTGGTTGCATTCAGTTTTGCCTTTGTCAGCACATATGTGAGGGGGTTATTGTCAGTGTAGACAATAAAGGGTGGTGGATAGTAGAGATAATCTCTAAACCTCTCACATATGGCCCACTTCAGGGCAAGAAATTCCAGCTTCCCTGAATGGAGGTGGTAGTTCTTCTCTGGGGCAGTAAGGGTCCTAGACCCATATGCAATAACCACTAGCTTCCCATTTTGTCTTTGGTAAAGCACAGCTCCAAGTCCCTCCTGTGATGCATCACAGTGTAAGATGAATGGTTGCTCGAAGTCAGGATAACCTAAAACGGGGGGCTGAATGAGGAAGTTGACGAGCTGACAGACCACCTGATGATGCTCAGCTGACCATGCCACTGGGTGAGAGGATGGTAGCTGACCCCCTTGATTCTTTGTCTTTTTGTTGTGTTTTGACTTCCTGTCTCTCCCTTCCCCTGGCTTTTCTGAGGAGAGCAGGTCATAGAGTGGCTTTGCAATGCACGAAAAGTTAGGAATATAGTTGCGATAGTATGAGATGAATCCCAACAGCTTCCTCACTTCCCCAATGGTGGTGGGGTTCCTTTGTTTTAAGGCTTGGACAGGCGCAATGTCAGCGGGGTCCATGGTGTGACCATCTTGAGTTACCAACCTCCCCAGGAATCTCACCTGATTTTTGAACAGTTCACATTTCCTGGGTGTTAATTTCACTCCATGGCTCTGATAACGCTGCAGGACCTGCTTTAGATCATTTAAGTGGTCCTCAAATGTTTTTGAATGAACAAGGTTGTCATCCAAGTAAGGCAGACATGTGTCGTCCCGCAGCCCTGCAAGGCATTCTTCCATCGACCTCTGAAACTCTGCCGGTGCAGACGACAGCCCAAAAGGGATTCTTACCCATTCATACAATCCCCAGGGTGTGATGAATGCTGTGAGAGGGCAACTTGACTCTTCCAGGAAGCCCTGGTGATAAGTCTTCCCTTGGTCTAAGGCCGAGAACCAGGAGCTTCCTTTCAATGTGTTGAGCATATCCTGTATGCGTGGTATGGGATGGCGGTCAGGGATTGACTTCATATTTAGCTCCCTATAGTCACAGCACAAGCGGAGGCTGCCATCTTTTTTTCGCACACATACGATGGGGGTGGAGTAGGAGGATTTTGATTTCTTTATCCACCCTCTATTCAGCAAGTTTTCCAGATATTCTTTTACTTCTTTATGAAGTGGCTTAGGCACTGATGTATATGTTCGGCGAACAGGTGTGGGGTCGCTGCTTAAGCTGCAGTGAGGGGATATTGCCAACATCCTGTTCATCACGAGCAAAGGCATTACTCTCCTCCCTTAATAGCTGCCTGATCTTCAGCTGCTGTGCCGGAGAGAGATGGTCGAGGGGAACTGGGGGGTCCCATACACCTTCACTGTTGCTTCTTG
Source organism: Rhamphochromis longiceps (assembly GCF_057381845.1). Classification (NCBI taxonomy): domain Eukaryota; kingdom Metazoa; phylum Chordata; class Actinopteri; order Cichliformes; family Cichlidae; genus Rhamphochromis; species Rhamphochromis longiceps. The sequence continues at coordinate 14,447,785 of NC_140565.1, read as the reverse complement.
TTCTGTTTTCCTGTTCCCCAATTTGGCTAGCTGGAGGTGCAGCTGTTGCTTGTACAGTAGGTCTTGTTGTTCCCAACTGTTCTATTTCCACTGCCACTGTGTTAGCTGGGTAAATAGTTCGGACCCTCTGAGTTTGTCCCAAAACAGTTCTCGGAGGCAGTATGATCTCATAAGCTTTGGTATTAGTGACTGGGAAGCTAATACGGGACCAGCTGCCTTGCTGTAAATGGGCAACGCACTCTTGCACCTCCAATCCCTCTGGCATCTGAGGGTAGGGGCTGGGCTCGAACAGGACATCCTGCTGGGAGTGGGCCTGCTCTCACACTACACTTGACCACTCTTGTCTGACCAGGTGGGATACTCATTAATTCTCTCCCAGTTTTCACTCTGCCCTCACCTAGCCCATCGTCTCCACTCTTCATCACCTTTATAAAGACCTCAGCTTTCTTACAGTCAATGGAGAATGCTGTGCTAACAGCTTCTGTTACAGCACGAGGTGGCTCTATTCCCCTCTCTAGCATGTATTCAATCATGTTGAAGCCAATTATTGGCTCCTCCGCCACCCCATCTTCCTGAGCTACTACTAGTACTGGCACAAGAAGCTCTAACTGCGCAGCCTCTTCTGTAGGCAACCTGAATTTGATTTCAACGCACCCGGAAAATGGGATAAGTGTCTGGTTTACTGCCCTTCCATCTAATATACCAGGCCCAATGATTTCAGTTAAACTCCTAACTTTGAGGTGTGGGATGTTCTGTTGTCTCCATTTTTCATTTATGAGACAAACCTGTGATCCTGTGTCCCACAACGCTGTGGTTTTTACTCCCTCAAGCAGGCAGGTGATCACGTGCGTCTTCCCAATAAGATTGAGGAGCTGGGCTCTTCGCTTTGGGGAGAGGAGGCTGACGGAGACCACTTCATTCCTCTTATCTTGTGTGGCGGCTGCTACTTTTGTCTCCAAATGTTTTATACTGTCCGTTAAGAGTTTGTGAACATCTTGTTGTTGCTCACCTTGGTTTAGTAGCTGAAAAGAGGGTGACGGGCGTGGGTTCACCGTGCTAGCTGACATACCAATCTGCTCTGCCCTGTCTGGAAGTTTTCTCCGGGTGTGGCATCCCCTTGACAAATGCCCACTTTGTCCACATTTGAAGCAGTGGTCGCAGTTTTCTCCTCTATTGCTGTCCTGACAATCCCTGCAGCCACGTTTGACACTTGGGCGGTGTGAGGGAGAAGGTCGGCGCGACTCACGAATAACTCCTTTTATTTCAGCTATTTCCCCTTTTAGTTGATTGATGATATCAAACAGCTCAGTTTCCTTGCGTGTCACTGTTGCTGGTGCTTTAGCAGCTTTACCTTTTGTCGAGGTGGAGAATGGCTGGTCTTGCCCACCCACTGCACCAACCGCTGCCTCCTGCACTGACTGTGCCTCTGCTTTTATCTCTCTTACTTTCATTTCTCGGGTGGTCTTTCTGAATTTTTGTTGCCTCTCCCACTCAAGGCTGGCCGCTTCATTTGTCTTTGCAATCAGCACATCGTCAGTGACTGCTGGATCATCCAGGTAGGGTTTGATCTGGTATTTCACATTGTCGCTAATCAGACCTGTGCCAACGGCTCGCAGAAACTTTTTCTGAATCAGTTCGACACTGTATTGTTCATCTGTTCCTGGCTCCCTTGATGATGCTAGGATTCTTTCTTTCAGCTCGATTGCCCTAAATAGAAAGTTCTGTGGGGACTCATTACTTCCTTGAGTGATATTTATCAGACGATGATAGAGGTCAGTAGAGCTATCCTCCTTGTAGTGTCCCCTCAGTATGGTACGAAGCTGCATGAGGGTGAGGTCTGTTTTAATCTCTAACATATCACGGAGACTTAGGCCTGGGCTTATGGCCCTAACAACAGCTTCAATAATTTCAGCTTCGCTGTGATTCTTTTTAAGTCTCATTTTGATTTGATGAATCAGGTTGGAGTATGACAGTTTGTCTTTCTGACCCCGTTCCCCAATTTGGCCACTGATTCTAAATTCCCTGCGTATAGTCACTTCAGGGGGCTGTGTTGCTGGTGAAGCAGGTAACGGTGATGGATGAGTAGGTAACTGTGCAGTTTCTTGGGAGGCCATTCTGTCTGTCAGTCTTGCCATTTCTTCCTCTAACCTTTTTGTTGAGGTTTGAAAACTTAGTCGCAATGCTGCATATTGTTCTTGTAGACTGGCCAATGCAACTGCATCCCTACCGATACTCTCTTCACGTTCCTGTGCAGGGTCATCTCTTTCCTTTAGTTCTTTAACAGTTTTAATTAATCTGTCCAGGAATGTGTGTGCTACTTCCTCTTCCTCCACTTCAATAATTGTTTCAACTGCTTCACTTATTGTTCTGATCAGCGTGTGCTTCTTTGTCTGTTTCCCAATTGAGATTTTAGCTTGTAAACACACTTCTTGTAGTTGGTCTGACCTTAACTGCAGCAAGCTCTCACTTAGCTGGTCTTGCAGTTGCTCCAACTCCATAATGTGTGTGACGATTCTGTAATCTCACACTGCTTCTCAGTAGCACCGCTGATCCCACCGCTGCCACCAAATTTTGTTGCACACTTGGATTAAAATGAATTGAAACCAGTGTGGCTTTGTGAGTTCGCCTTTACTGCATCTGCAAATATATACATGGACATAGCACAACGTTACACACTTTTGCAGTCTCACACAACTCTTATAGGCGCACTGCCTTATGGGTAGTCTTTAAACTCAAATCACTAATATTTCTTACAGTGTAACAATGAAATAAACACAAACAAAAGATAGTGTGATCCACCAGTCTATATCTGCTGTGATTACAGCCCAGTACAGGTATAAATCCACAAAAGTGCCACGAGGTTTCCGCACAAACTAATGAATTAGATCTAGCTGCTAATCGTTAGCGTCACGGCTAATTCACATCGCTACCAATAACTTATACACTAATGACACAACTTTCCCACATTCTCTGCAACCCCGTGGACTGATCTGTAGATACATTTTAAGTTATTTACCATCTTGTATCTGCTTACTCTCAAATATATACATGGACATAGCACAACGTTACACACTTTTGCAGTCTCACACAACTCTTATAGGCGCACTGCCTTATGGGTAGTGGCTGGGCTTATTTACTCCCGCTAGAGCTGCTCATTTTAGGGGATACTCGCTCTTGTGGTGTAACGGAGGAATAACTACACTCAAAAAAATGAATGAGGTGGATTGTTCAGTGTATATTAATTATTTATTTTCATTTTACTTAAAATATATGTTTTTGTTAACTTATGTTTTTCTAATCAAGTCTACGTAATTGTGTCTATTATTCAACGTACATAATACTGTGTTACTTGATCGCATAACATTTAAGTTAAGTCAATTAGGATCGATATACCTTGTATATCCACAAGGTGGCAGTAATGCAAAAACAGTTGTAATGAAACCGCGCAGAACAAGAAGGTTTCACGGCTTGTGCCTGCTCATGCGCAAGACTTCAAATTTAACTGAAAAAGGCTGTTTTGGCGCCAAGCTGCTGTTTCTTTGAGAGGTAAGACCACTTTTTTCTTTGACTATGTTGTGTAGTATCTATATGTCCAGCATGGTTATATTTTACGTTTGTCTTACAAGACATGTTATATCGTTTGCGTGTGCTTGTTTTACATTAGTTTTACTGGGTCCTGGACATGCTTATTTTGTGGACTGTGTAAGAAACATTTTTATTGTTTTTTGTTTTATTAAGGGATTAGCTACAGGGGTTCATGGGGTTATTCTTTCAAGGGGTTATTTTTCCATTTGCTTTCTTGGGATTCCTTTTCTGTAATCTGAGAGTCGGAAATATCGAATAGGATAGCAAGGATAGCATAAAGTGACATTTAAAATCCAAAAAGTGAAGGGCGAAAGCCACTGTGACACCATTGCTCTGCTCTATCAGTAATCTGTATTATGTAAAAATGGTCTGTAAATACAGCATGTTTCCTAGCGGAGTTATACATATCAATGTAGTTATAAATTACAGTTTGTGAAAGTACACACTTAATTTTTTTAATAAAATTATTCAAGACATATGAGTGGACAGACAATGGAGGTCGACAGACCTGGTGATAATTGCTTCTATAGAAAGTTAGCACATGGCAGTGTCAATCTCTTGCTTTTCTTCTGAGTAGTATTTTATTTAGTTGTAATTCAAACAATAATTTGCTTCTTGAAATTAAGTAATGAATTTCTTGTTTTACTTTATAAATCTCAGATCCTGCCTTTACCTGCTCCCTCCTATACTGATGTGGTGTATGTGGTATTGCTGAGCTTGTATGTGGTATGTGAACTGTTATACTTTTAAAAACAAAACTGTTTTATAAGTTAAGTTTTCTTTTGTGACCCATCCCATGCCCCTGTTATTTCTTCTCCACATCTGAACCATGGTAAAGGTTGCAGTTCAAGGGCCTGAGGCATGAAATTCTTTTCAGATCAGCTGTGATCAATATTTTTTGGAACTTGATAAATAACAATAAAAGCTGTAATGGCTCCATTAGCATTTTGTGTAAATGTTTGTGTTAAAATTATAGCTTTAATGAGGTCTTTCTACATTAGTTTTAGTTTGTATATGTGTACATATAGTATGTATATTTACAGTACAGTATGTTGTGTTTGTTGACATATTTTCAGGTGGAAGCAGAATATGTGAGGATTACTACTGCTGCACATGTTCCAAGGCTTTTTACACAACTTGACCAATACACTGACCAGCTCATAAAAGTCTTCAAGAAAAAAGGAGGCGTTGCAGGGAAGAAAATTAGACAAACTTTGGCCCCAGCCACACAGGTGCATTATTCTGTTGGTAGCAAAATATTATGGCTAATAAGATCATTTTCAAATTTAAACAGCTAGTGTATGGTAGCTGCACAGTGCACTTACATTTATATTAAGCAAGACAAAGTTTGGTACTCAAAACGTTGGAAAATTTAAATTACCTAAACATATGTAAAATCTGATCCCTTGATTTAGGTTAAACCAGAAGTGAATGTTTTTATGTTATGTTTTGAATGCAAAAAAGATGATGTATTAGTTTGTCTTTACCTCCATTATGGACATATATAATGTGGTGGAAACCCTGCCCAGCAGGTTAACTATTCATGTCCATGTGATGATTAGTTGGTCTTGTGTACATGTCTATCTGTGCAGTGGATATGTCATTCATTTTGCGTATAATGTGAGTTTCTGTCATCCTAAAGTATTTCTGTTTTCTCTTCCTGTATCTCTGCCACTCTCTACAGAAGGAAACCATTGAAAAGGGGAGGGAGTGTGTCCTCAGGGCACTACCTTTTTACCTGAATGAAGACCCAAGCATCCTCTTCAAAGAATAATTGGTTGGTAATTTTAGTTTAGTTTTTTATCTGTATTAAACCAAATTTTGAATAACTAATGTTGTTGCATGTTGTAATGTTGTTGTTGTTGTAATTTGCATGGAACCTGTTTAAATGTTTTGGGAAATCTTCTTGTATACCCAAACTATTTCTATTTATCGTTGAATCTGTAGTCTAAAATAGTGGCGCACTGGGGTGCATGTTCCTAATATTGTGTTTACGTCATTAAAGGGTAGCTTTGGCCCTTTTTCTTTCTTTTTTTAAAACTGGATGCCATTTTTCTATGTTTTTGTGTCTAAGCTACAGCTGTTCAGAGGGAGCTGGAACAAATTACCCTTGCTATCTTTACCATCGAAAGAGCTGATGCCAGCACTCCTCCAGCCGATGTGGGTATAACCATCTAGTGTGTCCTGCATGACCTGGAAGACCTGGCCTCTGCATGTGCACTCTTAATGGGTGGGATATATGCACTGAATCTCAGTTAACCTCAAGACTGAAAGCTAAGAGACAATCAAAAGTATTGAGATTTAAAGGATTTAATTGAGAGATGATACTGCACCAGAAATGTTGAAGGGTGGTGTGTATATTAGCGTTCAAGGCATATTGTTATGAGGTGGAAATATGTTCATATTCAGTTTGTGTTACATTGTGTGCATTGTAAAGGTAATTGCAATACATACTAAAAATAAGGGTAAGTTAGGAGGTTGATCTGATATCCTCGTGTTGGTGTTGTTCCCAGATCATCATACTAAATGTTGTTCCAGGATCAACATTGCAAGTGACCAATCAGAATGTTGTGACGTCATACTTTTGCGACTTCGGGAAAAACCGGCGTAAAACAAAAAACTGTACTTAAGCTGCGTGAAACCGCCTCTGTCCGCCGATCAACTGACCCTAACCCTAACCGTAACCCTTTAATAAACAGTAAGCAGAATTGATATTGTCCTTGCAACATTGGAATTTCATAAATGCACGAATGGCTTGGCGCGCAAAAGAATAACGTCACAACAATGTGATTGGTCACTTGCAATGTTGAACCTGGAACAACATTTTCATGATGGTCTGGGAACAACACCAACACGAGGATATCAAATCATCCAAGTTGGGAATGCAGGATGAATGTATATTTTGTGGACTTTTAAAGACGAACAATTGTTTCCATGTTAAAATGTTTACATCTGAAGTTTTTTGCCCAAACACTGGTAAAATAAATGTTGACAGTGGCGAGTGTTAAATGGTTACTGCTGTGCTGTTGCAAAAAAACTGAACGCTGACAAGCTGTTTTATTGTTAGACCATAATGTTGGCATGTTTTGTTAAAGTTTTATTTGGGATGGTGATGTAATTTTCTTTGATTGCTAATATCAGTGGACTATTTATTATTATTATTATTATTATTATTATTATTATTATTATTATTATTATTATTGTTGTTGTTGTTGTTGTTGTTGTTGTTGTTGTTACATAATTTTTTTTTAAATTGTGGCTGTTGAGGTGGACACTTCACTTTGCATTGTTAAAGGAAAGCACTTCATTGGCATTGTGTTACTGGACTGACCCTAAGCAATCATTGCAAATAGCAACTTTGCTATCCATTTTAGACACTAAAAGAAAAAAACACTCACAGACCTTACTAGCATCACATGTGCATAACTCAAGTGTCATCTTATTAATGTGTTATGTGATCTTCAATGCGTTTTTTTTTTTTTCTTCTATTTCTGGTAGATACAGACATTTAATTTAAAGTCTTGATGTTGCATCTGTCTACATACTGTTAATTACTAACCCTAATGAGCTGTTGTGTTTTATTTTGGACTGGGTTTACACAAATGCTCACTGAATGTGTTGGCAATAAAATAAATTTAAAAAAATAAGTTGGATGTACTTAATTCATTTGTGTGGAACCTGTTGACAAAATAGATTTAGGTAAAACTAATTAATAAAGCACAAGGTGGCTGAAAATATAATATTTGAATTAATCTAACTTAAATTTAACATTTTACTGCCACAAATAAGAAATGTGTTGAAGTAACTAATCTTAACTATCTAACCTGTAAATATATCATCTATGTTCATACAACATAACTTGATTTAGTTAGTCTTAAATATGTCTTGTTAATCTTAAGTAGTTTTTTTAAATTAGATGAACTAAAGATTTTTGCTTTAAACTAACATAATTCAATTTCGTGGAACCTGTTGACAAAATAATTTTAATTAAAGTCAACGTTTCATTTTTTTGAGTGTATGCTTCCTGCACTATGTCATTTTTGGAGACTGGGGCACACATTATATTACCACAATCAAAGAAAATACATATTTGAACAATCAGACCATTTAACTAAAGATTATGGGGGGTGTCCTGTTTTGTCCACAATGTCTTTCTTGTCCTTACATGCACAGTGAAGGATTAAACTTATTGTGTTTTGATTTTGACCCAGGTGTCGTCTACATATCTGTACCAGTGGCTGGGTACTCTCCCTTTAAAAGAGCGAAGAGCTTTTCTTTCCACTTCTTCCATGTAAAGGTTGGCTGTAATAGGTGACACGGGGGAGCCCATAGCACAGCCATGTTTTACATGGGTTATCACTACGTCTCCACTGCTTCCGTGGTAGGTATGCAAGTGAAGAGAGAGACTACATACAAGGACACCATGGTTTCATCTGATTCCAGGGTAAGTTTCTGGACCTTGTCGGTGGAGTTATTGATGTGATGTGTGTGTGTTCCCCACAAGTGGTGCTAGGATGGTAGCAAGGTGTTTCGAAATGTTGTAAGTAGCTGAGTTTATGCTACTGACAATGGGTCTGAGTGGGACACCTGCTTTGAGGAAGTCCGTAGATGCAGGGTATGACATCCCCTGGGTAAAGGTGGTGATATGTAAAGCGGTCAATGGTTTTGTCCTTTTTCAATGTCTTGAAGCAAGCTATAACTTTTTGTAGCTGCTTGTGGGGTCTCGCTTTCAGGCTTCGTAGGTATTGTTGTCATTGAGGAGAGTAGTGATCTTTGTGTGGTAATCCGTAGTGTTTAGGACCACAGTGCACCTTCCCTTGTCAGCTGGTAATATATATTGATGTTGTGGTCTTTGCTCAGGGAAGCGATGGCCTTCTTTTCTTGTATTGTGAGGTTAGACGGAGAGACTTTGGCACTGGAGAGGGTGGATGAAACTTTCATCCTGATTTGCTCTGCTTGTGTCTGTGACAATTTGTTAATTCGTATGGTGGTTTCTGTGGCTGTGATGAGGTCCACTAGGGGCAACTCCTCTCCTCCTTGCTGACTCCATATCTGTCAATATGTTGCGCACTTATCTCTTGCCCAAAAATCTCTTCGTGGTAAAACGCCACAAATCCCACCAGTGATTCACTTCCTTATAAACAATTGAGTCATTGGCTGTATCCCAATTCAGGGTCTGCAGCCTTAAAGTACGCAGCCTTAACGGTCCACAAGGGCCGCGTACTTAAAGACCGCTAAGGCCGGAAGTGCGAGCCTTGTGAAATGGGACGGTCTAGCCTCCGTTGCGCTGCCCAGGTTGCCCAGCAACCATGATACTAACAGCTGGAAACATTTCATACAGCTTTGTTCGACAGAAATGAAGGAGAAAATCTTTTGTTCGTTTGTTTGTTTCTACGTGAGCTTTGATCATTCTCTGTAAGATTAAGCTCAGCTATTGAACGGCGTATATTTTAAAGTAAAGGCGTTAAAACCAAGTTAGTACAAACGTCACTAATGTCACATAACTTTGTGTGGCCAACAGTAATGTTTTAATGTTCTTCATTATTAAACATTTGCACATAAATAAGTGACATAATATTCAGTACTTAAAGTTTACTCTTCGGGTGCCCCTCATCTGCCTTTTTTTTTTTTTTCGGCAAAATTATCCACACCCACCGCCGTGCTATGCATTCTGGGATATGTTGGGCCAGGAAGTCTACACCGCCATGTCCTTAAAATTCAGGGAAATGAAGGACGCATCTGAGGGCTGCATTTCGAGCAGCCTTTGAATTGGGACAGCCTTCGTCGCGTCGCTGTGACGTAATCGGCCTTAAAATGCGGCCTTTAAGGAAAAGCATTCGATCGAGTGGAATGGGAGTATCTTTTTGCAGTCTTGAGGAAATTTGGTTTTGGTAACAATTTTATATCTTGGATTCATCTTTTATATACTACGCCACTGGCATCTGTTTGTACTAACACTGATTTCGGAGTATTTTACTCTCACCTTTACTTTTCACTTTAGCAATAGAGCCTCTCTCTGTGGCTCTTAGAACCTCGCCTCTGTTTCAAGGGGTTATTCGTGGTGGTACGGAACATAGGGTTGCTTTATATGCAGGTGACTTATTATTATATGTTACAAATCCAACAATTCATTTATCCTCTATAATGAAAATACTTCTACATTTTGGCTCTTTCTCTGGGTACAAGATTAATATATAAAAAAGTGAATGTTTTCCCATAAACCCAGCTGCACAAGAGCTTAGACAAACCGATTTTGATTTCCAACTAGCTTCTTCAGGCTTTAAAGTGCATATTACCAGTTCATTTAAAGCTTTGCAAGCAGCAAAATTTAACCCTTTGCTGACCTGTGTAAGGTTGGCTTTTCAAAGAAGGGTGAACCTTCCTGTATCACTTCTTGGCACTATTATTTTCATCCCTTCCTGTTTCCCTGTTACGATTCACAGACAACCCTGTTCTAATTGGCTCTCTAAAAATATGGTATCAATTCCGGCATCACTTCAATTCAGTCTCTGCTTCTGCTCTGACCCTAATCTGCAACAACTACCTCTTCCCCCCATCGCTGGTGGACTCCTCCTTTTGCATATGCGCAAGAAAAGGTATCAAATGTTTTTATGACTTTTTTAAAGATAACATTTTCTCAGCTTTAGTGACCTTTGTTCTTTGTATGATTTGCCCTCGTATCATTTGTTCTGCTACTTTCAAATAAGACACTGTGCATCTTCTATCTTGCCAGAGTTTCCAAGTCAGCTTCTCAAGCCTTGGTGGGAAGACTTATTCCAGTTGAAGCCTCACAGTAAGGCTCTAATATCACAAGTATATACTTTAATTATGGCATCGAGCAATTACTCAACCAAATAATTGCTTTGAATTGGGAAAAGGAACTGGGTCTTACGTTTGGGGAAGGTTACTGGGACAAAATAATTGACAAAATTCATACTTCAGCCTCATGTGCAAGACTCTCCCTTATTCAGTTTAAGACGGTATACAGATTACACATCTAGATTATCTAAAATATACCCCAGCATTCCTGACCTGTGCAACAGATGCAACGCCTGTTTTTTGCCTTCCCGACACTTAAGTTATACTGGACTTTTTATTTTGAAGTGCTCTCTCATGTTTTGAGCGTTACACTCCAACCATGCCCACTAGTTTGGTGTTTCTGAAGATGCCACCCTAAACCTTAGTCATAAACAGCTGGATGTTATGTTCACTTCACTGCTGGCACGACGTAGAATTTTGCTGTCTTGGAAAGCTCATCACCTTCCAGCCCGAGCACGTTGGCTGGAAGATGTTATGTTCTTTTTAAAAATGGAGAAAATAAAATTCAGACTCAGAGGAAATGTTAATAAGTTCTCACAGATGTGGCAGCCTTTTATTATTTACTTCAGTTCATTGAAAACACTTCCAACAGACTAAACTTTAGTACCATGGGGTTTTCTTTTGTTCTGGTTCTGGGGGGAGTGTTTTTTTGTTTGTTTGTTTGTTTTTGTTTGTTCTTTTTTTCTTTGCTTTTTCTTTTGTTTTGTTCTCTCTCTGTGTGTTTTTCCCACTTTTTCCTTTATTTTTATTTTATTTATTTATTTATTTAACTTTAATGGCCTAATCTGTATTGAGATATATCTTTGTGTCTGTGGTACCCTCTTTATTGGGCCTGATATGTCAACTTACATGTAAAAACTCTATAAATAAAGAGGGGGAGGGGCTGAGAAAGTTCAGTTTTGAATGGGTGTAAATATTTTATTTACAGTTTCTCATACAAAAGGCATATAGTATTCTTCATGTACATTCATACCAGCAGCAGGGTTAAATTCATGCTGGCCGTTGTCTGGTGGCATCGACCAGCCAAATGTCTGGGGCGAGTTGGGGAAGGTCCACTGAGGTCCAGGAGCAAAACTGTCCACAGCATGATGATAGGGGCCCTGATGGTTTCCACCATTTGGGATTGGGTTTACCTCCTGGTGCTCGGTGTACTGCTGCCTGAATGGGGGCTGTCCCTCTCCCTGAAACTGAAACACAGACAGGTGGACTGTCAGTAAAATAAGAATACTTTAAGAATACTTCAATCAATTCCCCGGATAATGACAGAATCAGAAACAGTGCTTTTTAATAATAGGAGATACTCTAATAGGAGATGTCTCTCTCCCTGAAACTGAAGGGGACAAGGGGACTGTCAGTAAAACGAGAATAGTTGTTTTAAATTATTGGCATTACACTTTTTTAAATACAGTCAATTCCCCAGATAATGACAGAATCATCATCATCATCGTTTATTTGTATAGCACTTAAGAACACACCAGGCAGACCAAAGTGCTGAACAACACAGATCAAAACAACAACCAAATTAAAAATACCATAAAATCAAATCATAAACAATTCTGTTCAATAATAGGAGATACTTACATGAAGTGGGACATCCTGATTCACATGCTGAGGATGTGACCTCCTCCTAAACTTACTCCGTCTGTTTTGAAACCAATTTTTTACCTAAAGACGGAAGAAAACAGAAAACATTTAATCAGTACAATGGACCCAAAATTCAATTTCTTATGTTCTATTGAATTGAAAAACACTCACCTGTCTGTAGGTCAGACCTGTCATCTCTGCCAACTGTTTCATCTCCCTTGGCTCATAGTAACGTTTCAAATTAAAGTGATGGACAAGAATATTCAACTGCCTCTCTGTGAACACCACCCGGGCCTTTCCTTTAGGTTTCTCTGGAGCAGTGCTGGGAGGGTGCAGAGTGGCAGTGATGTTGCCATCCTGGCTTCTTGGGACAGCAAAATCTTGTTTCTGCTCTGAGACTGAACTGGAAACAGCCTCAGAGGTATCAGCGGTTTTTTTGCTCATCTCCATTTTTAGAGCAGTCTCCGCCCATGTAGCGAGTTCTTCCAAGGAAAGACTCCCTTCAGGGCCGCTGCCTGAACTCCACGAGTCTGTGAGGGTAAAGAGACAAGAGGACAAGTAAGCACAAGTCTATATGGTCCACATGGGTCAGTTGCTGATATTTTTTGGCACGACTGACTTTCTAACAGAAAAAATTAACAAAGGTTAAATTGATGAGTCTTAAATCCCAAAAGGTCTCAGACTGAAGAAGTCACAAAACATTTCTCCCATTGAAAACATTACATCCAGGTGAACTGAATCAACCTTCAGGGATTTACTTACCTGATGACTGAGCATCAACACAATGAATCTTAAACACAAAAGTTTCCCACAAAGTATAAAAAAATAAGTCGGATATTTGTAGATTCTTTAAAACCAAAAAGAATTTAAAGTGGACTCTGTTCAGCTGTGGAGGGAGAAATGGTGACTTCTGCCATCAGGACTTACAACACAGAGTAAAAGAGTATTTTTACAAGTTGACTTAGAGGTTAGCCAACTCTGTTCATATTAGCTCACCAGTCAACAATGCTGAGTACATACCTGGAGAAAAGTGCATCCCATAATCTTCCATGAAATCCCAGTGATTAAAAGAGGAAAACTGGAGAAAGTATCTCTGATGAAAGAGCTCCAAACCAAGCAGGAAGGTGACTTAAGAGCAATTCTCCTGGGCTTTTAAAGAGGTTTGTGGGTGTGGGCAGGAATGTAGGGGGGTTGAGCTTCTTCTTCGCTTTACAACCAGTCAGGTTGTTTCTACCAACTGGCATCATTTACATTTCTTTAAAATGCTGATTCTCAGGTCTGAAAAAAAAAGTACAGTTAGAAAGCTGCCGTGCAAAATGAGCTTTACCAAATCTTTCCACCTCACACTTTAGAAAATATGAAACACTTAATGCCTAAAATTAGCAGCTAAAATTAGCAGCTAATTACTGAAATGAACTCACTGCATGTTTGCATCAATTAACGCAGTATTAGATCACCCAAAGAACTTTCCACTCACATAGAACATTTTTGCAAAAACATCTTCACGTTATTTGACCTGCAGCCGTTCAGTTACACCTCTGTGTAAACCCCCACAGCAGCTTTTTGAGGCAAAAATGGTTTTTGTACTCATGCAAACCATTCACAAATGTGGCACAGAATATCACAATGACCGCTGACCACTCATTTTGTTTTTATTAACTTTAATAATTGAGTCTGAAAGTGGCAAGTGAAATTAAGTCAATTTATCAAGGTCTGCATAGTTAATCATGTGTTTAAAACGAAACAAGGTGGTCTATATAATGTGAAGAATTTATTTAATAAAACAAACAAATAAATCTAATGAGTTTAGATTGTTCTGCTTTCATGTCAACTAGATCTGTATTAGATGATTTTGATTTAACTTCCTGCTCTGGTTGTTTCAGACAAGCAACCAGTTTGATCTTTGCACCAATGATTAATTTACTTTCTATTATCAGGAGATTTGTGCAAATAGTTTATAATTTCAAATGTATCAGAGCAAATACAGCTGCTCTTTAAATATATTTTAAACAAAATGTGTATTATTAGTATTGAAACCTGATATTTATTAAATGTTTTAAAATAAGCCAAATTGTACCAATATTACATACAAATAATGACTTACACCTCTAATTTAGATCTTTGTAATCATGTGGAGAACATTACTGAGTTTATAAGATAGCAAAAGGTAGTTTCCCCCTTCTTTGAAAAGCACCTCTAAATGTGTGAAAAGTGAAATTAAAACACCCACATAAGCCAAGGTCAACAAAAGCAAGGCTAACGATCCACATCAACACATCTGGCCTCCTCTGGCTCATTCGGAATTCGAGACGAATTCGAGATGCACCCAGTTCACCCAGTGACCACTAAACATACGCTAATGTGTCTTTTAGAGTTCCTGTATCACACCCTGCTACCTCTGATTAATTATCAAGTCAATGCAGACAGATGGCACCAGGGCCATGAGAGATAAATGAGGGTAAAGGTGTTTGTGTTAACATGTCTTGATTTGAAGTAACTGCAAAGACACAGAAGTCAAATTGTTTGCAGATGATACAAAGTTATTGTGGAAGTAACTTGGAACAACTTCTGAATGAACTAGAAAATCAATTTAGGACTTGGTTTTTCTATAATGATTTAACACTGAATCTGAGCAAAACAAATCTCATACTATTTGGGAGTCAAGCAAATTATATCATTAATAAACTGATGATAAATAACATAGAATTAGGATAATAAACCAAACCCACTTTTTAGCCTTTTTATTAAATACTCTTACATTTAAAGGCTTGACTGACCTCAGAACTCTACACATAATTTATAAAGCAACAAACAAATCTTTGACCCACAACATTTAGGACTTGATCAGGGCTTGTGTGGAACCTTCTTTAAATCTCAGTGATTCACCGAGATAGAAAACAATTTGAAAGAGTGAGTGGTGAATCAAAGAGAAGAAATTAAATAAACTTAATGCAAACTGCACAAAAGAATGTAAAACTCAGCAATACATCTAGTGAGCAGCACTTCTCTGAGCGAAACGAGCTTCTTGATGTCAGAGGTCAAAGGAGAAAGACCACATGACTTCATGCTGATAGGAAGGCAGCAGAGACTAAAAATAACCACCCATTTAAAGCAAACTATACAGAAGACCATCTCTGAGAACACAACATGTCAGAATTTGAAGCACATGGGCTAGAAGCAGCAGAAGACCACACTGGCTACAACAGCTGTCAGCTAAGAACAGCAAACTGAGGAAACAGACTCACAAATATTAGACAATAAGAGATTGGAGAAATGTTTCCTGGTCTGATGAGTCTCCATTTCTGCTGTGACATTCTGGGTCAGAGGCTAAACACAAGATTTCATGACTTTCACTTTTTAACATCCTCAAATATTGTAAATTATGATGTTAGAGTCTCAATGAAAGCAAAACAAAAATGCAGACAGTATTTAATCATAGAAAAGTCATCACTTGTTGGAAGAAAATGGATGGCACTGACTGCAACATTTACAATATATATAAAAAGTTGACTTTATCAGTCTCCTACTCGAGCCTTCATCTGCCCCACCAACTCTGGGGAAAAGAAGGGAAAAAAGATTTACATTACATTTTAATGTTTTTCTTATTGTTTTATTTTAACTGAGATTCACTGAGTCTTATCAAAACAGCCTCTGTTTTATATTTAAATGGAAAGAAGATAAAATCTACAAGAAATAAAACAGTTAAACAGGATAAAACATGTGTGTAGCTTCCATGTTGAAAAACTGCAGATGAGTTTTAAGTCTTTTAAATCTTTGTGAAAACCACCAGCATGTGGTTTGGCAAGACCAAGATTGAATAATAATAATGGATTACATTTATAATGTGCTTTTCGGGACCCCTCAAAGCTCTTTACAATACCACTATTCATTCACTACAGTTGTAGCCATGGCTGCCATATCGCGCCATCGGCCCCTCTGTCCATCACCAGTAGGCGGTAGGTAAAGTGTGTTGCCCAAGGACACAACAACCGAGACTGTCCGAGCCGGCAACCTTCCGATTACAAGACGAACACCCAACTCTTGAGCCACGATCACTCACGATGGAAAAAATCTTCATCTGAAGCTTTGCTGAACATAAGGATTTCTCTCCAGTCATCACGATTCGGCCTTTATCCTGATCAAGTTCTAAATGTTTTGGCCAAAGATTTGTTTGTTGCTTTATAAATTATGTGTAGAGTTCTGAGGTCAACAAAGTCTTTAAATTTAAGAGTATTTAATAAAAAGGCTAAAAAGTAAGTAGATTTTAATTTTGAGATTGGACTCTCACTTTTATAAAACTTGTGTGTACTGCCAAGCACTGTTTTAATATATAAATATATTAAAACAGTGCTTGGCAGTACACACAAGTTTTATAAAAGTGAGAGACATCTGAAGAGAGTTCTTAGGGGACACACTCGTCACAAAAGCGTACTCTGACCTGCAAGTCTTGGTTGAATTCATTGACAACCAGTTGCAGTACTCTGGTAGCTTCACGCGTACTGATGGATATATGCTAAATGCAGAGAACATTGACTACGCGTGAAGAAAGAGGATGTGCACTTGGTGTTGACTGAGCTGGATCCCTGAGGGGTGGCATTGAGGCACACAAGACGTCTCAGGCGAAGGCGAACTATTTTTCAAAAGGGCTGAACTTCATCTGGCACCTGTACTCCTACGGCAAACTTAAACCATATGGCATCTCAAGCAATGAGAGTGTTGATGGTTTGTCGAGAAAAATAATCTGTCTTAATGCATACACAACAAATAGTAATCTGAAAGTGATCGGGGGGTGTTACGTAGAAGCGGTGCAGCGGTGTAGAGTTGCCAGAGGTGATCTTGGAACTGAAAATGGCCATGTTATAGGCTTTCAGTGTTTCCTTGTGCCCGTGGCTCCTTACGACATCTTTGAGAGTTACCTGGAGGGAGGAAGTACTTCCAATGAAAGAATTGAATACTGGTGGCATTTTCTTCACAGCCAGTGTCTGGAGTTCTGGTTATTCTTATTTGCAGACATCAGAGACAATGGGTACTTTGATGGTGGGTTTCAGGACAAAAACCTTCAGTTTGTTTTGCATGGGTCTTATCCGGGTGAGCTAATAAATTGTGTTTTCTTGCATGTATGGATGCATGCGTTTGTGAGTGAGAGATAAAGGGAATGGAGGAAGTGATAGAGAGGGAGTAGAAAAAGTATAGTGAGTGATGAGATGTGGACCAGATTGAGGGAATGGAGAGACTTGCAGGAAGAAAGAGACAAGAGAGGGAGAAGAGGTGGAGAGCAGCAGGGAGTAAATGAAATGAAAATTGTGTAAATACTATGATTTAGGCTTAAGAAATCGGCTACCTTAAAGAACAGTGTAACAACCAAGACTAGAGAAAGATCTGTGTTCAAGATGTTGACGTGGCATATGTAAACTTCTTATCTATAATATTAACTCTTTACAATAAACACTATCCCCTGGTGAATAAAGCAAAGAAAACTGAAAACATGGCTAACAAACGCATGTAAGAAAAAGAATCTGTTATACAAGAACAAACTTATAAAAGGTATAAGATAAATTCATAATAATTATGAGAACGAGTAAAATAAATTACTACATTAAACTTTTAGATAAAAAAAATATGAAAAGCGTGGACAGTACTAAATGATATTGTAAATAAAGGAACTAAAAGATTGGAATATCCCAATAACTTTCAAACACAAAATACACTGATCAGTGACATAAAACAATTTGCAAATGGTTTTAATGACTTTTTTTCTTAATGCTGGTCCTGGTTTACCTAAAGAAATTGTAAAAACTGGACACCCTTCTAAAAATAAAACATTAACTATTACTGTAGCAAACTCAGCTGGAGTAGATGAACCAAGCCAATGGTAAAGACTAATGTAAAATATCACAGCATTACAATCACAGGAGTTAGTGTGTGGAACACCTGTACGTATGAAATTAACAAAAGTACATCAATACAAAAATTCATACGATTGTTTAAAAATAATAAATTGCACAGTGGGGCAGCACAACTGACACAGCAACACACACGGGGAAACAAGGAACCAGGAGAAGATCACACCACAACCATAAATGATTAAGAAAGATGAATAAAACTCATATATATAGTTATATATATATATATATATATAGGGCTGTTTTAATTTTATGCATTATGTGTTTTATTTCTATATTTTTGCTGTTTTCTGTTATTCTATTGTTTTGAACTTATTTTCTGTACAGCACTTTGTTCCTGTGCTGGGTATTTTAAAGTGCTTCATAAATAAAATTGGATTGGAACTTTGTGTTGACAAGATTGTTAGTTAAACAATTACAAGTCTACAAATCAGTATTGTTTGCATGGACAGCAACTTTTTTTAAAATTTGTTTATTAAGAGATTATACAAACTTATATACGTTGTATTGTATACATCTTACGTGACATATTTTATCAAACATTTCTTTCCCAATCATTTTAACGTTTTCTTGTTAAACAAAACACAAATTAAAATACAAAAAACATCATAACAACACAAGAACAGAAAATTCAGAAAAGAAAAAAAGAAGAAAAAAGTGAGTAAATTAGAAAAAATATTCAATAAATAAATTAAATTAAATTAAATTAAAAAAATTAAAATTAAACACTATATAAATACAATTTAAAAAATTAAATTAAATTAAAAAAGAATAGAAGGGGGGGGGGGGGGGGAGTAAATCCTATGCCTACCTTAAAAAAAAAAAAAAGAACATTTCAAATTCTTTTCAATCTAGTCGGAGGGTGGGTAAATTGCATTGTTCTAAGGAAAAGATTTGAGATATTCCACAAGAATGTCCGGACAGTATTAAGCCATTGCAATGCAGATGGAAGTAAAATACAGCATCTAGCAAGAAGGGAACAAAAAGCTAAGATCTCAGTTTGCTGGGGAGTTACATTAAGAGGGATCTTTGGAACTCCAAATATGGCAACTAAAGTCAGATCTGACTTCCAAGAACCCCTGACAGTATAGAAAAGAAATCAGTCCAAAATTGGTTCAAACTTGGGCAGAAGAAAAACATATAATGATAATAGATTGGATTTATATAGCGCTTTTCAAGGCACCCAAAGCGCTTTACAATGCCACTATTCATTCACTCACTGGTGGAGGCAAGCTACGGTTGTAGCCACAGCTGCCCTGGGGCAGACTGACAGAAGCGAGGCTGCCATATCGCGCCATCGGCCCCTCTGGCCATCACCAGTAGGGTCTATGTGAGTGGAAAGTTCTTTCCACTCACATAGACACTTTCCACTTAATCTTGCTTTCACTCACCCACTGACTGAACAACCCAAAGAACGACCAAATGAAAGACCCACTGAACAACCCACTGAACAACGCACTGAACGACCCATTGAACGACCCATTGAATGACCCATTGAACGACCCATTGAACGATCCACCGAACTGAATTTGGTGTTGAATTTTTTTTTTTTGCTAATTTAAGAGCAGTTAAAACGGACACTAAAGTAATGGGTAAGAGGTTAAATTGAAAGTAAAACAGTAATTTTAGGCATTACATTTTTGAGATTTTATAAAGTGTGAGGTGGAAGGATTTGGTAAAGCTCATTTGTACGGCTGCTTTCTAACTGTACTTTCTGTTTTCAGACCTCAGAAACAGCATTTTAAAGAAATGTAAATGATGCCAGTTGGTTGAAACTTGGTAGGGTGAAGTAACTCACAAAAGAAGAAGCTCAACCCCCCACAATCCTGCCCACACCCACAAACCTCCTTAAAAGCCCAGAATTGCTCTTAAATCAGCCTTAGGATACACAGCACTATCCTGCTTGGTTTGGAGCCCTTTCATCAGAGATACTTTTTCCAGCTTTCCTCTTTTGATCACTGGGACTTCAAAGATGGAACATGGGATGCACTTTTCTCCAGGTATGTACTCAGCATTGTTGCCTGGTGAGCTACATGAACAGAGTTGGCTAACCTCTAAGACAACTTGCAAAAATACTCTTTCACTCTGTGTTGTAAGTCCTGATGGCAGAAGTCACTCTTGGTTCTGAATAATGTATAAATATCCCACCTTTTTTCTGGGAAACTTTTGTGTTTCAGACTCAGCAATTTACTTTTTAAAAACTTTTTTTCTGCTGTCTCAGAAGAGAAACAAGATTTTGCTGTCCCACGAAGCCAGGATGGCAACATCACTGCCACTCTGCACCATCCCAGCACTGCTCCAGAGAAACCTAAAGGAAAGGCCCGGGTGGTGTTCACAGAGAGACAGTTGAATATTCTTGTCCATCACTTTAATGCGAAACATTACTATGAGCCAAGGGAGATTAAACAGCTGGCAGAGATGACAGGTCTGACCTACAGACAGGTGAGTGTTTTTCAACTTACTACAACATAAGAAATTGAATTTTGGGTCCATTGTACTGACTAAATGTTTTCTGTTTTCTTTTATCTTTAGGTAAAAACTTGGTTTCAAAACAAACGGAGTAAGTTTAGGAGGAGTTCACATTCTCAGTATGTGAATCAGGATGTCCCACTTCATGTAAGTATCTCCTATTATTAAACAGAATTGTTTCTGATTCTGTCATTATCTGGGGAATTGACTGTATTTAAAAAAGTGTAATGCCAATAATTTAAAACAACTATTCTCGTTTTACTGACAGTCCCCTTGTCCCCTTCAGTTTCAGGGAGAGAGACAGCCCCCGTTCAGGGAGCGGTACACCCAGCACCAGGTAAATTCAATGAGAATGGGTGCAAATAATCAGGCCCACTATTCTCATGCTGTGGGCAATTCTGCGGCTGGACCTCAATGGACCCTCCCCGACTCCCCTCAGATGTTTGGCTGGTCAATGCCACCAGGCAACGGGCATCACGAATACGACACAGCTGTTCAAAACCCAGCAAAAATGTCCACTATGATCGAAGCAATGGGAAGAGCTGTGAGTACTCAGACTGTTCTCATTGAACACAACATGGATAAGATCTTGGAGAAGCTCACGGCTCTTCAACAAGAAATTGACAGACCTGGTGACGAGTGACAGACATTTAGACTGTCTGTGAAATTGGAGGCACCAAACCCAAACATCGTCTCTCCCCTGCATACCGATGTCCCTGGAAAGCCCATCAAGACCTTTTTTTTACTGTTACTGTTTTAGAGGTCCTTTTTTTCCTCTTGTCCCTGATGTACGAATTTTCACTGTCTTTTTGTCTTTTTGGTTTCTTCCTGGTGCGGCTACATCCGCAGCCCCAGGACACAGGAATTTCATTGCATGTTGTACTTTGTATGACTGTGTATTTGACTAATAAAATTTGATTTGAACACCAGTTCAGCACTGAATGGAATATAAACAACCCAGGACTTTTTGTTTTATTATTTTTATTGTCTTCATGTAGCTCAACATAGTCTCAGATTTGATCGCTTTCAGTAAAGGGGGAGGGGGGAATTCAATATCCAATGGATTTTAGAAATATTAGAATTCAGTAGGCTCCGGCTACTGTAAATAGTCAAAATAGCCAAAATACATACTGGGATATCAGAGAAAACACCATCAGAAATTCTGCATATAAGATTAAGAGATGAATTCATCAAAATGTGTTTTGTTTCATTTTGTTGTATTTGTTGTAAAAAATATTGTACATGAAGAAAATTCTCTTCCTTGTGTGTGAGAAACTGTAAATAAAATATTAGTTTCACCCATTCAAACTGAACTTTCTACATGTCTCCAAACCTTCTGTCAGACTGAACATCCGCATATGGAAAAGAAATAGTAAAAACTTATATGTGATTTACTCATGAAAGTGGCCACTTTCTCATTACTTTCATATATTGTTTTAGTAAGTATCCAAAACATACAAGTTTCATTATCTAATTTTTCAAGGGATCTTATATCTGTTTCCACTCTTATATGCTTTTCATACAAGTTTCACACAAGACAGATCCAAACTTTATAAGATTTATTGTATATATCTTTTCCATATGGGTCCAAATGTTTTAGAGACTTTAAACCTCTATCTTTCCTTTTTTTTTTAGCATTTTCTAATGTTAGGATTTATTTTATTTTTTTTGCTTGTACATTGAATGCAACAGAAAAAGATGGCTGCGCCCTGTGGAAGAATGGCAAGTCGGCCTCTCCTGCAGTTTCTGTCTCGTTTCAGCAGATCTCCCGTCGGAAACACGGGCTTCCGTCAGTTTTCCAGCGCTACTGTTTGCCGTGCGGCTTTTCAGATCAATGAAGCGGCGGAAATCTTTCCATGTTAACTTGAGCTACAATCCTCTATATTCACAATCAAAGTATGAGACAGATAATCTAAAGAATCTGGAGCTTTCAAATGGACAAAAAGATTTTTCCAGGAATACCTCAAATAACAACCCTACCTCAGACTTCATTTTAAGAAACCTGAGACGATACAGTGGAAAGTTTTTGCCTCTGTGATTATCTTCCTAAGACTCTAAACGTTGGGTTTTATTTTAATTGTTAACAAGTCTGATGCTGATTACTTGGTAAAGCTCCAAAAACATTTTATTGTCACCTTTTCTACTCTCTGCTCTGTGACTACAGAGTCTTGAAATGAAACGTGCAATGTTATTAAATCTTCCCCTTACTGAACCACCTGAAGTCAGCTCATTTAAAGTGTAGGATGCTCCTGATGGCCATGTATGTTTGTACCAGGGCTGTGTTGGGATCTGTCAAGGAATGTTACGATGGGGCATGGTGGCTGGAGGTTGCCAGGTTCTTGCTCACAGTGCCACCATGATCATGACTGGGAAGCGTACCAGAAACCAGGCGCCTTGCAGCAGGAGCACGGTGGTGTCAAGCAGAGCCTGAGTGGAGCTGTCAGAACAGCGAAGCTGCAGGAATGAAAAATCAAGTCAATAAATGAGCAGCACTGAGTCTAATAATCCATGTAATGTTGTCTTTGAGAGTTTCTGAAAAGCATTATGACATAAGGTGTTTTTCAATGTCCTGAATTTGAGCAATGAAATACAAGAGGCATACAGATTAATGAATGCATCATTAACTGAGTGAATGTGGATTGATATTGTACATTCAGCTAAGTAATTTCAAAGACACAGAAGTCATATTGTTTGCAGATGACACAAAGTTATTGTGGAAGTAACTTGGAACAACTTCTAAATGAACTACAAAAAAACTAAGAAATTGAAGACTTGGTTTTTCTATAATCAATTAACACTGAATCTGAGCAAACAAAACTCATACTATTCAGGAGTCTGATGATAAATAACATAGAATTAAAATAAATTATCTGAAAGAACAAACTTCTTCCGGTGATAATAAATCACAAACCATCATGGTCATTATGAATATATCGATAACCTGTAAAACACACACAAAGTGTATTAGGGATCATAAATAAAACCACATCAACAGAACCATCAAATCCACTTTTTATTAAATACTCTTAAATTTAAAGACTTGGTTGACCTCAGAACTCTACACATAATTTATAAAGCAACAAACAAATCTTTGGCCCACAACATTTAGGACTTGATTAGGATAAAGACCAAATCATGACGACCTGAGAGAAATCTTTATGTTCAGCAAAGCTTCAGATGAGGATTTCTTCCACCTTGGTCTTGCCAAACCACATGCTGGTGGTTTTCACAAAGATTTAAAAGACTTCCATGTCATCTGCAGTTTTCAACATGGAAGCTACATACATGTTTTATCCTGTTTTACAGGTTTATTTCTTGTAGATTTTATTTTCTTGCCATTTAAATATAAAACATAGGCTGTTTTGACAAGACTCAGTGAATCTCAGTTAAAGTAAAAAAAAGAAATTTAAGAGTATTTAATAAAAAGTGGGTTTGGTGGTTCTGTTGAAGTGGTTTTATTTATGATCCTAAGTCTGTTATTTATCATCAGTTTATCAATGATAGAATTTGTACATCTCCCAAATAGCAGAGTTTTGTTTTGCTCGTATCCAGTGTTAGTTCATTATAGAACTTTGTATCATCTGCAAACAATATGACTTCCGTGTCTTTGCAGTTACTTCAAATTAAGACATGTCAACACAAACACCTTTACCCTCACTTATCTCTCATGGCCCTGGTGCCAACTGTCTGCATTGACTTGATAATTAATCGGAGGTAGCAGGGTGTGATACAGGAACTCTAAAAGACACATTAGCGTATGTTTAGTGGTCACTGGCTGAACTGGGTGCGTCTCTAATTCTGAATGAGCCAGAGGAGGCCAGATGCATGTGTCTGTGGGTTTATGACAAGCGTTGATGTGGATCGTTAGCCTTGGTATTGTTGACATTGACTTATGTGGGTGTTTTAGTGTCAGAGACTTTTACAATGTAAAGGTGCTTTTCAAAGAAGGTGAAAGCTACCATTTGCTATCTTATAAACTCCAAATGACCTCCACATGATCAAAAATATCTAAATTAGAGGTTTAATTCATTATTTGTATGTAATATTGGTATAATTTGGCTCATTTTAAAAAATTTTAAACATCAGGTTTCAATACTCACTGAAATAATGCAGAACATATGCAAAAATATATTTAAAGAGCAGCTGTATTTGCTCTGAAACATTTGAAATTATAAACTATGTGCACAAATCTTCTGATAATAGAAAGTAAATTAATCATCGGTGCAAAGATCAAACTGGCTGCTTGTCTGAAACAACCAGAGCAGGAATTTAAATCAAAATCATCTAACACAGATCTAGTTGACATCAAAGCAGAACAAGCTAAACTTTACTCAACTCACCAGTGAGAAATATCCATAAAGATCATGATTTACACCAGCTGCAGCTCACAGTCAGCAACTCAACAGGTTTGGCTTTCTTTACAAAATGAGAATTTTTCACATCATATAGTCCATCATGTATTTCAAACACATGAGTAAAGATGTGTTTATTTAATTGATTTAAGCGGATTAAGTGTATTAAGTGTTTCATATTTTATAAAGTGTGAGCTGAAAGGATTTGGTAAAGCTCATTTGTATGGCTGCTTTCTAACTGTACTTTCTTTTTTCAGACCTGGGGTCCGTTCTTCGTACCTCGCTTACTACATCCAAGATCAAATCATCGCGCTAACTTTGAGCTCGCTAATCCGGTTCTCCGAACACACCTGTTGTTGACGATTAGTACAGCTGGATGAAGTAATGTGAGATCACTGGGTGGCTTAACAGGGGCTACGCATCGATAGTAGAAACATTGATCGGCAACCCTTTGATTGGTCGGCGAAAATGTTGAAGGAGCGCGTTCGGTATTTTTCGGCAGCAGAGCAAGAACTCCTGATTGAGGGATTTCAGGAGTTTCAGAGTTTAATTAAAACGCAAGGGAACACTGCAAAGGCTGCAAAAGCAAGGAGAGAGGGCTGGCAGAAAGTTGCTGACAAATTAAACTCGTAAGTAATGTAATAATAATGGATTGGATTTATATAGCGCTTTTCAAGGCACCCAAAGCGCTTTACAATACCACTATTCAGTCATTCTCACATTCATACACTGGTGGAGGCAGCTACGGTTGTAGCCACAGCTGCCCTGGGGCAGACTGACAGAAGCCAGGCTGCCATATCGCGCCATCGGCCTCTCTGGCCAACACCAGTAGGCGGTAGGGTAAATTTATTATATTACACTATATTATATTATAGTATATTATATTATAGTCTAGTATATTACATCATATCCTCTTTCACATTAGAGCCACGACAGGACCCACTAGAACATGGGAACAAGTAAAAGTGAAATATAAGAATATTCTACAGAATGATAATATTTATCACTTATATTGCTTTTAGTCTCTTGGAAAGAGACCCTGAAATAATCTGTTTGTTTGTTTATAACAGCAACCAAGAAAAGGGCAGAGCAAAAAAAGACAGGTGGTGGTCCTGCACCCCCTCGTCAACAAGTTGGTTAAGTAAATAATACCCTCACGGGAAAATCGATATCTCTATGAGCACACTGTCGCACTGAGCTAAAGGATCCTGACTATCCCGCAATATACGCTGAATTCTGAGGACTCTCCTTATCAATCTTGCACCTTCCGCAATGGGTGGCTCGCGTATACGGACAGGACATGGCTGCGACAGACTTCCCAAATCCACCTTCGCTTTTATAGCCGTGGTCTCTCATCTACACGAAGTAATTTACTATTACTACTCTAAAATATGAATTACATCTGAAATAATCAAATACATGAAATAGAATGATTAATAGTACATTTCCCTTTTTTTTAGGAAATGACCTGTATGTATCTGTATGAAATCAATAAAAGGATCAAGTACTGCATTAACTTTAGTTACATTGATAATATTTATTTATGGTAAAACAGTGGTAAAATATCGCTGTTGCTTTCATATAAATGAAGCGGACATACCTGAGTGGCCGCGATCTAATCCTGTTTACATAAAGTAAGCCTGCTCCCGAGCAGGTTTACGCTCACGGATCTGTTGCTATGACAGCAAATCCCGGATGAGCTTCGGGGAACCGAACCATCCAAGATCACGCGAAATCGCCAACAATCAAATCCAGCTAACTTAGCGAGGTACGAAGAACGGACCCCTGAGAAACAGCATTTTAAAGAAATGTAAATGATGCCAGTTGGTAGAAACTGCCTGACTGCTTGCAAAGTGACCAACAAAAGAAGAAGCGCAAACCTCCACATTCCTGCCCACACCCACAAACCTCCTTAAAAACCCAGGAGAATTGCTCTTAAGTCTGTCAGTCTTAAGTTCCTATCCTGCTTTGTTTGGAGCTCTTTCAGCAGAGATACTTTCTCCAGTTTTCCTGTTTTAATCACTGGGATTTCAAAGATGGAAGATTATGGGATACACTTTTCTCCAGGTATGTACTCAGCATTGTTGCCTGGTGAGCTAATATGAACAGAGTTGACTAACCTCTAAGACAACTTGCAAAAATGTTCTTTCACTCTGTGTTGTAAGTCCTGATTGCAGAAATAACCATTTCTCCCTCCACAGTTGAACAGAGAGTCCACTTTAAATCCTTTTTGGTTTTAAAGAATCTACAAATATCCGACCACTTTTTTCCCCCCAAGGTTGTGTCAAACTGTTGTGTTTAAGACTCATCTATATAACCTTTGTTAATTTTTCTGTTACAAAGTCAGTTGTGCCAAAACATATCAGCAACTGACCCATGTGGACCATATAGACTTGTGATTACTTCTCTTGTGTCTTTACCCTCACAGACTCGTGGAGTTATGACAGCGGGGTTGAAGGGAGTCTTCCCTTGGAAGAACTCGCTATATGGGCAGAGAGTGCTCTACAAATGGAGATGACCAACAAAACTACTGATACCTCTGAGGCTGTTTCCATCTCAGTCTCAGAGCAGAAACAAGATTTTGATATCCTAATCGTCGGTCGTGCTCAATAACACTAGTTTTATGGGTGAGGGCAAACTCATCAGCCAGTGTTGCAGCCTGCTGTAATGAGGAAACCTGTTCACTGAGGTATACTGCAATCTGCTTAGAGATACGGTTCTTAAATTCCTCCACCAACATTAATTCACGCATCAACGCCAGGTCAGTAGCTTTGCTGGACACACCACCGATCAAAAAGCACACTTTTCTTCCTTGCAAAATCTCGGTAGGATTGATCCTGTCCCCTTTTTAATCCCCGGAAACGCTGGCTATAAGCTTCTGAGACTAGCTCATAAGATAGCAGGATGGCACTTTTCAGCTTGTCATAATTCAGACTGTCCTGAGCTGACAATGAGGAACAAACTTCCTGAGCCTTACCTACCAGCTTACATCAT
Organism: Rhamphochromis longiceps; assembly: GCF_057381845.1. NCBI lineage: Eukaryota > Metazoa > Chordata > Actinopteri > Cichliformes > Cichlidae > Rhamphochromis > Rhamphochromis longiceps. The sequence continues at coordinate 14,420,079 of NC_140565.1, read as the reverse complement.
AGCAAAATAGCCCAAGAATCCCGTGGCCAGTGCAAGGCTGCAGCTATATGCTCAAAGGACTCAAAATAACTGTCAACCTCGATGTCGTGAAACACTGGAACCAGACAAATGTTTTTCCCCACATCAAATGGTGTGTCTGCCTGCCGAATGGAGGCAGTTGGAGGAAGGGAAGCCTGCTGGAGTTCCAACTGTTGCAACTTAACAGCTGTCTCCACCTTTTTCAATTCAACCTCCTTGGCTCTGGCAAGCTCTGCGTCTAAAAGCTTAAGCTCCAACTCCTTTAGCTGGAACTGCCTCTCATGATCCTCCTTTTCCAACTGAAGACGAGCCAGGCGGACATGTAGCATAGCATCGTTCTTTGAACCTACGGATGACTATGGAGAGTGGTTCAAAGTGAGGCAGTGTCATTGGCTTGTCCTCAGGCAGCCACTGAGCAACAGGTGTAGACACTGATGGAGCTACAGCTTGAGCTGGCACCTGCGGAACAGGCTGAGACGCTACACCATGCTCAAGTGGACTGGCAGACACTGGCAGGGCCACTATCCCTTTCTCCACCAAGCCAGACACAAGAGCAGCTTTCAGCTCAGCCTTACGTAGAGCCGTGGAGACAGAAATGACATAAAATGATGCGACCTCATGCAAATCCATCTTCCTACAGGCGTCCAGCTGGACAAGCGAAGGGTTTTCCTTAAACACGGCAATTTCAAAGGTAGCCATTAAAACTGAAACTAAAACTACCTGAGGATAACAGTAACAACAAAGAAGCACCACCTCCAATACACAAATGAAAAACAGGTGGGAAATGTTTGGCCACAGTTTAACCAATAAATAAAAATACCACTGACCCTCTCCCCAGACCTACCTACTAAAATCTTAGCCTAGTTAGCTTCTGGAGTGTACCAGGCTCGAGGCAACTTTAAAGGCTAAGCATCAAGTGCACAAAGCACCGACAAGCCTGCCCCCGACAGGGAACTAATCCCCACCCGGGATTACTCCGAAAATAAAAAAGGCAAAATAAAAAATGAGTGCCTGAAGGAGGAGCTTACGCTCAGCTAGACACTCCCCTTTGCTAACTGGAGAGAGAGCGTAGCAGATACCATACAACTAAACAGGCCACCAGCAAACAACTCACTAATACTCAATTGCTGTTCCTTCCATTCATATTCCAGACGAGCCCCCACATTGTTACGTCCCCCCCGAAGGGGTCTAGGCATACGAGTGAGGGGACCAGTAACAAATGAGTCCAGAACAGAATGAAAGGAAAACAGACAGGTGTTTTTAGTAAATAAAATAGTCTTTATTATAGATAATCTTAACATAAAGAGCCAGCAAGGCCTTTTTACCAATAACACTTGGAAAAAGGGAAAAAGGTTGCAACAACACAGAACACAACAACCAAACAAAAACTCCACACCACGAGGAGGCACTTCCAGGGGCCCACAAGCTCACCCTGTCACTAGCCAGCAGCTAGCTTTACTGCCACCAAGGCCCACAAGCCCACACTACTCACGTAAAGCAGGCATACTGCTTACACACTATAGGCAGGACCTTCACACAACTAGTACACAAAGCAGAGACACCAGAGAAAACTCCCTTGCGCAGAGCTCATCCCCAGCTTAAATAGCCTCAGAGGTGATTGCTGACTGGATTCAGGTGGCAAACAAGGCTAACCAAGAGCAGCTGTATCCTGGGGAGAGAGGAGAGTGAGAGAAACAGAGGGGGTAGGAGTGGCAAGAGAGGAGGAGGTGGAGAAAAACACCACGCCCACACAAGGGCAGTTTCAGGAGGCCCAGCTAGGGCTGTAACAGGGAGGTTTACAAGGAAGTGAATTGGAACAGGTACATCCTTTTGCAGTTTATGAATACATCACTGATTGTCATGCCTATGTCTTCCACTCACACTGAGCTGACATCAGCATGGTTGGTTATGTTGCAAAACATTATAGTTTAAACAGAATCTCTGCAGCCTCTGCAACAAACTACCTGCTCCAGCAGAAATACTTAAACCAGTTTTGCCTTTTAGTCTTAGAATTCTGGCAGCAGCCTTAAAGGGAGTTGTCCCCTGGTAGACCTTACTACATGGGCTGAGAATGCTCTTGATAAGGTGATTTACCATGACCCATCAAAAATGAAAGAGGTGGTAAAGATGGCAGTACTATCCAAACAGTGTTTTTATTTTTATGTTTCTAGAATACAAGTGAGAGCCAGCCCCCACTCGAAGAAATTCTACAACCAGCGCATGATAGAGGCAAACTTGAGGAGGAAAAAGTGTGGACTAATTAGAAGAATTGTGTAGTAATAACAATAATGTATACTTTATTGATCCCCGTAGGCCAATTACTCACCAAGTGAATTATGGGGCAACCACTTTACCTACTGAGCTATCCCTGCCCCAGATGACACAATCACACATGCACGCCTGTTTTGAAGTCAGACATGCATGAATCACCAATGATTTTACTTCCAAAAAAATGAGGACTTTGGTGGAATGAAATACTGCTTCATGTGTCTATGTGAAAATCAATAATATTTTTTAATAAAGTGTTAAAAAGTTCATTAATCTTTCTGATTTTCTCCAGATGCCAGAAACACTCCATGTACATGGACAACAGTGACACCTACTGGTCCAACATTATATAACAAGTGTGTGTGGTCAAAGTCGCAGCAATGTCCTCACTGCACACACACACATACACACACACAAAATCAAAGCTACACTTGAACAATTAGCATCCTCATTCTCACATTTAACAAGCAAAATAAAAAGATATTTGATGTACAGTGTGTTCTTCTTGCAGGTTTATACAAATTTTATGTTTTTTATTTTTTTAAAAGAGTGGGACTGCCAGCCAGGACAGAAAGAATGAAAACCAGAGAGGAGGTTCATTGATGTAGTGAAGGAGGACATGCAGAGGTTTTGTGTGACAGATGATTAACCATTGAATTCAAAAGGTTCCAGAAACACTTCATGTACATACTCAACAGTCCAGCCTAGTGGTCAAACATTAAACAAGAAGTGTGTGTAGTTGAAGTCACAGCAACAACAGATCATCTTCGTCCTCATGGCATGAAAACTCAGTGAGCAGATAAAATGAGGAAAAGAACAGGAAAAAAAGTCAATGCTTCACTTAGTTCACTTGAGCTGTTTCTCATCACACACGAACTGGATCAGGGCGTCATCCCATCGGCCTTCACTTCAGCTCCAGCAAGTGAAGGCCGATGTACTGCAGGATGGAACTGAAGTGCAACTCCTGAACGTAGACCCAATATGTGATTAAAACTGACATCATATTTAAGCTTTAAATTTGCAGTTTATCAAGCGTCACTGAGCACTTCAAATCTACCTTTAAATCTGTAACATAACAGCTGGACCTCCGCTTGCAACACACTGTGTGACAAACGACACAAAAGCATTGTCAGCTCAGACATCAGCAAACGCACAACCTTTGAATTTGAAATTATCTGACTAAGGTTTGATTCATGTTACAGCAGCTCATGAGTAAATGAACACGGTGCATTAAAACAACTTTTAGAAGTACATTTTTCCAAATACATTTACTTTAATTTACTTGCGTAGGGTTAGGGGTTGCCACCTCAGCGCACAGTCAAGTTTCGATACCATCTGTGATCATTAGTGCCATGTGTGATGTGGCCTGACAAACCAGTTTTAGGTGACCCTAAAACTTAACGTTCATGGAATAAAAATACAGTCTACTGGAAATCCCTATGAAAACCAAAACAATATATTTCATCATTCAGTGATCAAGCAAGACCCAATGTTCTCTCCAAGGGATGGAAGATACAAAATAACATTTTAAAAAAACATTGCTGTAGGATGTTTTTTTCAGCCACATTACATTATCAGAAAAAGTCAATAAGCCCGTTTTTCTTCTCTTTGTCAAAACAGACTGTCTAATTCTAATTATGAGCTTGAAAGAGCATTTGACATGCCCACTTTTATTTGTCAACACTTCCATCTAATACCTCACCCAAAGTAACAACTTTTAAAAAAAGAAAAGAAAAAGAACCCACACACAAAACAAACAACCCACGATACACAAAAAAGGTTGTACTTAATTTTACTGTGGTCATAAAATAGTTACGTTAAAGATAGTCTCCGTTAAGTCAACATCAACAGAACATTAAAATGGCTGTCAGAGAAAATCCACAGAAAATCTGATACACTCAGCTCAGTCATTGTTAGTAGCCGGCGTCATTTACAATAGCTGTGATGTTTAGTGATGTTCCCTCTTATCCATGAGAGTGTAAACACTGGGAGATGTGTATAAACCACCATTTAGGTGGTTGTGTGAGTCACGGGTGAGTAACAGGTGGTACCCCTTGGGGAAGCAACGTAGAGGAAGGAGTGCCAAAGTGGCCAAATTAAACAGTTTTGAGCTGCTATTTTAAATAAAGCAGCGAGAGGCCACAAACCTTGTTCTTTTAAGCAATGTGTGGTTATTAAGAGTTTAAATTAAAAGGTCTGGTGGTATTGCAAGTACTGCCATTTAATTTGCTGCGTTCATTTATTTTTTTATGTTTATTTTATTTTTTTTATTTTTTTATTTTTTAACATTTCACCGCAGTTCTATATTCTCAGGTAATTTAATACATTTTATATTAATTTGCCACGCCTCTGTCTTGTCAGTACAGAGTCTGTGTGCCTTTGTAACTGGAAAACCTTTGCAATGGCTAATGTAATATTTCCTGAGGCATAACTGCACGCCCAAATGGTGTTGTCAGTACCATTTAGTTACCCTTTCCTCTTCTCCTCCTTCAGGCCACCACACTTTGGACAGTAAAAACCTGTTTCTCCTCTGTGACAGAGCTGGAAACAGCTTCAGTTTCAATCAATGAGTCAGATTGACCCAAAATTAAACATGAATTCACCTGTTTGTTGGTCAGTCCTTTCACCTCCTGTGGGTCATAATAACATTTCAGATTAAAGTGATGGACAAGAACTTTTAAGTTAAGGTTAGGGCTAAGCTAGGGCTCATATGTAGCGCTTGTCCTCTGTACACCATGCAAAGTGGCATTTTTGCTGTGGTCCTCCTTCCTTCGCACAGAGCTGGAAACAGTTCAGCAGTCTCAAAGATGTTGTTCCTCATCTCCTAATCAAGAGCTCTTTCAGCCCACATAGTGAGGTATGCCACGGGGAGACTACCTTCAAGGCTGCTGCCAGAACTCCACAAGTCTGTGAGGATAGGAAGACACAGGCCAAGCACAAGTCTATATGGTCCACATGGGTCAGCATGGTTACTGATGTGTGTTGGCATGAGTGACTTTAGATCAGAAAATACAAAAGTAAACCTCAGAGCTTTAAGGTTTTATTCTGGTGGCACGCTTTAAAACTTTGCCACCAAGTGTCGCCATTTGGGGGAAAAAAACAAAACAAAAACAAAACAGTGGTGGTATAATTGGAAACAGGGATAGACGCCCTTTTCTAGTCTGGAAAGTACTTCTGGGAGAACTACTGAAACATGGCCTTACAACACAGAGGGTATTTTTGTAGCAGGTCATAGGTTAGCTAACTCTGCTAATATTAGTTCATATTACCAAAGAAAAAAAAAAAAAGTCTTCCTTATAATATAAAGCACCGTGAAGTGACTGTTATTGTGATTTGGCGCTGTGTAAATAAAAAATGAACATGCATACATACTATGATGAGCCACTGGCAGACAGCTTGGCCTGGCTTTCCTTTGTATACACTGGCTGAGTCCTGGTAGTGAAACTGGCCGTCCATGGTTTGCTGCTCAGAGCTGTGAGATGGGAGCTCTTCCTTGGTTCTGGCAGTAGCAGCAGCATTGTAGTACTTGGGTTCCTGTCTCCTGAGCTCCCGTGGTTCTCCTCTGGAAAGATGTGATGCAGGTAGCATTAAGCAGGATAAAAGGAAAAGCTGAACATCATCAGCGTCTTCCAGTCCACCAGCTTTGCAGCCGTGTATTAAAACTGGCTTCAATTTATCTGCTTGCGATCAAGCTGCAGGAAGCTCTGTGTGCTAAATTGGACTTAAGGAGTAGCTCTTGAGGCGTTCAGAGGGCGTGGGGAAAGACCAAGAACTAAACTTAGTATTTTACAGTTAAGCAAAGCAAATGGGGGGGCAATGCTTCCATGTTTACAATACTATTATTATGCATCTCAGGTCATACCCCTGTTGCAATGGTGTAACCCTGATTTGAAAGCTAAGTCAAAATCTATAGAATTTAATACAACCTCTAAATTTCAACTACCAGCCTCAATTCCGGATTAAAAAAACAAAACAAAAACTGGCAGACCATTTAGAACATAGGTGTCAAACTCTGGCCCGCGGGCCAAATTTGGCCCGCAGCCTAATTCGGCCCGCGAAGCCATACCAAATTACTATTAGAGCAGGCCTACTGGTATTATACAGCTAATATATATATTGTTTAGTATTAAGCTTTGCTGTTCCATATTCAGTTTTTCAGCTAAACTTGTTTGAGTCCATAAGAAAAGATTCATTCTTATATCTGGAGGAAGATTTTTTTTTTCAATAAATATTAATGTTAGCCCGCGACTTTGTTCCATTTTGAATTTTGGCCCACTGTGTATTTGAGTTTGACACCCCTGATTTAGAAGGTAAAGGAACAGGGATAAGCTACACTCTAAAAATATGGAATAAAGTGATTAAAATATGTGGTAGGGAACAAATACTAAAAGAATTTAGATGGTGTGCTCACGATACAGATTTTAAACCAAATGAAAGTGATAAAAGATTTCAGTCTTGGATAGAGTGGACTAACAACATTCCATTCCTTCACACATAAAGGGACACTGCAGAGCTTTCACTCTTTATAAATAAGAAATGGCTTAAGACAAGCAAAGGCTGGGAGAACTGGGAGAGCAGGGGCGATTCTAGGATCAGAGCTTTGGGGGTGCTGAGCACCCAGAGAGCTGCCCAGCCAGGCAAGATAAACCTGTCTCTGTCAGTCCCTGCATCCTTAAATGTTGTCCCGAGTTCTCTCTGACTGTCACTTTGGTGCATTTAAACCCCTGTTCCTCTCTGTCCTCATCGTCTGTTGTCTTCGTCTCCGTTATCAGTCATCATAATTTTACCATCTCTGTGCAAGTCTGCAAATTTCTTTGTTAAATCATAAGATTCTTGAATTCATCAAGTCTCTCTGTGCCTGGGTCCTCGTCACAAAACATGACATCACTGTTTTGTACATTTTAACACAATTTAATCCCCACATTTGTGAAAGAAAAGCAAAACACTTTTTTGAAAAGTCTGTAACAAAACCATCAAATCTGATAAAGGTTTTTTTAAATGCTACAAAAGAAGAATGTATTGGAATAAAAAAATACATATCCTAACCTTAATTACTGGGGGAGAATAATGAATGATGCTCATAGTGAGTAAGAAGTAAACTGAGTGCATTTTTTGGACAGAGATTCACTTTTAATGTGTTTGTATAATATAATACAGATACATAAAAAACACTCCCAAAACAGAATTATTACAAATAAATTATTACAAAATATTAATAAAAACTATAAAAATGGAGGCAACTTTGCCTGTGGTAGAATGTACACAATGTATGAAAAAAATCTTTACTGCAGATGCTAATTTTACTAATTTAATAACACTAATTTTGTGTTGTAAGATTTATGAGTTTCATGCTTTCATAGTGGTCCTTAGGAGAGCTTGACATTTTATCAGGTGGTACACACTGTAAAAAGTGTGAGAAACACTGATAAGTTAAGTGTGTGTGTGCTTTTGGAAAACATTTAAAGCTGCAGTACAGAATCTTTGAAACAAGCTTAAAACATGTTTAGAATATAAACAGAGCATCTGCTTCTCTTTACAGCTCCTCACTCCACCAGGGCTGTTTGGCTCTTTCTGATAGTGTGCAAATGTGATGTCTGTATGACTGCCGCAGTACGTACAACTGGACGGTCCAAAAGTTGGCCTACCTATTACTGGCTGAGGTTTCAGTAGAGTTGTGGCTGAACCACATAAAAATATATCATTAATTTTAATCTCCCCGATCAATTACAATGTTATGTTGGAATGTTGTTAAAGAGGCTCAAAAATGTTTCTGTCAGGGCTCTGTGTGCGGGCAGGCGGAGAGGAGGATCCAAATGCAGGACTCAGACACTAACTTGAAACTCAAAAACCTCAGCTTTATTGCTGGTACGAAAACAAAACATGAAGTGAACATGGAATATGGAGAACCGAAACACACATGCATAATCTGATGGTACGACGCGACACCGAGCATTGGAAAACACAGGGCTTAAATACACAGGGTAGTAATGAGGGAATGGGCAACAGAAGGGAGACACAGCTGGGGGAGATCAGGGCTAACGAGACAGGGGAGCTAAGCTGCACACACTAACATAAGACAAAGACTTTCACAATAAAACAGGAAACAAGAATTACTAAACCAGATGCAGACATGACACAGAGACAGACTAGACACTGAACAGAAACTGTAATACACATGAGAACCCAAACCTAAGAACTGATCCCTCACCAAGAATAACAGAAACAGATCTATAATGATAATAATAAACAAAGCACCAGAACATCAGAAAACAATCCATAATGCAAAAATAAACCAAAACATAATAAACTCAAAATACTGGGTCCAACGGACCCAGAACCATGACAGTTTCAACCCAGTTTGTCTAGCAGATTCTGTATATCAGCTTTATTATAGGGAGGACACAACTTCCAGATTGTATGAGTAAAATCAGTTTTTTTTTTTCTTTGTCAGTTTAACAGTTTCTGTTTTTCCTATCACTGTTCCCTGTCTGTTTTCTTACCTGGTTCTTCCTGACCGTGCCCTTTCTCCTCACGTTCCCCTCTTTCCTCTCTCCCTCTTTGGACTGACAATCATACACAAATAGATTGTATTCAATTAGATGAAAAATTACATTAATATGAAAAAAAATTCTATTAAGATCACTAACAAAAAGTCCTCTCTCAGTGTACTTTCAACCAAAAGGCAAATAACCAAACCACATGAACATCTAATAAAAGATATAAACATTGAAACACTGATCCAACATTATTCTTGATTGACGGATCATTTGATCTTACACTTTCACCTGAATGTGGCTCCTTTTTTTTGAAAAAACTTCCTCATATCCATTATGAACCTGGCTGTCTCTCTGTACACAAACACACACACACACAACAGGAGGGTTAATGGGCATTCAGTCAGTTAGCTAGTTAGTATCCATTTCAAACAGGACAGTGGCAACAACAGCAGGCTAGGGACAATTTTAAGTCTTAGATTTTAATTAAGCTGTATACATTTCAATGGGAGCAACAGGACGGTCAAATGTCGCTGAATTTACTACAGAGCAGGACGGATTGTAGAGTAGCAAACATTGTCGGAAAACACGTTTTTAACACTGCAGGTTACCTGGATGTAATGCTTTTCAGCTAAAAAGAAACATGGTCTGACTCCTACCTAACTATATAAAGAGTAACTGAAGGTTAAATGCAGCTAATATGTCCTGTTTTAAGCCAGGCACTTACACCTCCGCTCCGTCTCAGCCACCATCGCTCTGGCAGCAAGATCGCTAGAGCCAGAGTAGGGGAGAGGCGAGATGGAACAAACCATTTTGGGAGGGGGGGGGGGTATCTATACTTTTGTTGTTACAATGTTACGTCTCAAACAAATATAGTACTGTATGCTTTTTATATTTTTAGTAGTGTGTCACACAAACAGCAAATAATGTAAAAAAAAAGTAAGAAATCTTTGGGGGTGCTTTGATTCATTTTGGGGGTGCTGAAGCGCTATTAGCAGACAGCAAAAAATCAATAACCAGAAAGTGGCTAAATCCAACTCCGCCAACATTTGAGGATTGGTTTAGTGTGTTTTTTGAAATATTTAATATGGAAAAATTAAAAAAGACAAATTCTATAAAATATGGAATAAGTGGATTAGCTTTGTGTCCCCCCTCCGCCCTGAATTTAGGTAAGACCAACCCTGAATTGGTGTATCTCCCATGTATTGTACAATGTCAGGTCGACCCTCTACTTCATAATATGTATCGGATGTACTTTATGTAAATAAGTTATGTAAACACTGTCAAGACACCGAGTTACTTTTCGTTACCTGAAGGTAAAACAAAAGGAATAAGAAAGTTGTTCTTTATTTTATTTTATTATTATTATTTTATTATATTATATTATTGTTTTGGGACTAAATAAAATCAGTGCACTATTGTAATAAGTCTTTTTTTCAATAAAAATTTAATAATAATAATAAAAAGAAGTTTTGTATAAAACATTAGGGCATTAATTGATGAAAATGTTTTTCTTTATTTTCTTGTATCATCCAGTATTTGTAAATAATGTACACAAAGGTTGTCCAAGAAACCCCTCAAACAACAACCCTACCTCAAACTTACTGAATTTTTAGAAACATAAGAGATAAGATGCATTGGGAATTTTTTTGCCTCTGTGAAATACAAAGTGAATACAGATTAATGAATAACTCATTACCTGAGTGGCCATGGATTGATATTGTACATTCAGCTATTACATGATGATGATGATAATACACCAGAGTTGCCCAACCCAATCTAACACTATATATCTGAAACTATGACAGGCAGGAAGCCATTCATGCCTGCTGAAAATACGTTGAGTTTATCATCAAAATGCTACAAACAAACTTGGTAGGTTCAACTACAGTGCTGTCAACCTCTTAAGACATTACAGCCAAAATGTCTGCTGTTGATGTCTGTTACGACCCAAGATCATGCAGGTATTATGTGTGTTTATGTTTGACCCCTCCCATCAGAGGATGGCTGTGGGATTTTTTTTTATTATTATTAATTTCATTTAATGAAACTATCTGATAGGGGCAACTGAAATCAAACCAATGCATTTTTAAAGTGTTTAAAATATGCCAAATTATACCAATATTACTAATAAATAATGACTTAATTTAGATCTTTGTGATCATGTGAAGAACATTATTGAGTTTATAAGGTAGCAAATGGTAGTTTCACCTTCTTTGAAATGCACCTCTACATTGTAAAAGTCTCTGACACTAAAACACCCACATAAGTCAATGTAAACAATAGCAAGGTTAACGATCCACACCAACGCTCATCATAAACCCCACAGACACATGAATCTGGCCTCCTCTTGCTCATTCATAATCAGAGACGCACCCAGTTCAGCCAGTGAACAAGTACTTTCAAACACACAGAAGTCATATTGTTTGCAGATGACACAAAGTTTAACTAGAAACAGAGAATGAATTTAAGAAATTGATGACTTTTTCTATAATTGATGAACACTGAATCTGAGCAAACAAATCTCATACTGTTCAGGAGTCCGATGATAAATAACATAAAAGTAAAATAAATTATCTGAAAAAAAAAAACTTATTCCAGTGATAATGCATCACAAACTACTGTGGTCTCCCACATTACAAATATATCGATGACCTATGAAACACACCCATTTTCTGCAACAAAGAGTAATAAGGAATTAAGGATCATAAATAAAACCACTTCAACAGAACCACCAAATCCAGTTTTTAGCCTTTTTATTAAATACTGTTAAATTTAAAGACTTGGTTGACCTCAGAACTCTACACATAATTTATAAAGCAACAAACAAATCTTTGTCCCACAACATTTAGAACTTGATCAGGATAAAGACCAAATCATGACGACCTGAGAGAAATCCTTATGTTCAGCAAAGCTTCAGAAGATTTCTTCCACCTTGGTCTTGCCAAACCACATGCTGGTGGTTTTCACAAAGATTTAAAAGACTTCCATGTCATCTGCAGTTTTCAACATGGGAGCTACACACATGTTTTATCCTATTTTACAGGTTTATTTCTTGTAGATTTTATTTTCTTGCTATTTAAATATAAAACATAGGCTGTTTTGACAAGACTCAGTGAATCTCAGTTAAAGTAAAAAAAAGAAAGAAAGAATTAACATGTAATGTACGTCTGTTTTTGCTTTTTTCCTCAGAGTTTGTGCAGTAGATCAAGGCTCATGCAGGAGACTGATAAAGTCAACTTTTTATATGTTGGAAATGTTTCAGTCAGTGCCATTCATTTTCTTCCAACAAATGACGACATTTCTAGGATTAAATACTGGCTCTAACATTATAATCTACAATATTTGATAGGATGTTAAAAAGTGCATGCATGTTACACTTTACAAGTCGTGAAATCTTGTGTTTAACTTCTGACCCAGAATGTCACAGCAGAAATGCAGACTCGTCAGACCAGGAAACATTTATCCAATCTCTTGTTGTCTAATATTTGTGAGTCTGTTTCCTCAGTTTGCTGTTCTTAGCTGACAGCTGTTGTAGCCAGTGTGGTCTTCTGCTGCTTCTAGCCCATGTGCTTCAAATTCTGACATGTTGTGCTCTCAGAGATGGTCTTCTGTATAGTTTGCTTTTAATGAGTGGTTATGTTTAGTCACTCCTGCTTTCCTATCAGCATGAACTGGTCTGGTCTTGTTGCTCTGACCTCTGACATCAAGAAGCTTGTTTCATCCAGAGAAGTGCTGCTCACTGGATGTATCGCTGAGTTTTACATTCTTTTGTGCAGTTTGCATTAAGTTTATTTAATGTCTTCTCTTTGATTCACCACTCACTCTTTCAAGTTGTTTTCTATCTCGGTGAATCACTGAGATTTAAAGAAGGTTCCACACAAGCATGCCCTGATCAAGTCCTAAATGTTGTGGGACAAAGATTTGTTTGTTGCTTTATAATTTACATGTAGAGTTCTGAGGTCAGTCAAGCCTTTAAATTTAAGCGTATTTAATTAAAAGGCTGAAAAGTGGGTTTGGTGGTTCTGTTGAAGTGGTTTTATTTATGATCCTAAGTCTGTTATTTATCATCAGTTTATCAATGATAGAATTTGTACATCTCCCAAATAGCAGAGTTTTGTTTTGCTCGTATCCAGTGTTAGTTCATTATAGAACTTTGTATCATCTGCAAACAATATGACTTCCGTGTCTTTGCAGTTACTTCAAATCAAGACATGTCAACACAAACACCTTTACCCTCACTTATCTCTCATGGCCCTGGTGCCAACTGTCTGCATTGACTTGATAATTAATCAGAGGTAGCAGGGTGTGATACAGGAACTCTAAACGACACATTAGCGTATGTTTAGTGGTCACTAGGTGAACTGGGTGCGTCTCTAATTCTGAATGAGCCAGAGGAGGCCAGATGCATGTGTCTGTGGGATTATGACGAGCGTTGATGTGGATCGTTAGCCTTGCTTTTGTTGACATTGACTTATGTGGGTGTTTTAGTGTCAGAGACTTTTACAATGTAGAGGTGCTTTTCAAAGAAGGTGAAACTACCATTTGCTATCTTATAAACTCCAAATGACCTCCATATGATCAAAAATATCTAAATTAGAGGTGTAATTTATTATTTGTGTGTAATATTGGTATAATTTGGCTTATTTTAAAACATTTTAAACATCAGGTTTCAATACTCACTGAAATAATGCAGAACATATGCAAAAAATATATTTTAAGAGCAGCTGTATTTTCTCTGAAACATTTGAAATTATAAACTATGTGCACAAATCTTCTGATAATAGAAAGTAAATTAATCATCGGTGCAAAGATCAAACTGGTTGCTTGTCTGAAATGTTAAGGTTCAAACATAACCAGACAACCAGAGCAACCAGAGCAGGAAGTTAAATCAAAATCATCTAACACAGATCTAGTTGACATGAAAGCAGATGTTATGGTTCAAAAATATTGGAGATGGACACCAGAGGAAAAACCCACAATAACAACACTGGTCCGGTCGGGTTGAGTCAAACGATGATTTAATGATCACACACGTGGGAGATGGACACTGTATGCAGACAGTCTCAGATCTCATCTCAAAAAACACATCTCCATAGTTTTATGAAATCAGGGTATTAGAACGCCCCCTCATGCGTAGTGACAGGTGTAATACAATCAATGTTGACAATTTTATTTAACACAAAGAATAACATTGTCTCCTTCCCGAGGGCAGACGCTAACTGCCCCCCTTCTCCTGGAACCGTCTGTACCCTGCTGAGACACAACATGGCAACTACAAGGACTCTTTCATTTATTAAGACCATCAGTGTGTATTGCTCTAAATCAAGTATATAATATTAAATGAATATTGCTGGATCAGCTACTTCTACTTAAAACATATTAAAACATGACTAAGCACAAAATCACCAAGAATGACATCTTATAAGTGCTGTGTAAGCGCGTGCGGCCTTCCAAGCTCAAAGCCTTTGCCCTCCATAGATCAGCCAGACTCGCGCTAAACTTTTCTCAACTCACCAGTGAGAAATATCCATAAAGATCATGATTTACACCAGCTGCAGCTCACAGTCAACAACTCAACAGGTTTGGCTTTCTTTACAAAATGAGAATTAATGAACAGGCTTTTCATCATGATTTGTCCGTAGTTAATTGGGAAAAAATCGGACTATTACCAGATGTAGAGCTAGCTTGGACATATTTTAAGGTAAGTTTTATGGAAATTGTTAATAAACATGCCCCCTTACGGAAAGTTAGAATTAAAGGTCGAGAAAATCCCTGGTTTTCGCAGACACTCGCAGATAGCATACACAAGCGTAATAGAGCATGGGACAAGGCGAGACAAACAGATACTTCCACTGATTGGTCTGTTTTCAAACAGCTTAGAAATAAATGCACTTCTTTTATTAAAAAGGCCAAATCTGAATACTTTTTGTCTGTCACCACTGAGAACCTCAACGATCCACAGAAATTTTGGAAAGTAATCAAGTCTTTTTCTGCCAATAAAATGACTCAAACCTTTCCTAAATTTGTTGTAAAAGATTCAGTCTCAATTAATGATAAAACTGAAATTTTGAATTGCTTTAATGAGCACTTTTTATCAGTGGGTTCCTTGTTTGATTCTGCAGAAACTTTTTTAACAAATTCTTGCCCAGAATTCTCTATGTTTTCTGGAGACCGTTTTAACTTTGTACCTTTTAGTGTTTATGAAGTGCATAAAGCTTTAAAGGCTTTGGATCACAGAAAACCTCCTGGTCCAGACTTGATGGAACCTTATTTTTTGAAGCTGGCAGCGGATTTTATTGCAGAACCACTCTCAATTCTATTTAATTTTTCAATTAAAACCAAAGAAATTCCATCGGTTTGGAAATCAGCTTTTGTTTTGCCTTTATTGAAAGGAGGTGATCCATCGGTGTTGACTAATTATAGGCCAATATCAAATTTGTGTGTTTTATCTAAAATCCTGGAATCTCTAGTTTGTGACCAGCTGAAAGAGTTTTTGTACTCTAATGATATTGTCTCCAAATTTCAGTCAGGCTTCAGGAAAAAACACAGTACTAACACTGCCACTATGAAAGTGATAAATGATATTATAGTGGCACTTGATAAGAAATTGTACTGTGCGTCACTCTTTATTGACCTCTCAAAAGCTTTTGACACTGTTGATCATGCTGTCCTAAAAAACAGACTGCTCAGCCTTGGATTGTCAGAACATGCAATAGCGTGGTTCTCAAATTATCTGAATAATAGAACCCAGTGCATTAAACTTGAAGGTCTTTGTTCTAAATTTGTTGCTGTCCACAAGGGGGTGCCACAGGGCTCAGTTTTGGGTCCCCTTCTGTTCCTTTTATATATCAATGACTTGGGTCAAAATGTCTCAGACACAAATTTGCATTTTTATGCTGACGACACAGTTATTTACTGTTATGGATCATCTCTTGCTCAGGCCATTGAAACCCTACAGAAAGCCTTTGTTGCTTTCCAGCATTCACTTATTCAGCTAAAATTAGTTCTCAATGCTGACAAGACTAAGCTAATGTTGTTTTCTAAGTCAAAGAAGGTCCCGGAGCCTATTCCAGTGGTGTCCACCCTTGAAGGAAATGTCATAGAGATAGTTCATGAATATAAATACTTTGGTGTCTGGATTGATGACTCCTTCACCTTTAAACCACCTATAGAGAGACTTGTAAACAAACTGAGACTTAAACTTCATTTTTTTCTTCCGTAATAAACAGTGTTTTTCTTTTGCAGTAAAAAAACGTCTTGTCACTGCAACCTTTTAATCTGTGTTAGATTATGGTGACATTCTGTATATGAACGCTTCTTCTTCATGTCTTCTAATGTTGGACACGATGTATCATGCTTCCTTGAGGTTTATTACCAACTGTAGATATCTGACCCATCACTGTAACTTGTACTTAAGAGTAAAATGGCCTTCTTTGGCCATTAGAAGACAGGGGCATTGGTACGCTTTTATTTACAAAGCTATGCTTGGATTGCTGCCTCCTTATATTTGTACTTTGGTCACAAGGACAAATAGTGGTTCTTACTCCTTGCGTTCAAATGATCAGCTGCTGCTGTCTGTTCCCCTTGTCCGCACAGAGCTGGGTAAGAAAGCCTTTGTCCACTCTACGCCTTTTTCGTGGAACCTGTTACAGAAAGACTGGAAACTGACTGAAAGGCCTACAGACTGCCTCAATAATGTGTAATTGTTTTATGTAATTTTAACTTTGTTTGTTCGTATGTATTTGTTTTGAAATGTGCTGCCTCTTGGCCAGGACTCCCTTGAAAAAGAGGTTTTTGATCTCAACGGGACATTCCTGGTTAAATAAAGGTTAAATAAAAAAAGAAAAGAAATTTATATTCTCCATGTAATTCATTAATATTTGGTTTGTATTTACTGATATATGTAATTTCTTAATGTTTTTTTGTTGTATCAGGGGAGAGGAATGATGTGGATGAGGCCTTGGTCAACATGGTGATAGAGGATTCCCAGCCCTTCACTATTGTGGAGGACAGTGGGTTTAGGAAGCTTGTTAAAGTTTTGAACCCTAACTGTGTTCTCCCTGTTGTGATATTTTGATACCATGGTAGCATTTACAGGATATTGTTTTATAGTGATATTATACAGGAAAACTGTTACTCAATAAGGCCCATTTACTAGTTGTTTTTCTCTTTCTCTGTGACCCAAGAATTAATGTGTAAGAATCACAGGATGGTACCTCAAGGTTGAAAACACCACAGAGATCACTCCCTTACTCCCATCTTCCCTTCTTTATCTCTTAGAAAAAGGCTTGTTAAAGGCCAGGTGGTTTGTTTCAGAATTCACTGATGAAAGAACTCTGTATTCTGTGTCTAGGAGTGTATTTCGCTGGGATAATCATAAATTGTAGCTGAACTGATAAACTATACAAAGGATACTTCTTTGCTCAGAGGGCAGGAAGACACTTCCTTATTTGGTCTGTACCGGTTTGAACTGAGAATCTGCTGACACACGAACCTTTTTCCTCTATATAAACTGTTGTATTATGAATAAACCTTTGAGTTGATTTTGGGAAAGCAACCTGAACAGTCTCTGTATCATTTTGTTCTCCTAACTGCTCCCGACGTCGTAACTAACCCAGCTGAACGGCATACCTGAGTGTTACTTTGAATAATTTTGAATCTTATACACAACTCTGCTTATAGGTGCCCACGCCTCGGAGGAAACCCGATCCACGGAGAAACCCGGGACGGAGATTTCTTTCAATTTGGTGTCAGAAGTGGGATCCGCTGACAAAGGTAAATACGTGTCTTTTATATTTATATGGGACTGTGTTATACCTTTCTCAGTGATTGATCCATAAAGAAACGGGATATGCTGACGAAGTTTTACTTAGTGGCCCAGATAAATGGGATACACTGACGAATCTTCCTTAGTCCCGAATAAAGTAAATTAAAAGCAGAGAGACACAGGAAGTTGCCTGTTGTCTTGCGAGAAGTTGCTCGTTAAGTGAGAAGTTGCTCACCCAAAAAAATAAAAATTTTGCTAGCTAGCAATAAAATTGAAAGTGACCTCAGCCGTGCCTCAGCAAAAATACTAACCTAAATCCTTCAAGCGTGTAAACCCCTCTGGAAATTACTGAACATGGGTCAGAATAATTCAAAACCACAGACAGGTCCGATAAAAAATCGAAATTAACTGTAAAACAAAAAAAATAAAAAATATAAAGTCACAAATAACGGCTCAGTACGACTCCCACTTCCGGTTACGTGTAACCCACGTCCGCGAATCGGTGAAGACTTCCATGATTACGTATCCAGAACATGTGGAAGTGCTTATGTGACTGACTTTGTCTACAACTTAAGAACTGTAAGTGCAATGCACTCTAATTTATTTCCGGAGCCCTATCCCGAACGATTATCGCCAGAAAACAGGTCAGTAGAAATGTTGAATACCATTTGCGATAAGAAAAGTAGTCTGCTTAAAAAATCCTGTAGAAAATATATGATAGAATGTCGTGACGTGATACATCAAATATTATCATTATGGAAAAAGGGACCGGAACCAGGTGTAGATGCTTTAACATCAAATAAAACTAGTGCAGGCTCTAGCATAGAAAATAAATCTACCGCAGGAAAAGCTAGTCTTGCATGTTCAGCCGTTCAGCCTACGGCCCCACCCCCTTACGAAGATGAGACCGGATTAATAGTCGCTGTAGCAGCTGCACGCAAACAACGTCAGCATTCTGATCTAACCAGCTTACAAGAAAGTGACAAAAAACCTGAATCATATGCAACGGATCTTAGCCGTCTCTTTGAACAAGATCAGGAAAATCAATATATACGCCGCGAGGAAGAATTAGCAGAACATAGAAAAAGAGAAAAACTTTTGAAAGAAGAATGTGAGGAACTTATGAAAAACAATTTAGACGACTGTGAAGAAAAACTTTTGCATCAGGCAGTGTCCACGATAGACACCCACATGAAACGCCACGATATCGTGGCCAGAGGTTTAGAGGTAGCTAAAGAAATACCTGTTACCCGAACTTTAATAAAGACTTATCTAAAAGGAAAAAAGGAAAAACAAAGCCGGAATGACAAAGGTCCTTACGCCAACACTCGCGGTAATAAACAATCAGGATCAATATCTAGTGACGTCAATGACACTTACCCCTTTATGATAATAGGAGACCAGTGTTGTATTCAGCCCCCTAAAATCTCAGAATTAGTGGTAACTATTAAAGAGCTTCCCGATCCTCTTAAAAATCCTACAGCCTTTGTCTTTGCATTACAGAGAAGTACCAGATATCACCATTTGGGTGGTCCGGATTACAGGTACATATTGTGTCAATGCATTCCTGGAGTAACCGAGTCACAACTCATAGAAGAGCTAGATGAATTAAATCCACAGCATGATAAAGCATCCACAACTGCAGAGTTCTTGTGGGTAAAAGATAACAAAATCAACGGTTTCTTTAGGAATCTAAAGAGATTCCTGCTAACAATGTCCAGAGACAAAATTGACTTAAATGCAGTAACTATGTGTAAACAGAAGCCTGATGAATCTATCCTAGTATTCATAAAACGCTTTATGCACTGTTGGGCTAATGAGGCATGCATGCCAGAGGATGGAAATGATCAGATTTTCATTACTACCTTTTTGAACAATATCCACCCTGAATGCTCTCAGTTGCTAAAAGTGACAGCTACTAATAATCTCTATGAACTGAGTAAAGATGCTTTTTTAAAGCTTGTAAAACTGAAGGCCAGTGCAGATCTTTTCCCTACTACCACGAAAGCTAAAAGTGTTAAAATGATGCTGAATTTTGATGTTTTAGATCCAGAAGAAAGTGAGAAACTAATGTATGCAGGATCACCTGCTACAGCACAGCAGGGAGGTTTCAGAGGACAGAAAGATAAGAGTAGGGATGTGTGTTTTTGCTGTGGAAAGATAGGACATTGGTATAGGGAGTGTCGATTTGCAGCCTCCAACAGAGCACACGCGCCTCAACCACAGAACGCAGGACAAGTTCCTGCCACTAGGCGTCAGCAGAGCTCTTCCAGTCAAGGTAACTGGCAACCACAAGGAGCACGCAATAATGGCTCCACAGCTAGGCCGCAGCCTTACAACCCGCATTATAACCCACAAGGTAGACAAGCTAGAGGTGCAAATTTAGCTCAGTTTTCCAGCAGCCGCAGAAACCCAGAGCATGAATCAGAATGGGAAAGGGTGCGTTACAATTCTCACCATGATCTTTTCCCATCACCTGATAATCCCCGACTGGACCGCCAATAGGGAGGCCCAGGTGAGGATGAGGGACAGCAGTGTGAGGCACTACACATGATGTTGCATTTGCGATTGTCCCCTAATACAGAGCACTTGCCCATATTAGAAGTAGAAATAGATGGTAAGAAATACCAATTTTAGTGGATAGTGGAGCCACTAAAAGTTCACTGTCTGGAAAATTCTATAATGGGCCTGTTTCCTCTGTGTGTATCAACACTATGGGAATTAATGGAACTGTAGTGCAATGCCCTAAAACTCATTCTCTAAAGACACGTTGGGGCCCAAAACCAGATGAAATCACATATCATCCATTTGTAATTATTCCGAACTCGCCTGTGAATTTATTAGGCAGAGATTTAATGGCAAAAATGAATTTGTGTATTTCATTTAACACAAAGAGTGAAATGTTTGCTGATACTGATAACAGTTATGTGTTCTCTGCCCTATGCACTGACATCATGGAGAAGGAACAGCCTCTGTGTCAGCTGGACGCCTCAGCAGAGAATGAACTCAACATCCTTTTGTCCGGTATTCCACGTCACACACTGTGCCAAAAACGTGTACAAATACCACTACCAGGTAATCCCACACCTGGGAGCCACACTTTTGTTTGTTTTGTTTCTCTCACACTGTTTAATAACATGATAACTGCTCACACCAGTGAAGATAAAACAGTGGTTTTGTCACATAACTCAGACATAGGTTATGACATAACTAAACCATGTCGACACATAGATCTAACCTACCCTATCCATTGTACTATTTCTGCAGTTACGTTGCCAGCTGAATACCAGAATATGACATTATGGTCTAAAGGTGAGAATGATGTAGGATTTATTGACTGTACACCTTATCACGCGCAGCTGAAACACAACAAGCCAGTATATGTCAAGCAATATCCCATTTCCGCCGAAAAAGCCGCAGCCCTAGATGTCATCATAGGAGATTTATTGACTACAGGAGTAATAAAGCCTACAGTATCTCCATATAACACTCCTGTCAATCCTGTGCCAAAGCCTAACAAACCTGGCGTATGGCGTTTCACACAAGACTTAAGGCAAATTAATGCAGTCATTATGCCTCTGCCACCTCTTGTCCCAGATGTTCCCAGCATATTGACATCCATTCCATCCACAGCTACACATTTTACCGTGGTGGACCTGTGTTCCGCTTTTTTCTCAGTGCCTGTGCATGAAGACACACAGCCGTTATTTGCATTCACACATAGAAATAAGCAGTACACTTGGACCCGTTTGCCCCAAGGCATGGTAGATAGCCCTGCTGCTTTCTCAATGGTGGTCCGTGCTACCCTGGACAGCTTCACTCCTCCGGAGGGCTGTACCTTGATCCAGTATGTGGATGACCTCCTCCTCTGTGCTCCGAGTGAGGAACTATGTCAAACTGCTACACACATGCTTCTCCAGCACCTCCAACAGACTGGCCACAAAGCATCGGCAAAGAAAATGCAGTACTGTCAGACTTCTGTTCAATATTTGGGATTCACACTGTCTCACGGAAAATGTTCCATGACTGCAGACAGGGTCAAAGCTGTGACCTCCGTCCTTCGGCCCACTACACAGAAGGAAATGTTGTCCTTCCTGGGCATGGTGAGCTATTGCAGACAGTGGATACCAGACTGTTCTTTTCATGACCACATTCTGCGTGACTGTTGTAAAAAAGACAAGCCTCCTCGAATACTGTGGTCCACAGAAATGACTGCCTCTTTCAATGCATTAAAGGGAGCGCTGACTTCCGCCCCTTGTTTGGGTCTGCCTGACTACCACTTACCATTCCATCTGTACGTCACAGAGAACGGCACAACCTGCACAGGTGTACTGGCCCAAGAGCATGGCAGTGGCTACCGTCCAGTAGCCTTCTATTCAAAGGTGCTGCCTGTGGTTGTTCAGGGGATGCCGGCCTGCCTGAGGGCAGTAGCAGCTTGCTCTATCATGATAAGGGACTGCGAGAAGCTCACACTCTCACATGACACTATTCTACACACCAATCACCAGGTCACGACCATTCTAGCAAACATAACTACACAACACATGACCGCACAACGTCGCTCAGGTTATGAAGCTACACTGACCTCCACAGCAAATCTCACTATAAAGGCGAGCAGCACACCCAATTCGCCAGCACATTTATTGATCCGTATGCTGTGTTCCTCTGACCGACAGGACGGCTCAGACGAGCTTGACGTCCATGACTGCATGACACGTATACAGGAATCCACAGCACCACGTCCAGATCTAGAGCAAACACCTATCCCAGACTCAGCCACGGTTTATGTGGACGGGTCCTGTTCAAGGCCGAATGACAACTCATTTCTTTGTGGCTATTCAGTGGTGACATTGCCTGACATCATACTAGAGGCTCACTCATTACCATTTCACTCAGCACAAAAAGCAGAGCTCATGGCTTTAATACGCGCCTGTGAGCTACATGTGGATAAGCGTGTGACAATTTACACAGACAGCCGCTATGCGTTTGGCGTCGTACATGACTTTGGCACATTGTGGAGACAAAGAGGATTTAGATCGGCTGATGGAAAACCGATCGCTAATTCTGATCTTGTGCAAAGATTTTTGCAGGCTATACAGCTACCATCGGCCGTTGCAGTTGTGAAAACGAAAGGACACAGTACAGCTGACACAGACGAAGCAGCAGGTAATGCTCTAGCAGACGTGACTGCCAAGGCTGCAGCTGCGTCACAGCTCCCACCTCCACAGGAAGTATTATCTGTGCCCCTACAGCTGCCACTTGTTATACTCCCAGACTATTTAGAAACAAATGTTGATTTAAAATTCATACAAGAGCAGGCCTCTGCATCTGATTACACCTATTGGGAGAATAATGACTGTACCTTAGATGACAGGGATGGCCTATACAAAAGCCAGTCCTTGTCCGACATTTTCACGGTGTGAGTCATGTCGGACAAAGAGGGGTAATAGGGGCAATAAAATCAAGATTTGTGATTGAAAAAACATCACATGCAGTAAAAAGCATATTAGCAACCTGTCTAACATGTGCACGAACTAATGTAGGAAAACCAAAAGCAAAACATCAGCATTTAACACAACCAGATTTTCCATTTCATACATTACAAATTGATTTTACACACATGCCAGCACAAGGAAGCATCAAGTACTTATTGGTAATAGTGGATCAATTTAGTTAATGGGTAGAAGCTTATCCAACCTCAAAAGAAACTGCAGAAGTAGTCTGTCAAAAGTTGAGCAATGAAATAATACCCAGATTCGGGATACCTCACCAAATTAACAGTGATAGAGGACCTTCATTCACATCAGAAGTAATTCAAAAGTGTGCTAAAGCTCTAGGAATAGACTGGAAATATCATGTGCCATACCACCCTCAGAGTTCAGGTGTTGTAGAAAGAATGAATAGGACCATAAAAAATCGCCTGACTAAAGCAATGATAGAAACAGGAATGACCTGGGTCAAATTACTTCCTCAAGTCCTCTGTGAGATTAGAATGACTCCATCCGCAGCAACCAAATTATCTCCATTTGAAATAATCATGGGAAGACCATTTCCAACACCATGGTCAGCTTCCAGAGGGGCACCGCTATTGGAAGGGGACATAGACACTGCATTGTCCGACTATGTCCACAATCTGGTAGAAACACTGAATAATAACTATCAGAAAGTTTGTCTTTCTCAGCCTCTCCCCTCCACAGATCCAACCCACCAGTGGAGACCAGGAGATGCGGTACTGGTGAAGTCGCTGTCATGGTTCGGATTTTGAGGAAGAGACTACGACTGGGATATAGTTTGGGTCAGCACAGATCATTTATTAAAACACACATTACAGTGTGGGAAGAGCCGG
The DNA here is from genome assembly GCF_057381845.1 of Rhamphochromis longiceps. Lineage (NCBI taxonomy): Eukaryota > Metazoa > Chordata > Actinopteri > Cichliformes > Cichlidae > Rhamphochromis > Rhamphochromis longiceps. Next base: position 14,396,183 of record NC_140565.1, on the reverse strand, counting down.
ACTTCTTCTTCGTTTGCACAAAGACAGAAAGCTTTATAGTCATTATGACGTCACACAGTTAGACCTTACTGGCAATGATAACAGTTCCTCGCACTCAAAACGTTCTCCTTATATGGACATCAACTGCTACTTTAGAGAAAAACAAGTGTGTATTACATTGTGCACTTTGTGATAGTGTAGCTCTCAGAGAGACTGTCCTAAGACGACCTTCCTGTTCTTATTAAGTGTGTATGTGAACGTGCGTGTTTTACATAACTCTGTATGTGCATGTTTGTGTAAGCCTGCAAGTGACTGCAGGAGGCCCAACTGGACCCTCTAGCTCGAGAGGTGCTTTCGCCACATGATAGAGTATTACATCTAGAATGGGTTTTATCCTACGTGCTCTGAAATAAACAATAAATGATACATGATAAACTGAAGATAAGTAATACAGACTAATGAAGTAATGATGAAATAATGACAGTGCCTGTAAATGATAACCAAGTAACAGTAAAATAACAGGTTTTCCTCGACATCGCTAAAACCAAGGAAACTCGGGGAGTCCGCGTTTTCCAGCCCCCAGACTGTACTGGCAGTGACGAGAACCAGCATCCTCACAGACGGACAACCTCAGTGGATTCATGCCAGCAGGGTTAAGACCAGCCCAACCAGACCATCTCAGGCGTCGGATCAAGCAGACGACGACTTAGGCGGGCCAGCGCCGGGAACCAGAACAAATAAATACACACAGGTAGATGACGACTCCGGCGAGCCAGCGCCCGGATCCAATACACCTACACACACGCAATCACTGATTAACACACAACGCCTGAAAGAGCCACAACAAGGTACTCGAACATCCAGCAGGAACAGAAAGCCGAGAGTACCACATGATGTCTAATCTGATAAAGCTAGACTCATTCCATCCTGATAATGGAGAAAATGAAATGCCCATTGTCATCATACGACGCTTATTCAATGTCTCTCGAACCTGGGACCAGGCCAGGAGACGACTGAAGAACTGTGTTTTTCCTTATATATTTTTTTATATATTTAGGTTATTTATCATATCTATCGCATTAACTTTAGGATTTTTCTTTACTATTTTGTATTGTAGACTGCAACCATGTTCACATTTTTGCAGGTCGTATTTTGCTGACAATACCTCATGCTCTATTTTGCAAGACACCTACTTACAGTTTTTGCCCGTTGCTTGAACACTATAAACCCATGCTCAGACTAAAGTAACACAACGTGAAGCTTTTGTTACCATACCTCAAACACATGTACCCATACCTTAAACAAAAGCGCTGCTTTGCACCCCAGTACCAATTATGCAACACTCCTACTCCTTTATGCAACACACCTACCCCTTTATGCAACACACATGGTCCTGCATGCTACACTCTATTTCATACATAAGACACTTCGCTCACAAAATGAAATGTCAGGGTGCCATTCGGAAAACACATGTATCCAAAATACAAAACACATGGGGTAATTGCAACCACTCAAATACACACCTGAAGGCACGTACTTGCAAAACCGAACACCAATTAGCCAACTACAAAAAGCCCTCAGCGTAGCCATTTCAAGAACTTTGCAAGCATGGATGGAGGGAGAGCAAGAGGAAGAGGAAGAGGAAGAGGTAGAGGAAGAGGTAGAGGAGGAGGAGGAAGAGGAGGAGGAGGCCGAAGAGGCCATGCACGGACCCATATTTCTGATGAAATAAGAGCAACTTTGGTGGACCATGTCATCAACCATGGCCTGACTATGAGGGAAGCTGGGCAGAGAGTCCACCCACATCTAAGCCGCTTCACAGTGGCATCTATAATACGAACATTCCAACTAGAAAACAGGTATGTCTTCACCTCCATACCTTCTGCTCTACTCAGATGGTTCCATAGCACTGTTCTACAGTATATCACATTACCATATCAAGTGTACGGGGTGCTAATGCTCCTTTTGCAGCCAAAGTGGCTGATTCCTCATATTGAAGTACAGTGTTGTACAGTGGATGACACAGTACGTACAGTAAAGTACTGTATGAAAAATAAGCAAACCGATGACAATATGTGGTTGTATTCCTCCAGAATGACCCGAAGACCTTCTGGGGGAGGACGGCAACGCCTGTTCACACAACAGCAGGAACTTGCCGTTGTGGACCTAGTGAGGGCAGACAATGCCATCCGTCTCCACCAGCTACGACGGAAAATACTTGCAGACAGGCGAGTGTTCAGCAACATAGACCATGTGAGCATCACCACCATCAGACGCATCTTGGGTAAACACAGCATCACCATGAAGCAGCTCTACAGAGTCCCATTCGAGAGGAACAGTGACATGGTCAAAGGACTTCGAGCTGAATATGTACGGGTACGTGTAACTGTCCCTTACATTTACAATAGAGTATTGGTGAAGTCCAGTAGCAGCTGAATATGTACCATATCAGTACCACATGGATCTATTCTGAGAGCTACACAGGTACCTGTGTGATGGGGTGAGGGTGCTGTATGTGTAGCACTGTAGTACAGTGACATGTTCCCCTTTTTTTCAGAGGATCATGGCCATGGATGGAGCTGCACAGCCTCATGAATACATTTTCATTGATGAAGCTGGATTCGACCTGAGCAAAACAAGACGACGGGGTCGTAATGTAATTGGCCAAAGGGCAGTTGTACACGTCCCAGGGCAGCGCGGGGGAAACATCACATTATGTGCCGCCATATGCCTTCGAGGACTTCTGCACCATCATGCAATGCTAGGTCCATACAATAGCCAACACATACTCACATTTCTAGATGCTCTCCATAACATAGTTGTACAGAACAGACCAGATCAGCCCAGGTTTGTGGTGATATGGGATAATGTCAGTTTCCATCGGGCTGCTCTGGTCCAGGCCTGGTTCACCGACCACAATCAATTTGAAGTGGTATACTTGCCCCCTTACTCACCATTTTTAAACCCTATTGAGGAATTTTTTTCGGCTTGGAGATGGCGAGTATATGACCGCCAACCACATGCCCGCATGCCTCTTCTGCAGGCAATGGAACAGGCCTGCGGCGACATTGAGGTGACAGCGATCCATGGATGGTTTCGGCATGCAAGAGGGTATTTTCCCCGGTGCCTAGCGGGAGAGGACATAGCTTGCGATGTTGATGAGGTCCTGTGGCCAGACCCCAACAGACGGCGGGATCCATGAGCCCACTTATGCACACTTGTCATGGTTTTTTGTGTTTACAGTATAGTGTTTTTTCTATTGCAGTATTATTGTGTTGTGGTTTTTTTTTTTTTTGCTTCATCTGAATTCATGGTACTGCGATGTACACTATTGAGTAGGTCTATTTGCGTTTTTGGTTGTTTGGAAATGTGTCTCCTGTAAATGTGCCTTCTGAATAAACAATGGAAATCAAGGACTGCAGTGTTTTATGTAAAGAAGACTAGTGTGTTCCCCCTGATCTGTAAGTGTTTGCATATGATGCAAGTATGTGTCATTTTGTCAACAGAGTTACATTTTGACAGAGGAATGTTAGGTTTTGACAGCAGAGTTTAGGTTTTGGGAGTGGAGTTTCATTTTGGCACAGATGTGTATGGTATATTTCCCAGTGTTGTGTCGTGTTTACTTGTGTTTAGAGTTTTGGCACAATGAGCGACGTTTTGCCAAATGTGTTCAAGCAACCGGCAAAAACTGTAATACGCTCCTCACGTTCCCTAAAATCAGTAAATGGCAACATAGACGCCACTAATAAACCATTTTATGCGCCCTCTAGAGCAGGAGTTAACTCCTGGTATGAAAATGCTAGAACAGCTGCTCGTGATTTAGGAAACAGTAATTGTTATGTCTGTTCAAAGGGTAATCCAGAACAGGTAATAGTAGGATACCCCATATCCGGTTTCCCCCTCACTGAGGGACTAGAGAAAATCGGCGGAGATAATGCTCTCCTTAAAGACACTTTACAGTTGACTTTGAGCCCTCTCGACTGCCTACTTAGACACACACACACACCAACTAACCCTGAGACTCCATTAGGCGAATTATTGAAGTTATCTAATGACACCGCAGGGACCTGCGCCCCAATGAAACGCCCTAAGAATAGGTTAAAGCCCTCACTACCCCTAGGACAGATCCCTTTCCATTTTAATACTAGCATGATATGTCTGCGCAGACTAAAGTTAACTGGCCCAGACACCCACATAGATTATACAAAGGATAACTATACATTCTTCTCTGACTCCCCAGGTGCACGCTGTAATGAGACATGGCTAGCTGTCTCTGTGGCTGAAGTTTTATCATATCTGGAGGAACACACACACAGTTCAAGTTCGAGCGGAGAATCGATCATTGTTCCCCCAGAAGGTGTATTAAATGATACTGACTGGGGGGAGTTAGTTAAATCACACATGGTCACGCGCCTAACTAGAGCAATCCCTAACGGTTATTGGTTGTGCAATAATACTCTCAGATTAGCCTTACCTGTTAATTGGACCGGTACCTGTGGTCTAGTAACTTTAGCCCAAGAACTACTAATACAACAAACCCCTGATCCGCCTGTATCCAGCAGACGTACAAAACGCTCCGCTTACTCACATAACGTTTACATAGATGTATGCTGTACTTTCATTTCCAATAATACCGCCCCTAACGGTTCATTCACACAAGCTATGAATAAACTTGAAGCATTGCAGATAGAACTAAGAGCCAATGCAGGTCACGGTCAGTGGCTAGACAAGTGGCTGCAGGACACGTTTGGAAAATGGAAGGAACTAATTGTAGCTTTTGTAACCATTGTAGCATGTATTATTTTGTTTTTGATGATTATTGTCTGTTGTGTGATACCCTGTGTACGCTCAATGATAACCCGTATAGCTAGTAGTACAGCTACTTCAATGTATTTGCAATTGGCACAAATTGACCCAGATTAGGTGCCAGATGTCATCAATGATGATCCTGATGTATGTATTGAGCATTAGATTGGGAATTACTCGATTGTCCAAGAAGAGAATGAAGTTTTCTTCTTTTTCTTTTCTTCTTTTTTCTTTTTCTTAGAATTTTGATATTAAGCTTACTCGAAGGACTAGTTACATTTATGATTTGTTTCACATTTATGATTTGTCTTTATATTATGTTATTACATTCTGTCTTTATACTATGTTATCATTTCATGATAAAAGGAGGGAACTGTTGTGATATTTTGATACCATGGTAGCATTTACAGGATATTGTTTTATAGTGATATTATACAGGAAAACTGTTACTCAATAAGGCCCATTTACTAGTTGTTTTTCTCTTTCTCTGTGACCCAAGAATTAATGTGTAAGAATCACAGGATGGTACCTCAAGGTTGAAAACACCACAGAGATCACTCCCTTACTCCCATCTTCCCTTCTTTATCTCTTAGAAAAAGGCTTGTTAAAGGCCAGGTGGTTTGTTTCAGAATTCACTAATGAAAGAACTCTGTATTCTGTGTCTAGGAGTGTATTTCGCTGGGATAATCATAAATTGTAGCTGAACTGATAAACTATACAAAGGATACTTCTTTGCTCAGAGGGCAGGAAGACACTTCCTTATTTGGTCTGTACCGGTTTGAACTGAGAATCTGCTGACACACGAACCTTTTTCCTCTATATAAACTGTTGTCTGATGAATAAACCTTTGAGTTGATTTTGGGAAAGCAACCTGAACAGTCTCTGTATCATTTTGTTCTCCTAACTGCTCCCGACGTCGTAACTAACCCAGCTGAACGGCATACCTGAGTGTTACTTTGAATAATTTTGAATCTTATACAAAACTCTGCTTATAGGTGCCCACGCCTCGGAGGAAACCCGATCCACGGAGAAACCCGGGACGGAGATTTCTTTCACTCCCCACAAGACAGGTGTGTATCTTAAAATATGAAGCATGTTTCCATTTTGCCTTCATTTCCATATTAAGTACTTTACTTTCATTTGTTTAGGCTTGAAAAGCTATGGTGGACCAAAGATACAAAGAGTCCAAACAAAAAGAAAAACTGACTGTGGCCAAGGTTTCTGCAGTTAGTTTGACATCTGATATGTGGACCTCCATTAACACAGAGGCTTACCTAGCCGTCACCTGCCATTTCATTGACTGCATTGCATTCTGTAGTGTTAGGTGTTTAGCACTTCCCTCAAGCTCATACTGATATCAAGTTGTCACAAGTAACAGCATCGCTCATGTCAGAGTGGGGCATTACAGACAAAGTTAGATGTTATGTGACTGATGGAGCAGCAAACATGGGTGCTTGTGCTAAGGAGCTTCGTTTGCGTCACAGTAATTGTGTGGCACATACATGGTCAAAACAGCTCTTGATCAACACACCACGCTGTCTGACATCCAGACTACCTGTAGGAGGATGGTGGGATATTTCAAGAGCAGTACAACTGCTAAGGTTTGTTCCATTATTTCACTACTGCTTTAAGGTGCTGCTGCAGTAACACAGCTTGAATGAATCAGTTTTGTTTTGTTGGCTGTTTTTCTAGGAGAGGCTGACAGAGGTGCAGGAGCAAATGGGCCGGCCTGCACTGAAGTTAATTCAAGAGGTGGATACACGTTGGAACAACACATTCCAAATGCTTCAACATGTTCATGAACTCAGGGAACCTATTGGAGCATCGTTAGCTGGCCTGCACACTGATATTTGCCCACTATCCTCTGAACAGTATGACCTTATGGCAGAATGGCTTAAAATACTCTCCCCATTTAATGATGCCACCACTGAGCTGTCAGAGGAAAAGCGAGTGTCTGGATCCAAAGTAATTCCACTTCTAACAATGTTGCACCATGCACTACATGAAGAGGAAATGGGAGTTGTCCTAACAGGAATTAAACTAAAAAAAAAATACTTTATTGCAGAACGGCATGAAAAACATAACAAAATTAAACTGGGACATGGCTAACCTGACACACAGGGGAACACAGCCATGAGGAGAGACTACGACACTGACCAAAAGAAACACAGGGCTTAAATACAGTGAGAGATAATGAGGGAATGAGGCACAGAAGGAGAGCACAGCTGGGAGTAATCAGGCTGGACCAGACAAGGGAAGCAAAACTAGAATCACTGACATGAGACACAGAGCTTCAAAGTAAAACAGGAAACACACTGACTGAACTCTAGACATGTACACTTAATAGAAACTGAGGAGAAAGAACAAAGGGACCTGAAACATGGGACAGAAAGGCACAGTAGACACAACATGAACATAACGCCACAGGGAAAGAGTAAAACAAAACACAGAACACATTTAAAGATGCAATTTTTTAACTTTATAAGCAGGAATTTAAACCTCCTCTTCCTCTTCCTGGCTAAACTGTGCATCACACGGCCCACAGGGGAGAAAAAGTGGCTTCCGTCTGCTTCAGAAGCCGATAATTTCGTGCAGGGCTTCAGGAACGAAGCTGAAGCTCAAAGGCCACAGTGACTGTCAGCTGCGAGTAAAGTGACTTGAATCCTTGCTGACTTACAGGCAATCGGACAATTACAGAGAAGGCAGGCAAGCACTATATGTTTCTGTTATTTCATGGTATACTAGTTGTCACTGTCTTAACACCTAGTTCTTATGTTTCTTTGGTAATATTTTGAATTAATGTTCACTGATCACTAGAAGGTTTGATTTATGATGGGATATATACTTATTACTCCAAAGTTAAGGTTGTATGCAGTTTCTAGGTAGCAGGAGTTTGGGCTAGGATGTTGAAGTTGTTGGGGATATACTGTGGTCACCTTAGTTCAGAAATGGGACAGAAATGGGTGGGGGGAACTATGGCTCACAGATGTGGTTGTTACACCCTGAGTTATTTTTCCTGTTTTTGTTTGCCTTGGTTGTATGTGGGTTTGTTTGTTTGCTTTTTTGGGTGGGGTGGGGGGGTGTTTTTTCCCATGTACGGTCATTTTGTCATAAACCAGATTTCAGTAAAACATATATATGGCTGGTTATAGCGCCAACAATAGTACTATTAGATTTTTGTCTTGGATTGTGAAAGGCTTGAACGGTCCGGTAAAGAGATCTCGGGTTCTCAGTCACTTAAAACATCTCAATGGAGATGTCGTTTTTCTCCAGCAGACTCATTTGTGAGTCAAAGATCATAATTGACTTAAACCTCCATGGATAGGTCATATGTTTCACTCAGACATAGATAGTAGTGCCAGAGGAGTGGCAATCTTATTTAGGAATAAAATACATTTTTCTCTTACTAAATTGATTGCTGACAAAAATGGACGATATCTAATTGTTGTAGGGACCCTCATGAATAACCCAGTTGTCTTAGTGAATGTCTATGCCCCAAACTTTGACAACGCTGTGTTTGCTAATAATCTTTTGAGGATGATTCCTGACTTAAAGACGCACCCTCCTGATCTTCGAGGTGATTGGAACTGTGTTATTGACCCAGCTTTAGTCAAATCTGCCACTGGCTCTAAAGCATCATCTGCTATGTCCAGGGCTTTCTCACACTTTATCACCCAAAATGGACACATTGATTGGAGGTTTTTTAATCCCCAAGCCAGAGAATATTCCTTTTTTCAAATGTTCATCACACATATTCTCGCATCGATTACTTTTTTATAAATGGCTCCATGGCTTCTAAAGTTTGCAACTCTGAATATATTCCAATTGTTATATCTGATCATGCTCCATTAGTCCTGTATATGGTATTGTCCCCTAGCTATAGACCTCAGCATCCATGGAGGTTGAATTCTCTACTCTTGCCTGATTCAGCTTTCTGTGACTATATCTCATCTGCAATTGATGGTTTCTTAACTATGAATGTTTTAGAGGACATCTCAAATTCTCTACTATGGGAAACACTTAAAGCTTACCTCAGAGGACAAATAATTTCCCATTCATCTCACCTATATAAATCAAAGAAAGCTAAGCAAAATGAACTTTCTGCCAAAATTCAAGCTCTAGACTGGCACCCCGCTCAAACTCCCTAACCTAAAATATATAAGCAGTGTCTTAAACTACAATCTGAGTTCAGTCGCTTGTCAACCCATGATGCAGAGCAATTCCCTCCCCATCTCCAGCTGCCTCCCTCTTCCCGCTCCACCACAACCACCCACACATGCAGGACCTTGGAGTAGGGGTATGTCACCAGGGTGCAGAGGAGGCTACCCCCCCCCCCCCCCCCCCCCCCCCCCCCCTCTCCCCTTCTGGCTGCCTCTGCCTCGATTTTATCCCACTGTTAGATTTGTATTGTTGATTGTCATTTATGCTTAGACATATTTACTCATATATGCTTAGAAGTATATAATCATTGGTGGATTGAAAGAATGCTTCATCCTAAAGAGGTCTGTATTAACTTTGTGTAGCTGTAGAAGGGAGTGCATACATTCCCCAGAGTGTCCTGGCATAGATCACACTCCCTAGGAGAGTTTATCTTTTCTTGTTGATTTATGGTATAGCAAGCACACGCATATCTGTTTAAGTATAAGAGCCTTTTGTTAGATGGAGTTAGACGTCCTGGAACTAGCCTTGGGGAGTCTTCACAGGGTCACATCTTGACCTCACACAGATCACACACACACACACACACACACACACACACACACACACACACACACACACACACACACACACACACACACACACACACACAGGCAAGGTACTCTTTGTGTGTATGTAGACGTCACATGTTAGTGAACTTATGCATATTCATGTAACCTCAATAAAAGGGCAGTGTACGGGAGAACGGACGAGAGCAACTGGGGCCAAGCGAAGGAACGGCGTTTGTCCGGTTCTCTCCCGTGCACGAGTACCATGAAGAAGTTTGCCTACTTGCGTCTTGCTTGCAGTGTAATTATATTGTCTTAACGTTCCAGCGGATGGGTTCAAGATACAAACCCATCATTAATTGGTCCTTCGATGCCGGCTCCCTGGGATCGCATTCACCGAGGGGGGGGAGAGGCACGCTGAAAGACTGACGTCAGCCAGGAAGTTCCTGTGGATTCGCTGTCTGTCCTTCTCCTCGATGAATGGCGATCGGCGGGATTCAGGCTGATATTACACGCTAAGCAACGCCAAGTAAGTTTAAAGAGGCCGACTCTATAACCGTGTCGTTGTGCAGTCTCCGCCATTTTGTGAGGCGTTGAGAAGTTCGCTGCTTTGTGGAGCGATAACTGGGTTAGTGTCCCGAAAAAGAAGTTTTGGTTAAATCGCCCAAGGGTCCCAAGCGTCCGGTGTGTGTCCGGTTTTGAAATCGCCCTGGGTGTGTGTCCCGAGCGTCCCTTCATTGGGTTTTGTCGCGCGAGTGGGTGAGCGTCCCACAGCTGGGTCAGGGTCCCGAGCGGTCCGGTGTGAGTCCGGAGTAGGCCTATTTTGTGTTATTGTCATTTTCGTCGTCGTCTCGTTGTTGTTGTTGTGTGTGAGTGTGTGCGGAGCAGACCGCGTGGTGTGTGACGTCAGCAGCTGTTGTTGTTATCATGGGTTTCCTAAGCAGCCAGGAGTGTGTGGAAAAGGCCAGCCCACATCAGCAGCACTTGAGCTATGCTCTGGTGGGTGGCTTTCCCCCCACCCCTTGCTGACACAAAATGTTAACTCTTTAGCTTGCCCTGTTCGACAACAGCCTGTGTGCCAAACCATTGAGGTGGATAGTTGTCAAAAGTAATCTACATTAAGCTTGTGGTTGCTTAAATTCAGTACAATGACATGTGAGGTGAAGTGATATAGGTAAATATTTAAACTAATGAAGTGCATAGAGGCACTTGACCTGTGTGAAAGACTGTCGTCTTGTTATGAGCCATTGTTGAGATATGGAGCACACCTGTGAAAACAACTAATATGCTGAACCCTGTATGAAACATCTAAAAGTACATGATGGAGGAGCTGTGTTGAATATGAAAGTGTAAGACTTTGCCGCTGTGGGCAGAGCATGCAACTACTGTGTGATGTTGCGTTGCAGTTTTTTTTCTGAGCTGATGAGCAAGCTACACATTATCAGATCAAGAGCTGTCTGGGAACTACTCAAAGAGGGGGAAACAGGGAGTGTGCAGCGTTTCCGTGAGCAGTTTTCCTGCATCTTGACTTGTGTGTAGAGTGTTCATAACATCAGCATCATGTTTTTGTTTATTTGTTTTGTTGGGTTGAAAATAATTAAATAAACTTGTGATCATGCTTATGGATTACCATGGCACATATCACCAGCCACGTGATTTATTTATGCAGATGAAAAAGTGAGTGTGAATGTGTCTGACATCACAGTGTTTTTGTGCACTGTGCAAAAGTAATTGCCTTTGATTGTGAGTGAGAGCGGTGATTCTGCAGGTCACCAGCTATTGTAACGGAAAAAAAAAAAGAGTGAAAAAGAGACAAAAATTACATTGTAGACGAAGAAAAATAATCATGGGAAAAAGGTTTCGTGTTGATCAGCCGAAAAACAACTACAATGTCATTTTATGCTTTTAAGAAAGGATTGTTCACACAAACACACACACAGAGAGAGAGAGATGTGTGTTGATTAAGCAGCGATGATAATAATGAAATGTCTTAGTTTGTCACTTTCAGGTGAAAAGCAGACCTGAATCAATTTTCCACATGCAGCGGTCGGAAGAAAGTTATAGTTTAACATCATTGGAAACGTGCAGGCCAAGTTTCTGGCTGACTTATTACAGCGCAATGTGTATGTGTCTCTCAACCTCACAAGCAAGTGCTCACTCCTCCCTGAAGAATGCAGCTCCAAAGAGCAATAACATGGCAGATAAAGACAGCAGCAAGTCCTGAGCAAAGAGTCCCAGCAAAGCAGCAGCAATGTGGACAAACAGCATCAGAGAAGAAGAGCAAACCCATCATCCTGACTGATCGGATGAATGGCACTGTGTCTACAACAAGCTGAAACTTCACTGTGCATGTGAAGAAAACGTTTGAGGAGAACTGAACAGTTGGAGTTTGACATTTGCCACCTGTGGAGTAAAATGGCAAGAAGAGACAGTGGAACACAGGACAAAGCTGAAGGAGAACTGCCGGGACTGTTGAAGTGGGAGAGGACAAAAGAGTGAGAGGACAGAGTGAGAAGACTAGGTGAGAACACATAGGAATTATTTAATGTGGGAAATCAAAATTTGGGTTAGCAAACCTGGGGAAAAAGAAAGCTGACTGCTTAAGTTGGAAAATTGTGAAGGAGTCTGAAACATATACAAACATATACAAAATCACACAGAACATGCCTTAACCCTACTAATACAAACACAAAATAACTCATGAAGATTAGACATTTTAAGCGTGAGTCTGTTTATCATCTTGTCCAAGTCACCTCGTGTGATGCAAAGACCAGTGGAACTCGTAGCACAGAACATGCTCTGTTGGAGATGCAGCTCCACAGACATGCTTGTTATCTTTCATCAGTGTTAAAATAGTGTCAATTTAGCAGACACTTGTTATCAAATACTGAATTTATCCAATAAAAAAAATTGACTCTCTAGGTTGCAGGACAACAGTTTAACTTTTGTGGGAAAAAAGATCCTGGTTTGACCAACCAATGATCAGACAATAAATTTAGTTGTTAATATAGTAAATTGGGAGAAGCTTCCTGCTTGATTGATGCAGCACAAGTAATTTACTGTATGAGGGAAATTCTCTTTTAGTGATAACATTTTGAACATGCATTTCTGTTGTCCTGTCATCCTAGTGGGTTAATAGCTGATTCAAATTAGTTGATCGTTCTTAGATTAATGAAAGGTGACTGAATTCTAGTACGAGTGAATGAGATGTGTTGGAGTTTGTTGTGTGTTGAGTGGAGACTCTAAAACACTGAGTTTCCTGTTTTGATGTGCGAGTGAATCCTGTATTTAGATACACAACTCTGAATACGTCAGAACAAACGTCTTTTGTGAAGTGCATGACAGCATGTCACATGTTTTATGATGAAGGGAAAAAGGAAAAATTGAATAAAATAGATCTGTGGCTTAAATGAGTGAAGAGCACAGACCGGGTGATTAAACTCATAGCTAATATGACATTAGGGTTATGTTGTGTGTTGTGCAGTTGATGGTTGGTTTGGAGTGAATCTAGCTGATGATTCTTCTCCTGTTGTGAAGATGATGAGGAGTTTGTGTCATGACTTAACAAGGCCTTTTTATTTTGATACTTTCACAGTGCACTGAGAGTTTGGTTTGATAATCTCTGTTATTTTTTATTTTTCATTTTTGAACAAGCACTGATTTTGCTTGTGAATTTCTTTTCTTTGAGCAGATCTGCAAGTCGGGAATTAAAAGCGTTACACATCGTCAAGAAAATTGTTGCAAGTGAGTTTCTCCACATTTAAAATGGGTTCAGGAGAAAGCCACTTATTTGGGACAATTAGGAAATGAGAGTCCCCCCCAAAAAGGATTCAACGAGGAAATCCAGTCTAAATTATTTTTCTTTTTGAAATAACGTCGTTTTGCTGAGCGTGGAAACGAATGCGATGATAATTTCCACAATTAGCAAAAGAAGGAACCACTGAGTGAATGAGTAAGAATTTTAAAATAACTGACTGACTGACTGAACATGATTGTGTGAAGTTAACCCCCACCTGACAAAGGTGCAGATGAACCCATGTGTTTCCTTTTACAGGAGCAGAAAGATGACAGCAACACTCGAGGTTGCATGATGATTTAACCTTTTAAATGCCATTTTCTGTGTCTGTGCATTTATCAGGTGTGTTATTCATAGGCTTGTGTTGCTCACAGAGGGAGCTGTGACAAAGTATGCATACGCCTGCGCAAGCGCTAATATTTGCATTTTCTTTTCTTACAGCATGCCAGTTCTTCATGTGAATTGATGATGCGATTTATACCAGGACAACTGGTTGATGTTTTTTCCTACTACAGGATTTCTGGGTTTATGTGTGAGGAAAACTGTGTTTACCGGTTATGAGTAGTGATGCTGTTACATTGTGTTTTTGGGAAAATGTGACGGTTACTTTGATGATATGAATAACATATTTTCCACAGCAATGGATGGTTGATTTTATGGTGTTTTTATGGCACCTCTGGAATGTGGTTGGCCGACGCCTGCCCACCAGGATAATCAATGTGTGTTGCTAATGTTTGTTTTTTGAGACTGCATGTACAAGATTCAGCAGAAGCGGACAAGTGACATGAGACAAACAAATAAGAGATGCGGTGTTATGGAATAGTTAATATGGGCTCATTTGCTGGCCACTCTTGAGCCCATAAATAATATATGAGTGGAGTGACTTTGCTTAAGAGCAGTCACTGATTACGTTAATGTTGACTGAGTACATGGGATGATCCATGTCTGAGGCGACTTATGAAAATAATTGTAGTTTACTGATTTGAGAAAACCTGCACATGACACTTGTCTTGCTGATGTTGAATGCTTATTGTTCTTATGATACAATTGTTTACAGGTATGTAGTTTGATTTCACTTCCAGATCTTGTTTTCCAGGCCATGATGGTGTGTATGCAGGCTCCTGGGAGAGCCCGGTGTTAAGCAAACTTAATATGCAAAACACACTAGCATTTTTGTTGCAGGATTATAGGTCCAGGGTGGTGCTGCTCCTGGGGAGGAGATGCCCTGATGTTGCCTGGGATATGATCTAGCTAATCTTTTTCTTTAAGACAGGAATCCAGGTTTGGTGAGTTGACGCATGGGTGTGTCCATGCGTCAAGAGGAGGGGTCCAAGGATTAACAATGTTTTTTATTAAACAATGTTTTCTATTATTGTTGCAGTGATTTGTGTAATTAACCGTTTATTTACAAGTATTAAACCTATGCAAGTGGTGCATCCATGTTCAGATGAGGCTTTGATGGCCTATAAGTGAAGTTCACTGAACTAAAGAATGTTGTTTGATGATTGTTGACATGCTCTCCAAATAGAAGTTTTCCCTCCTAGCAAGGAAATACAGGTGCAGCAGTAATCTCCTGAGAAATCTTAAGAGGCCAGTGAGAAGCAAGAACCATTCCAGGCATAGCTGACAGCCCAGGCAGTGGTTGAGGTCAAAGGTCGAGCTGGTTGGGGCCCATCATGAGATCAGACTTTGGAGCCACAGCAAGGACCATGAAACTGCGTTGGACTGAGAGCTGTGCCACGGGGGGTTTCCAGAGGCCAACAGAGGAGATTGTGGACAACAGACGGGCACCTGAAGGATGAGGGGAGCGTGCCAAGCTCCATCGACAACGCAGAGGGAGTCTAAGGATGACATCATGATTCTGTGAAAAGCACAGGAACCAGAAGCTATGGTGGTGATAACAGCAGTTTCCTATGAGGTCTGCAGCTTTGGAAATAGCTGAGACCCATGTTGACAAACAACAAAACTAACTGGTATGTTTGAATGTTTATTCTACATACATTTGGACTCTGGTCCTATGGACAATGATGGAAACAACTGGAAGAGACATTCATGACGCCCTGCAGAACTCAAACCACTCTGCAGAGAGACATGTGATTTGCACACCCGGAGGAAGCATCACCAAGCTGAGATGTTTTTGAAAATGTTACTTTCTTATTTTCACTATTAAATTAACAATTTCTTTGTTTGCTTGTAGGATGCAGGTTGCCATTGGATGAGATTAATGAGGAATGGGATAACTGCTAATACATTTGTTAAACTGTGTACTTTTACAGTAATTTAGGGTGATTTGACATATGCTGAGTATAAAAATGTTTGCATTAAAACTGTCAGTCATGAGGTATTCATGACTGGGAATTTTTCTAGCATAAAGGTCAATAAGGGGGGAAATGTTAGATTTGTATTGTTGATTGTCATTTATGCTTAGACATATTTACTCATATATGCTTAGAAGTATATAATCATTGGTGGATTGAAAGAATGCTTCATCCTAAAGAGGTCTGTATTAACTTTGTGTAGCTGTAGAAGGGAGTGCATACATTCCCCAGAGTGTCCTGGCATAGATCACACTCCCTAGGAGAGTTTATCTTTTCTTGTTGATTTATGGTATAGCAAGCACACGCATATCTGTTTAAGTATAAGAGCCTTTTGTTAGATGGAGTTAGACGTCCTGGCACTAGCCTTGGGGAGTCTTCACAGGGTCACATCTTGACCTCACACAGATCACACACACACACACACACACACACACACACACACACACACACACACACACACACACACACACAGGCAAGGTACTCTTTGTGTGTATGTAGACGTCACATGTTAGTGAACTTATGCATATTCATGTAACCTCAATAAAAGGGCAGTGTACGGGAGAACGGACGAGAGCAACTGGGGCCAAGCGAAGGAACGGCGTTTGTCCGGTTCTCTCCCGTGCACGAGTACCATGAAGAAGTTTGCCTACTTGCGTCTTGCTTGCAGTGTAATTATATTGTCTTAACGTTCCAGCGGATGGGTTCAAGATACAAACCCATCACCCACAACTTAGACATTCACATTACTCACACTCTCATTACACATACATATAGGATCTTGGGGGTGGGCACGATACACGGAGTCCAAAGTACCATCAGGGTGTACACCCCACCCCTGGCATCGTTGCCCACCTCTCAATTTTAAATACACGTAGACATTGAGGGCTAGCAGGAGGGACCATGCGCTTACCTGCTGCTCTCTGGCAGGTAGCTCCAAGCCCTCCTGGGTTTTAAATGCACCTTAGAACACACATGCATCAACACTACAATGAGCGGGTGGAGGGAGGTTTGGAGTCTTCTCTCACCCCCATTCTCTGCGACCTGCTGGAGCGGGGGGGCTAGGAGGAGGAGTTGGCCGTCTGACTGCGGTCTGGAGTGTGGGGCCTTCCTGCTGCTGCGGAGTCGGGGCGGTCTGCCTCCCCCCACCGCAGGGAAAAGGGTAACACCACCTGGGTCTGGGTGCAGTTCCCCCCTCCAGGGGCAAGGGCACCTAGACCCGGTTTGTAGAGTACGCTTGGGGAGTGTGATCGTGTGTACAATGTCTCTTTATGTAGTATTATTTAGTATTTTTTAGTATTTATTTATTTATTGTCATTGTCAAGAACAATGAAATTGCGTTTGGGGCTTCCATACAACCCAAAAAAAAAGAAGAAAATAATAAATACCCCTTAAAACCCAAGTGTACATATTTAACCCAGTGTGACTCCAATGCAATAAGACAATCCTTAGCAATAATGTTCGTAGAAATTCAGACAAAGACCTGAGAAACATGACAAAATACAACAATGCAACCCATTCAATATTATTGTACTGTGAGATATGATATCAGATATGATAGTTATCTATTTAAGAAAGAGGGGGGGGGGGGGGGGCAGGAGGGGGAAGAGAATAAAGATATGATGCACCAATGCAGACCAGTTCATTGCTATTAAGAAGTTGGATATGGTTATTGTCCGTGAGAGGGGGGCAGAGAGTTCAGGAGCCTCACAGCCTGTGGATACAGGCTGTTGGCCAGTCTGGATGTTCTGGCCTGTATAGACCTGTACCTTCTCCCTGAGGGCAGCAGATGGAAAAGGTGGCGCGCAGGGTGATGTTGGTCCCGCAGGATACTGTGCACCCTCCTCAGACAGCGAGTGGGGAAGATATTACTGATCTCTGGCAGACTTGTTCCAATAATTCTGCCAGCTTCTTTCACCACCTGCTGGAGTGCTTGCTGATCGGCCTTGGTGCAGCTGGGGAACCACACTAGAAATCCATACGTCAGAACGCTGCTGATGGCACAGTTGTAGAAGTTCAACATCAGAGATCTGGGAATGTGTGCGCTCCGCAGTCTCCTCAGGTAGTAGAGGCGCTGTTGGGCCTTCCGTACAACTGAGGTGATATGGTTGCCCCAGGACAGGTCCTCGGTCACAGTTACCCCCAAGAATTTAAAACTGCTCACCCTCTCCACCGCCTCACTGCCAATGAAGAGAGGCAGATGGTTGTTATGACCCCTCTTCCGGAAATCTACAATGATCTCCTTGGTCTTTTTGGTGTTTAAGACCAAGTTATTGTCGTGGCACCATGACTCTAGTTGTTGCACCTCTGTCCTATAGTTTGTCTCATCATTGTTGGATATAAGTCCGAGCACTGTAGTGTCATCTGCAAACTTAACAATGAGATTGGACGCGCAGGAGGAAATACAGTCATGGGTGAAGAGAGTGTATAGCAGAGGGCTCAGAACACACCCCTGAGGGGCACCGGTGTTGACCACAAGGGTGGAAGAGGTGTTCTTACCCACTCTGACACTCTGTCTACGGTTAGTGAGGAAGTCCACAATCCAGTTGCACAGAGAGGAGTTAAGTCCCAGTTGGTGGAGTTTGGGACGGAGTTTGTATGGCCGGATGGTATTAAAAGCCGAGCTGTAGTCTACAAAGAGGAGCCGTGCATAGGTGTTCCTGTGTTCCAAGTGCTTCAGTAATGTGTGCAGCACTGTGGCGATCGCATCCTCGGTTGACCGGTTCTCCCTGTATGCAAACTGGTGCGAGTCCAGGGATGGTGGAAAAGCAGCTCTGATGTGTTTAATGACCAGTCTCTCCAGGCATTTGGCGGGAATGGGGGTGAGTGCCACAGGTCTGAAATCGTTCAGACATGTGACATTTGACTGTTTGGGATGGGATCTGTCTCCACGTTGGTTGAGTGTGGAGTAAGTGCATATGAGAGCATGAGGGTGGGAATGGATGTTTGTATCTGTGTGTGCCTGTATGTCTGTGTCTATATGTCAGGTTGGGTGTCAGGCGCCACCTCTCTGGGGACATCTCAGGCCCTCCAAGGTTTGGAGGCCTATCTCCCCCTACCACCACTTCCCCTGCCAGTGGCGGACCCCCTCAGACATCGGTGCGTTGGTGGTTCTTTGTGGGGATGGGCGTCCAGGTACACACCGGCTCACTCCTTGGCGGCCGCTTATCGGGGCCTGGAGCCTGGGGCTCGCTCGGGCCACTTCGGAGGTGGGGTGCCCCCGGCCTCTCGGCCTGGGGCTCGGTCACTCAGGCGCGGCTGGCTGCCGGCGGAGCTCACGGGCGCGTCACTGCAACTCCCCCTGGCTTCTGCTCCGCGGCTGCTGAGTGAGCCCTCATCTGGGACTCTCCTCAGCTCTTTCTGGGACAGTGGCGCGGCTGCCCCTCTGTTGGTCTTCCTTGGTCTCTTGTGTTCTGGGGGCCTCTGGATGTCTGGAGTTTTGATCTCCTCCATACCTGCTTCATGCCCTGGAGGACGGGGCTGTGGCCCCCCCACACCCTCTAGCAGATTATTACATGAAGGAACCTTTTAAAAAAACAAAAAACAAGCGCGTCCATGCTCACAGGTGTACACACGGGTGATCACACCCACAAACTACACCCTTTTTGGCTCCTACCTCAAAGCACACTGTGTTCTGTTGATCTTATGTGCTGCACAATAATGTTTAATATTTAGTATTTACTGTCATATTCCCATATATCATCGTGATGTTGTTTTTTCTATTACTCTTGTTCTCTTCTGCTTGTTTTCTTTTTTCTTTCTCAGCAGGTAATCCAGGTGATTGATATATGCATTTTTTTTTCTCTGCCCGTTCTGTTGGTTTTTGTCTTTTGCCCTTCTCCCCCGTCCCTCTTCTCAGCTGTTTCTCTTTCCCTCTTTCTTTCTCCCCTTCTTTCCCCCAGTCAAGTCTGTCCCGTATTCAGTAAGTGAAAATAAAATAAACAATAAAAGGTGAATCAAATGGACCATTACGGCAAGGCTGGGATGGTCAGTTTGGTAAAGTAAATCCGTTGGGCATCTTTCTTTGCCTTTAGACAACAATTCTGATGGCAAAAGAGCCAAACGGGACAGGCAAAAAAAAAAAAATATATATATATATATTTTGAAGGTATCGTGGAAGCCAAGTACACTACATTTATATAATGGTCCGTTCCACATAAGGTAATGTTAAGAAATAAAACAAGAGACTATGGAAACAAGACTAAATGCTGAAATACTAAAAGACTACCATCCATTTTCAACATTTTAAGGCAGTACCAAACAGGAAATCAGCTGATGACAATTTTGCAGGTATTTAAATTTTTGACTCCAAATTTCATGGTGATCCAACTCCAGATATCCTGGGGTCATATCCATCATCTTGAAAATCCAGCGAGGAACTGTGCAGTTATTGAACAAACCAAATTACATTCAGAAATCCACACACACATTTTCCTCCTCTCCAGCTGCTTAACTTGCTTTAGTTGTAGCTCTTCTGACATGGGCGTGTGCACTTAATGCCACAGTGAATCACCACCAAACCTCCATTGCACCTTGGTTTACCAACATTAAAGGAGGAAAACACAGAGACATAAAGGGAATTGAGCCTCCAGCTTCTCATTCGCCAAGAAAAAAAAAAGCAAAAAAAAAAAAAAAAATGAATCAGGAACTTTGACTTCTGATCCAACTGAAATCAACTAAATTGTCAAGTCATTTTATAGTGCTCTGTATGCATCATAGTTCCCCTCTAATTTTATAGATATGAACCAGTTTCTTAACAAATTGGACACCCCTACAATCGCAACCTCAACAGCAGCAGACAATAACGCTACCCTCACTTTAGATGAGGTTATGTCATCAATCAAATCCTTACAGTCTGGAAAGTTCCCTGGTCCTCATAAGCACCCCCCCCCCCCCCCCCCCCCCCCCCCCCCGAATTTTATAAAAAGAAAACTGGCCCCTTTGCTGTTGTCGGTTTTTGAGGGGTCACTGAAACAAGACTCTCTCCCTCAGACACTAAGACAGGCTTCTGTCTCATTACTGCATAAAGAAGGAAAGGATCCTACCTGTTGTAGCTCCTATCGACCAATAAGCCTTCTTAATGTAGACTTTAAAATCTTATCCAAACTGCTAGCAACCCGTTTGGAAAGAGTTCTCCCTTCTATTACAGGGAGTGCAGAATTATTAGGCAAGTTGTATTTGTGAGGAATAATTTTATTATTGAACAACAACCATGTTCTCAATGAACCCAAAAAACTCATTAATATCAAAGCTGAATGTTTTTGGAAGTAGTTTTTAGTTTGTTTTTAGTTTTAGCTATTTTAGGGGGATATCTGTGTGTGCAGGTGACTATTACTATGCATAATTATTAGGCAACTTAACAAAAAACAAATATATACCCATTTCAATTATTTATTTTTACCAGTGAAACCAATATAACATCTCCACATTCACAAATATACATTTCTGACATTCAAAAACAAAACAAAAACAAATCAGCGACCAATATAGCCACCTTTCTTTGCAAGGACACTCAAAAGCCTGCCATCCATGGATTCTATCAGTGTTTTGATCTGTTCACCATCAACATTGCGTGCAGCAGCAACCACAGCCTCCCAGACATTGTTCAGAGAGGTGTACCGTTTTCCCTCCTTGTAAATCTCACATTTGATGATGGACCACAGGTTCTCAATGGGGTTCAGATCAGGTGAACAAGGTGGCCATGTCATTAGTTTTTCTTCTTTTATACCCTTTCTTGCCAGCCACACTGTGGAGTACTTGGACGCGTGTGATGGAGCATTGTCCTGCATGAAAATCATGTTTTTCTTGAAGGATGCAGACTTCTTCCTGTACCACTGCTTGAAGAAGGTGTCTTCCAGAAACTGGCAGTAGGACTGGGAGTTGCGCTTGACTCCATCCTCAACCCGAAAAGGCCCCACAAGCTCATCTTTGATGATACCAGCCCAAACCAGTACTCCACCTCCACCTTGCTGGCGTCTGAGTCGGACTGGAGCTCTCTGCCCTTTACCAATCCAGCCACGGGCCCATCCATCTGGCCCATCAAGACTCACTCTCATTTCATCAGTCCATAAAACCTTAGAAAAACCAGTCTTGAGATATTTCTTGGCCCAGTCTTGACGTTTCAGCTTGTGTGTCTTGTTCAGTGGTGGTCGTCTTTCAGCCTTTCTTACCTTGGCCATGTCTCTGAGTATTGCACACCTTGTGCTTTTGGGCACTCCAGTGATGTTGCAGCTCTGAAATATGGCCAAACTGGTGGCAAGTGGCATCTTGGCAGCTGCACGCTTGACTTTTCTCAGTTCATGGGCAGTTATTTTGCACCTTGGTTTTTCCACACGCTTCTTGCGACCCTGTTGACTATTTTGAATGAAACGCTTGATTGTTCGATGATCACGCTTCAGAAGCTTTGCAATTTTGAGACTGCTGCATCCCTCTGCAAGATATCTCACTATTTTTGACTTTTCCGAGCCTGTCAAGTCCTTCTTTTGACCCATTTTGCCAAAGGAAAGGACGTTGCCTAATAATTATGCACACCTGATATAGGGTGTTGATGTCATTAGACCACACCCCTTCTCATTACAGAGATGCACATCACCTAATATGCTTAATTGGTAGTAGGCTTTCGAGCCTATACAGCTTGGAGTAAGACAACATGCATGAAGAGGATGATGTGGACAAAATACTCATTTGCCTAATAATTCTGCACTCCCTGTATATCCGACGAACAGACAGGCTTTATTAAAGGAAGACATTCCTTTTTTAATATACGGTCCCTTCTTAATATAATATATTCCAAAAATCATAGCACCGTCCCTGAGGTGGTGATCTCATTGGATGCTACATTCGATAATCTTTAATCCTACAACTGTTTACAACTTGCATAGTTCACATTTCTGTATAACTGTATATCTCAGATTCTGTAAAGTTATTTATTTCATATTCTGTATCGTTTTTCATATTTATATCCTGTTCATAGCCTGTACATAGCTTGTACTCACTACAGCCTGTACATACTTATAGTTATAGAATATTCACAAAATACTTCATACCGTGTACATTATAACATACCATAATAGACCCATTTCTGTAATATACTCACATATCTATATTATTGCTAATATATATTGTAATATATCTATATCACTAAAGCACTTCTGGATGGATGCAAACTGCATTTCGTTGCATGTGCAATGACAATAAAGTTGAATTCTATTCTATTCTATTCTATTCTAAAAGCATTCAATCGAGTGGAATGGGAGTATCTTTTTGCAGTCTTGAAGAAATTTGGTTTTGGTAACAATTTTATATCTTGGATTCATCTTTTATATACTACGCCACTGGCATCTGTTTGTACTAACACTGATTTCGGAGTATTTTACTCTCACCTTTACTTTTCACTTTAGCAATAGAGCCTCTCTCTGTGGCTCTTAGAACCTCGCCTCTGTTTCAAGGGGTTATTCGTGGTGGTACGGAACATAGGGTTGCTTTATATGCAGGTGACTTATTATTATATGTTACAAATCCAACAATTCATTTATCCTCTATAATGAAAATACTTCTACATTTTGGCTCTTTCTCTGGGTACAAGATTAATATATAAAAAAGTGAATGTTTTCCCATAAACCCAGCTGCACAAGAGCTTAGACAAACCGATTTTGATTTCCAACTAGCTTCTTCAGGCTTTAAAGTGCATATTACCAGTTCATTTAAAGCTTTGCAAGCAGCAAAATTTAACCCTTTGCTGACCTGTGTAAAGTTGTCTTTTCAAAGAAGGGTAAACCTTCCTGTATCACTTCTTGGCACTATTATTTTCATCCCTTCCTGTTTCCCTGTTACAGTTTACAGACAACCCCTTTCTAATTGGCTCTCTAAAAATATGGTATCAATTCCGGCATCACTTCAATTCAGTCTCTGCTTCTGCTCTGACCCTAATCTGCAACAACTACCTCTTCCCCCCATCGCTGGTGGGCTCCTCCTTTTGCATATACGCAAGAAAAGGTATCAAATGTTTTTATGACTTTTTTAAAGATAACATTTTCTCAGCTTTAGTGACCTTTGTTCTTTGTATGATTTGCCCTCGTATCATTTGTTCTGCTACTTTCAAATAAGACACTGTGCATCTTCTATCTTGCCAGAGTTTCCAAGTCAGCTTCTCAAGCCTTGGTGGGAAGACTTATTCCAGTTGAAGCCTCACAGTAAGGCTCTAATATCACAAGTATATACTTTAATTATGGCATCGAGCAATTACTCAACCAAATAATTGCTTTGAATTGGGAAAAGGAACTGGGTCTTACGTTTGGGGAAGGTTACTGGGACAAAATAATTGACAAAATTCATACTTCAGCCTCATGTGCAAGACTCTCCCTTATTCAGTTTAAGACGGTATACAGATTACACATCTAGATTATCTAAAATATACCCCAGCATTCCTGACCTGTGCAACAGATGCAACGCCTGTTTTTTGCCTTCCCGACACTTAAGTTATACTGGACTTTTTATTTTGAAGTGCTCTCTCATGTTTTGAGCGTTACACTCCAACCATGCCCACTAGTTTGGTGTTTCTGAAGATGCCACCCTAAACCTTAGTCATAAACAGCTGGATGTTATGTTCACTTCACTGCTGGCACGACGTAGAATTTTGCTGTCTTGGAAAGCTCATCACCTTCCAGCCCGATCACGTTGGCTGGAAGATGTTATGTTCTTTTTAAAAATGGAGAAAATAAAATTCAGACTCAGAGGAAATGTTAATAAGTTCTCACAGATGTGGCAGCCTTTTATTATTTACTTCAGTTCATTGAAAACACTTCCAACAGACTAAACTTTAGTACCATGGGGTTTTCTTTTGTTCTGGTTCTGGGGGGAGTGTTTTTTTGTTTGTTTGTTTTTGTTTGTTCTTTTTTTCTTTGCTTTTTCTTTTGTTTTGTTCTCTCTCTCTGTGTTTTTCCCACTTTTTCCTTTATTTTTATTTTATTTATTTATTTATTTAACTTTAATGGCCTAATCTGTATTGAGATATATCTTTGTGTCTGTGGTACCCTCTTTATTGGGCCTGATATGTCAACTTACATGTAAAAACTCTATAAATAAAGAGGGGGAGGGGCTGAGAAAGTTCAGTTTTGAATGGGTGTAAATATTTTATTTACAGTTTCTCATACAAAAGGCATATAGTATTCTTCATGTACATTCATACCAGCAGCAGGGTTAAATTCATGCTGGCCGTTGTCTGGTGGCATCGACCAGCCAAATGTCTGGGGCGAGTTGGGGAAGGTCCACTGAGGTCCAGGAGCAAAACTGTCCACAGCATGATGATAGGGGCCCTGATGGTTTCCACCATTTGGGATTGGGTTTACCTCCTGGTGCTCGGTGTACTGCTGCCTGAATGGGGGCTGTCCCTCTCCCTGAAACTGAAACACAGACAGGTGGACTGTCAGTAAAATAAGAATACTTTAAGAATACTTCAATCAATTCCCCGGATAATGACAGAATCAGAAACAGTGCTTTTTAATAATAGGAGATACTCTAATAGGAGATGTCTCTCTCCCTGAAACTGAAGGGGACAAGGGGACTGTCAGTAAAACGAGAATAGTTGTTTTAAATTATTGGCATTACACTTTTTTAAATACAGTCAATTCCCCAGATAATGACAGAATCATCATCATCATCGTTTATTTGTATAGCACTTAAGAACACACCAGGCAGATCAAAGTGCTGAACAACACAGATCAAAACAACAACCAAATTAAAAATACCATAAAATCAAATCATAAACAATTCTGTTCAATAATAGGAGATACTTACATGAAGTTGGACATCCTGATTCACATGCTGAGGATGTGACCTCCTCCTAAACTTACTCCGTCTGTTTTGAAACCAATTTTTTACCTAAAGACGGAAGAAAACAGAAAACATTTAATCAGTACAATGGACCCAAAATTCAATTTCTTATGTTCTATTGAATTGAAAAACACTCACCTGTCTGTAGGTCAGACCTGTCATCTCTGCCAACTGTTTCATCTCCCTTGGCTCATAGTAACGTTTCGCATTAAAGTGATGGACAAGAATATTCAACTGCCTCTCCGTGAACACCACCCGGGCCTTTCCTTTAGGTTTCTCTGGAGCAGTGCTGGGAGGGTGCAGAGTGGCAGTGATGTTGCCATCCTGGCTTCTTGGGACAGCAAAATCTTGTTTCTGCTCTGAGACTGAACTGGAAACAGCCTCAGAGGTATCAGCGGTTTTTTTGCTCATCTCCATTTTTAGAGCAGTCTCTGCCCATGTAGCGAGTTCTTCCAAGGAAAGACTCCCTTCAGGGCCGCTGCCTGAACTCCATGAGTCTGTGAGGGTAAAGAGACAAGAGGACAAGTAAGCACAAGTCTATATGGTCCACATGGGTCAGTTGCTGATATGTTTTGGCACAACTGACTTTCTAACAGAAAAAATTAACAAAGGTTAAATTGATGAGTCTTAAATCCCAAAAGGTCTCAGACTGAAGAAGTCACAAAACATTTCTCCCATTGAAAACATTACATCCAGGTGAACTGAATCAACCTTCAGGGATTTACTTACCTGATGACTGAGCATCAACACAATGAATCTTAAACACAAAAGTTTCCCACAAAGTAGAAAAAAATATTTGTACATTCTTTAAAACCAAAAATGATTTAAAGTGGACTCTGTTCAGCTGTGGAGGGAGAAATGGTGACTTCTGCCATCAGGACTTACAACACAGAGTAAAAGAGTATTTTTACAAGTTTTCTTAGAGGTTAGCCAACTCTGTTCATATTAGCTCACCAGGCAACAATGCTGAGTACATACCTGGAGAAAAGTGCATCCCATAATCTTCCATGAAATCCCAGTGATTAAAAGAGGAAAACTGGAGAAAGTATCTCTGATGAAAGAGCTCCAAACCAAGCAGGAAGGTGACTTAAGAGCAATTGTCCTGGGCTTTTAAGGAGGTTTGTGGGTGTGGGCAGGAATGTGGAGGGGTTGAGCTTCTTCTTAACTTTACAACCAGTCAGGTTGTTTCTACCAACTGGCATCATTTACATTTCTTTAAAATGCTGATTCTCAGGTCTGAAAAAAAAAGTACAGTTAGAAAGCTGCCGTGCAAAATGAGCTTTACCAAATCTTTCCACCTCACACTTTAGAAAATATGAAACACTTAATGCCTAAAATTAGCAGCTAAAATTAGCAGCTAATTACTGAAATGAACTCACTGCATGTTTGCATCAATTAACGCAGTATTAGATCACCCAAAGAACTTTCCACTCACATAGAACATTTTTGCAAAAACATCTTCACGTTATTTGACCTGCAGCCGTTCAGTTACACCTCTGTGTAAACCCCCACAGCAGCTTTTTGAGGCAAAAATGGTTTTTGTACTCATGCAAACCATTCACAAATGTGGCACAGAATATCACAATGACCGCTGACCACTCATTTTGTCTTTATTAACTTTAATAAATGAGTCTGAAAGTGGCAAGTGAAATTAAGTCAATTTATCAAGGTCTGCATAGTTAATCATGTGTTTAAAACGAAACAAGGTGGTCTATATAATGTGAAGAATTTATTTAATAAAACAAACAAACAAATCTAATGAGTTTAGATTGTTCTGCTTTCATGTCAACTAGATCTGTGTTAGATGATTTTGATTTAACTTCCTGCTCTGGTTGTTTCAGACAAGCAACCAGTTTGATCTTTTGCACCAATGATTAATTTACTTTCTATTATCAGGAGATTTGTGCAAATAGTTTATAATTTCAAATGTATCAGAGCAAATACAGCTGCTCTTTAAATATATTTTAAACAAAATGTGTATTGAAACCTGATATTTATTAAATGTTTTAAAATAAGCCAAATTGTACCAATATTACACACAAATAATGACTTACACCTCTAATTTAGATCTTTGTAATCATGTGGAGAACATTACTGAGTTTATAAGATAGCAAAAGGTAGTTTCCCCCTTCTTTGAAAAGCACCTCTAAATGTGTGAAAAGTGAAATTAAACCACCCACATAAGCCAAGGTCAACAAAAGCAAGGCTAACGATCCACATCAACGCATCTGGCCTCCTCTGGCTCATTAAGAATTCGAGACGAATTCGAGACGCACCCAGTTCACCCAGTGACCACTAAACATACGCTAATGTGTCTTTTAGAGTTCCTGTATCACACCCTGCTACCTCTGATTAATTATCAAGTCAATGCAGACAGATGGCACCAGGGCCATGAGAGATAAATGAGGGTAAAGGTGTTTGTGTTAACATGTCTTGATTTGAAGTAACTGCAAAGACACAGAAGTCAAATTGTTTGCAGATGATACAAAGTTATTGTGGAAGTAACATGGAACAACTTCTGAATGAACTAGAAAATCAATTTAGGACTTGATTTTTCTATAATGATTTAACACTGAATCTGAGCAAAACAAATCTCATACTATTTGGGAGTCAAGCAAATTATATCATTAATAAACTGATGATAAATAACATAGAATTAGGATAATAAACCAAACCCACTTTTTAGCCTTTTTATTAAATACTCTTAAATTTAAAGGCTTGACTGACCTCAGAACTCTACACATAATTTATAAAGCAACAAACAAATGACCCACAACATTTAGGACTTGATCAGGGCTTATGTGGAACCTTCTTTAAATCTCAGTGATTCACCGAGATAGAAAACAATTTGAAAGAGTGAGTGGTGAATCAAAGAGAAGAAATTAAATAAACTTAATGCAAACTGCACAAAAGAATGTAAAACTCAGCAATAAATCTAGTGAGCAGCACTTCTCTGAGCGAAACGAGCTTCTTGATGTCAGAGGTCAAAGGAGAAAGACCAGATGACTTCATGCTGATAGGAAGGCAGCAGAGACTAAAAATAACCACTCATTTAAAGCAAACTATACAGAAGACCATCTCTGAGAACACAACATGTCAGAATTTGAAGCACATGGGCTAGAAGCAGCAGAAGACCACACTGGCTACAACAGCTGTCAGCTAAGAACAGCAAACTGAGGAAACAGACTCACAAATATTAGACAATAAGAGATTGGAGAAATGTTTCCTGGTCTGATGAGTCTCCATTTCTGCTGTGACATTCTGGGTCAGAGGTTAAACACAAGATTTCATGACTTTCAATTTTTAATATCCTCAAATATTGTAAATTATGATGTTAGAGACTCAATGAAAGCAAAACAAAAATGCAGACAGTATTTAATCGTAGAAAAGTCGTCATTTGTTGGAAGAAAATGGATGGCACTGACTGCAACATTTACAATATATATAAAAAGTTGACTTCATCAGTCTCCTACTCGAGCCTTCATCTGCCCCACCAACTCTGGTGAAAAGAAGGGAAAAAAGATGTACATTACATGTTAATGTTTTTCTTATTGTTTTATTTTAACTGAGATTCACTGAGTCTTATCAAAACAGCCTCTGTTTTATATTTAAATGGAAAGAAGATAAAATCTACAAGAAATAAAACAGTTAAACAGGATAAAACATGTGTGTAGCTTCCATGTTGAAAAACTGCAGATGAGTTTTAAGTCTTTTAAATCTTTGTGAAAAGCACCAGCATGTGGTTTGGCAAGACCAAGATTGAATAATAATAATGGATTACATTTATAATGTGCTTTTCAGGACCCCTCAAAGCTCTTTACAATACCACTATTCATTCACTACAGTTGTAGCCATGGCTGCCATATCGCGCCATCGGCCCCTCTGTCCATCACCAGTAGGCGGTAGGTGAAGTGTGTTGCCCAAGGACACAACAACCGAGACTGTCCGAGCCGGCAACCTTCCGATTACAAGACGAACACCCAACTCTTGAGCCACGATCACTCACGATGGAAAAAATCTTCATCTGAAGCTTTGCTGAACATAAGGATTTCTCTCAGGTCATCACGATTCGGCCTTTATCCTGATCAAGTTCTAAATGTTTTGGCCAAAGATTTGTTTGTTGCTTTATAAATTATGTGTAGAGTTCTGAGGTCAACAAAGTCTTTAAATTTAAGAGTATTTAATAAAAAGGCTAAAAAGTAAGTAGATTTTAATTTTGAGATTGGACTCTCACTTTTATAAAACTTGTGTGTACTGCCAAGCACTGTTTTAATATATAAATATATTAAAACAGTGCTTGGCAGTACACACAAGTTTTATAAAAGTGAGAGACATCTGAAGAGAGTTCTTAGGGGACACACTCGTCACAAAAGCGTACTCTGACCTGGAAGTCTTGGTTGAATTCATTGACAACCAGTTGCAGTACTCTGGTAGCTTCACGCGTACTGATGGATATATGCTAAATGCAGAGAACATTGACTACGCGTGAAGAAAGAGGATGTGCACTTGGTGTTGACTGAGCTGGATCCCTGAGGGGTGGCATTGAGGCACACAAGACGTCTCAGGCGAAGGCGAACTATTTTTCAAAAGGGCTGAACTTCATCTGGCACCTGTACTCCTACGGCAAACTTAAACCATATGGCATCTCAATCAATGAGAGTGTTGATGGTTTGTCGAGAAAAATAATCTGTCTTAATGCATACACAACAAATAGTAATCTGAAAGTGATCGGGGGGTGTTACGTAGAAGCGGTGCAGCGGTGTAGAGTTGCCAGAGGTGATCTTGGAACTGAAAATGGCCATGTTATAGGCTTTCAGTGTTTCCTTGTGCCCGTGGCTCCTTACGACACCTTTGAGAGTTACCTGGAGGGAGGAAGTACTTCCAATGAAAGAATTGAATACTGGTGGCATTTTCTTCACAGCCAGTGTCTGGAGTTCTGGTTATTCTTATTTGCAGACATCAGAGACAATGGGTACTTTGATGGTGGGTTTCCGGACAAAAACCTTCAGTTTGTTTTGCATGGGTCTTATCCGGGTGAGCTAATAAATTGTGTTTTCTTGCATGTATGGATGCATGCGTTTGTGAGTGAGAGATAAAGGGAATGGAGGAAGTGATAGAGAGGGAGTAGAAAAAGTATAGTGAGTGATGAGATGTGGACCAGATTGAGGGAATGGAGAGACTTGCAGGAAGAAAGAGACAAGAGAGGGAGAAGAGGTGGAGAGCAGCAGGGAGTAAATGAAATGAAAATTGTGTAAATACTATGATTTAGGCTTAAGAAATCGGCTACCTTAAAGAACAGTGTAACAACCAAGACTAGAGAAAGATCTGTGTTCAAGATGTTGACGTGGCATATGTAAACTTCTTATCTATAATATTAACTCTTTACAATAAACACTATCCCCTGGTGAATAAAGCAAAGAAAACTGAAAACATGGCTAACAAACGCATGTAAGAAAAAGAATCTGTTATACAAGAACAAACTTATAAAAGGTATAAGATAAATTCATAATAATTATGAGAACGAGTAAAATAAATTACTACATTAAACTTTTAGATAAAAAAAATATGAAAAGCGTGGACAGTACTAAATGATATTGTAAATAAAGGAACTAAAAGATTGGAATATCCCCATAACTTTCAAACACAAAATACACTGATCAGTGACATAAAACAATTTGCAAATGGTTTTAATGACTTTTTTCTTAATGCTGGTCCTGGCTTACCTAAAGAAATTGTAAAAACTGGACACCCTTCTAAAAATAAAACATTAACTATTACTGTAGCAAACTCAGCGGGAGTAGATGAACCAAGCCAATGGTAAAGACTAATGTAAAATATCACAGCATTACAATCACAGGAGTTAGTGTGTGGAACACCTGTACGTATGAAATTAACAAAAGTACATCAATACAAAAATTCATACGATTGTTTAAAAATAATAAATTGCACAGTGGGGCAGCACAACTGACACAGCAACACACACGGGGAAACAAGGAACCAGGAGAAGATCACACCACAACCATAAATGATTAAGAAAGATGAATAAAACTCATATATATAGTTATATATATATATATATAGGGCTGTTTTAATTTTATGCATTATGTGTTTTATTTCTATATTTTTGCTGTTTTCTGTTATTCTATTGTTTTGAACTTATTTTCTGTACAGCACTTTGTTCCTGTGCTGGGTATTTTAAAGTGCTTCATAAATAAAATTGGATTGGAACTTTGTGTTGACAAGATTGTTAGTTAAACAATTACAAGTCTACAAATCAGTATTGTTTGTATGGACAGCAACTTTTTTTAAAATTTGTTTATTAAGAGATTATACAAACTTATATACGTTGTATTGTATACATCTTACGTGACATATTTTATCAAACATTTCTTTCCCAATCATTTTAACGTTTTCTTGTTAAACAAAACACAAATTAAAATACAAAAAACATCATAACAACACAAGAACAGAAAATTCAGAAAAGAAAAAAAGAAGAAAAAAGTGAGTAAATTAGAAAAAATATTCAATAAATAAATTAAATTAAATTAAATTAAAAAAATTAAAATTAAACACTATATAAATACAATTTAAAAAATTAAATTAAATTAAAAAAGAATAGAAGGGGGGGGGGGAATAAATCCTATGCCTACCTTAAAAAAAAAAAAAAGAACATTTCAAATTCTTTTCAATCTATTCGGAGGGTGGGTAAATTGCATTGTTCTAAGGAAAAGATTTGAGATATTCCACAAGAATGTCCGGACAGTATTAAGCCATTGCAATGCAGATGGAAGTAAAATATAGCATCTAGCAAGAAGGGAACAAAAAGCTAAGATCTCAGTTTGCTGGGGAGTTACATTAAGAGGGATCTTTGGAACTCCAAATATGGCAACTAAAGGGTCTTCTCAGATCTGACTTCCAAGAACCCCTGACAGTACAGAAAAGAAATCAGTCCAAAATTGGTTCAAACTTGGGCAGAAGAAAAACATATAATGATAATAGATTGGATTTATATAGCGCTTTTCAAGGCACCCAAAGCGCTTTACAATGCCACTATTCATTCACTCACTGGTGGAGGCAAGCTACGGTTGTAGCCACAGCTGCCCTGGGGCAGACTGACAGAAGCGAGGCTGCCATATCGCGCCATCGGCCCCTCTGGCCAACACCAGTAGGGTCTATGTGAGTGGAAAGAACTTTCCACTCACATAGACACTTTCCACTTAATCTTGCTTTCACTCACCCACTGACTGAACAACCCAAAGAACGACCAAATGAAAGACCCACTGAACAACCCACTGAACAACCCACTGAACAACGCACTGAACAACGCACTGAACGACCCATTGAACGACCCATTGAACGATCCACCGAACTGAATTTGGTGTTGAATTTTTTTTTTTTGCTAATTTAAGAGCAGTTAAAACGGACACTAAAGTAATGGGTAAGAGGTTAAATTGAAAGTAAAACAGTAATTTTAGGCATTACATTTTTGAGATTTTATAAAGTATGAGGTGGAAGGATTTGGTAAAGCTCATTTGTACGGCTGCTTTCTAACTGTACTTTCTGTTTTCAGACCTCAGAAACAGCATTTTAAAGAAATGTAAATGATGCCAGTTGGTTGAAACTTGGTAGGGTGAAGTAACTCACAAAAGAAGAAGCTCAACCCCCCACAATCCTGCCCACACCCACAAACCTCCTTAAAAGCCCAGAATTGCTCTTAAATCAGCCTTAGGATACACAGCACTATCCTGCTTGGTTTGGAGCCCTTTCATCAGAGATACTTTTTCCAGCTTTCCTCTTTTGATCACTGGGACTTCAAAGATGGAACATGGGATGCACTTTTCTCCAGGTATGTACTCAGCATTGTTGCCTGGTGAGCTACATGAATAGAGTTGGCTAACCTCTAAGACAACTTGCAAAAATACTCTTTCACTCTGTGTTGTAAGTCCTGATGGCAGAAGTCACTCTTGGTTCTGAATAATGTATAAATATCCCACCTTTTTTCTGGGAAACTTTTGTGTTTCAGACTCAGCAATTTACTTTTTAAAAACTTTTTTTCTGCTGTCTCAGAAGAGAAACAAGATTTTGCTGTCCCAAGAAGCCAGGATGGCAACATCACTGCCACTCTGCACCATCCCAGCACTGCTCCAGAGAAACCTAAAGGAAAGGCCCGGGTGGTGTTCACAGAGAGACAGTTGAATATTCTTGTCCATCACTTTAATGCGAAACATTACTATGAGCCAAGGGAGATTAAACAGCTGGCAGAGATGACAGGACTGACCTACAAACAGGTGAGTGTTTTTCAACTTACTACAACATAAGAAATTGAATTTTGGGTCCATTGTACTCATTAAATGTTTTCTGTTTTCTTTTATCTTTAGGTAAAAACTTGGTTTCAAAACAAACGGAGTAAGTTTAGGAGGAGTTCACATCCTCAGCATGTGAATCAGGATGTCCCACTTCATGTAAGTATCTCCTATTATTAAACAGAATTGTTTCTGATTCTGTCATTATCTGGGGAATTGACTGTATTTAAAAAAGTGTAATGCCAATAATTTAAAACAACTATTCTCGTTTTACTGACAGTCCCCTTGTCCCCTTCAGTTTCAGGGAGAGAGACAGCCCCCGTTCAGGGAGCGGTACACCCAGCACCAGGTAAATTCAATGAGAATGGGTGCAAATAATCAGGCCCACTATTCTCATGCTGTGGGCAATTCTGCGGCTGGACCTCAATGGACCCTCCCCGACTCCCCTCAGATGTTTGGCTGGTCAATGCCACCAGGCAACGGGCATCACGAATACGACACAGCTGTTCAAAACCCAGCAAAAATGTCCACTATGATCGAAGCAATGGGAAGAGCTGTGAGTACTCAGACTGTTCTCATTGAACACAACATGGATAAGATCTTGGAGAAGCTCACGGCTCTTTAACAAGAAATTGACAGACCTGGTGACGAGTGACAGACATTTAGACTGTCTGTGAAATTGGAGGCACCAAACCCAAACATCGTCTCTCCCCTGCATACCGATGTCCCTGGAAAGCCCATCAAGACCTTTTTTTTACTGTTACTGTTTTAGAGTTCCTTTTTTTCCTCTTGTCCCTGATGTACGAATTTTCACTGTCTTTTTGTCTTTTTGGTTTCTTCCTGGTGCGGCTACATCCGCAGCCCCAGGACACAGGAATTTCATTGCATGTTGTACTTTGTATGACTGTGTATTTGACTAATAAAATTTGATTTGAACACCAGGGGCCCGTTCTTCGTACGTCGCTTACTACATCCAAGATCAAATGACACATCCAAGATCAAATCATCGCGCTAACCGTGAGCTCGCTAATCCGGTTCCCCGAACACACCTGCTGTTGACGATTAGTACAGCTGGACGCAGTAATGTGACATCACTGGGTGTCGTAAAAGGGGCCACGCATCGATAGTAGAAACATTGATCGGCAACCCTCTGATTGGTCGGCGAAAATGTCAACGGAGCGCGCTCAGCTCGGTATTTTTCGGCAGCAGAGCAAGAACTCTTGAGTGAGGGATTTCAGGAGTTTCAGAGTTTAATCAGAACGCAAGGGAACACTGCAAAGGCTGCAAAAGCAAGGAGCGAGGGCTGGCAGGAAGTTGCTGACAAATTAAACTCGTAAGTAATTTAATAATAACAATAATAATGGAGTGGATTGATATAGCGCTTTTCAAGGCACCCAAAGCGCTTTACAATGCCACTATTCAGTCACTCTCACATTCACACACTGGTGGAGGCAGCTACAGTTGTAGCCACAGCTGCCCTGGGGCAGACTGACAGAAGCCAGGCTGCCATATCGCGCCATCGGCCCCTCTGGCCAACACCAGTAGGCGGTAGGGTAGATTTATTATATTACACTATATTATCCAATATTATATTACATTATATTATAATATGTTATATTTTATCCTCTTTCACATTAGAGCCACGACAGGACCCACTAGAACATGGGAACAGGTAAAAGTGAAATATAAGAATATCCTACAGAATGGTAATATTTATCACTTATATTGCTTTTAGTCTCTTGGAAAGAGACCCTGGAATAATCTGTTTGTTTATAACAGCAACCAAGAAAAGGGCAGAGGAAAAAAAGACAGGTGGTGGTCCTGCACCCCCTCGTCAACAAGTTGGTTAAGTGAATAATACCCTCACGGGAAAATCGATATCTCTCTATGAGCACACTGTCGCGCTGAGCTAAAGGATCCTGTCTATCCCGCAATATACGCTGAATTCTGAGGACTTTCCTTATCAATCTTGCACCTTCCGCAATGGGTGGCTCGCGTATACGGACAGGACATGGCTGCGACAGGCTTCCCAAATCCACCTTCGCTTTTATAGCCGTGGTCTCTCATCTTGATTACACGAAGTAATTTACAATTGCTACTCTGAAATATGAATTACATCTGTAATAATCACATACATGTAATAGAATGTTAATAGTACATTTCCCTTTTTTAGGAAATGACCTGTGTGAAATCAATAAATGGATCAGGTGCTGCATTGTCTTTAGTTACATTGATGTTATTTATTTATGGTGAAACAGTGGTGGAATATCGCTGTTGCTTTCGTATGATGACGCGGACATACCTGCGTGGCCGCGATCTAATCCTGTTTACATAAAGTAAACCTGCTCCCGAGCAGGTTTACGCTTACGGCTCTGTTGCTATGACAGCAAGTCCCGGATGAGCTTCGGGGAACCGACTGATCCAGGATCACGCGAAATCGTCAACAATCTAATCCGGCTAACCTACTTAGCGAGGTACGAAGAACGGGCCCCAGTTCAGCACTGAATGGAATATAAACAACCCAGGACTTTTTGTTTTATTATTTTTATTGTCTTCATGTAGCTCAACATAGTCTCAGATTTGATCGCTTTCAGTAAAGGGGGAGGGGGGAATTCAATATCCAATGGATTTTAGAAATATTAGAATTCAGTAGGCTCCGGCTACTGTAAATAGTCAAAATAGCCAAAACACATACTGGGATATCAGAGAAAACACCATCAGAAATTCTGCATATAAGATTAAGAGATGAATTCATCAAAATGTGTTTTGTTTCATTTTGTTGTATTTGTTGTAAAAAATATTGTACATGAAGAAAATTCTCTTCCTTGTGTGTGAGAAACTGTAAATAAAATATTAGTTTCACCCATTCAAACTGAACTTTCTACATGTCTCCAAACCTTCTGTCAGAGACTGAACATCCGCATATGGAAAAGAAATAGTAAAAACTTATATGTGATTTACTCATGAAAGTGGCCACTTTCTCATTACTTTCATATATTGTTTTAGTAAGTATCCAAAACATACAAGTTTCATTATCTAATTTTTCAAGGGATCTTATATCTGTTTTCACTCTTATATGCTTTTCATACAAGTTTCATACAAGACAGATCCAAACTTTATAAGATTTATTGTATATATCTTTTCCATATGGGTCCAAATGTTTTAGAGACTTTAAACCTCTATCTTTCCATGTTAACTTGAGCTACAATCCTCTATATTCACAATCAAAGTATGAGACAGATAATCTAAAGAATCTGGAGCTTTCAAATGGACAAAAAGATTTTTCCAGGAATACCTCAAATAACAACCCTACCTCAGACTTCATTTTAAGAAACCTGAGACGATACAGTGGAAAGTTTTTGCCTCTGTGATTATCTTCCTAAGACTCTAAATGTTGGGTTTTATTTTAATTGTTAACAAGTCTGATGCTGATTACTTGGTAAAGCTCCAAAAACATTTTATTGTCACCTTTTCTACTCTCTGCTCTGTGACTACAGAGTCTTGAAATGAAACGTGCAATGTTATTAAATCTTCCCCTTACTGAACCACCTGAAGTCAGCTCATTTAAAGTGTAGGATGCTCCTGATGGCCATGTATGTTTGTACCAGGGCTGTGTTGGGATCTGTCAAGGAATGTTACGATGGGGCATGGTGGCTGGAGGTTGCCAGGTTCTTGCTCACAGTGCCACCATGATCATGACTGGGAAGCGTACCAGAAACCAGGCGCCTTGCAGCAGGAGCACAGTGGTGTCCAGCAGAGCCTGAGTGGAGCTGTCAGAACAGCGAAGCTGCAGGAATGAAAAATCAAGTCAATAAATGAGCAGCACTGAGTCTAATAATCCATGTAATGTTGTCTTTGAGAGTTTCTGAAAAGCATTATGACATAAGGTGTTTTTCAATGTCCTGAATTTGAGCAATGAAATACAAGAGGCATACAGATTAATGAATGCATCATTAACTGAGTGAATGTGGATTGATATTGTACATTCAGCTAAGTAATTTCAAAGACACAGAAGTCATATTGTTTGCAGATGACACAAAGTTATTGTGGAAGTAACTTGGAACAACTTCTAAATGAACTACAAAAAAACTAAGAAATTGAAGACTTGGTTTTTCTATAATCAATTAACACTGAATCTGAGCAAACAAAACTCATACTATTCAGGAGTCTGATGATAAATAACATAGAATTAAAATAAATTATCTGAAAGAACAAACTTCTTCCGGTGATAATAAATCACAAACCATCATGGTCATTATGAATATATCGATAACCTGTAAAACACACACAAAGTGTAATAGGGATCATAAATAAAACCACATCAACAGAACCATCAAATCCACTTTTTATTAAATACTCTTAAATTTAAAGACTTGGTTGACCTCAGAACTCTACACATAATTTATAAAGCAACAAACAAATCTTTGGCCCACAACATTTAGGACTTGATTAGGATAAAGACCAAATCATGACGACCTGAGAGAAATCTTTATGTTCAGCAAAGCTTCAGATGAGGATTTCTTCCACCTTGGTCTTGCCAAACCACATGCTGGTGGTTTTCACAAAGATTTAAAAGACTTCCATGTCATCTGCAGTTTTCAACATGGAAGCTACATACATGTTTTATCCTGTTTTACAGGTTTATTTCTTGTAGATTTTATTTTCTTGCCATTTAAATATAAAACATAGGCTGTTTTGACAAGACTCAGTGAATCTCAGTTAAAGTAAAAAAAAGAAATTTAAGAGTATTTAATAAAAAGTGGGTTTGGTGGTTCTGTTGAAGTGGTTTTATTTATGATCCTAAGTCTGTTATTTATCATCAGTTTATCAATGATAGAATTTGTACATCTCCCAAATAGCAGAGTTTTGTTTTGCTCGTATCCAGTGTTAGTTCATTATAGAACTTTGTATCATCTGCAAACAATATGACTTCCGTGTCTTTGCAGTTACTTCAAATTAAGACATGTCAACACAAACACCTTTACCCTCACTTATCTCTCATGGCCCTGGTGCCAACTGTCTGCATTGACTTGATAATTAATCGGAGGTAGCAGGGTGTGATACAGGAACTCTAAAAGACACATTAGCGTATGTTTAGTGGTCACTGGCTGAACTGGGTGCGTCTCTAATTCTGAATGAGCCAGAGGAGGCCAGATGCATGTGTCTGTGGGTTTATGACAAGCGTTGATGTGGATCGTTAGCCTTGGTATTGCTGACATTGACTTATGTGGGTGTTTTAGTGTCAGAGACTTTTACAATGTAAAGGTGCTTTTCAAAGAAGGTGAAAGCTACCATTTGCTATCTTATAAACTCCAAATGACCTCCACATGATCAAAAATATCTAAATTAGAGGTTTAATTCATTATTTGTATGTAATATTGGTATAATTTGGCTCATTTTAAAAATTTTTAAACATCAGGTTTCAATACTCACTGAAATAATGCAGAACATATGCAAAAATATATTTAAAGAGCAGCTGTATTTGCTCTGAAACATTTGAAATTATAAACTATGTGCACAAATCTTCTGATAATAGAAAGTAAATTAATCATCGGTGCAAAGATCAAACTGGCTGCTTGTCTGAAACAACCAGAGCAGGAATTTAAATCAAAATCATCTAACACAGATCTAGTTGACATCAAAGCAGAACAAGCTAAACTTTACTCAACTCACCAGTGAGAAATATCCATAAAGATCATGATTTACACCAGCTGCAGCTCACAGTCAGCAACTCAACAGGTTTGGCTTTCTTTACAAAATGAGAATTTTTCACATCATATAGTCCATCATGTATTTCAAACACATGAGTAAAGATGTGTTTATTTAATTGATTTAAGCGGATTAAGTGTTTCATATTTTATAAAGTGTGAGCTGAAAGGATTTGGTAAAGCTCATTTGTATGGCTGCTTTCTAACTGTACTTTCTTTTTTCAGACCTGGGGTCCGTTCTTCGTACCTCGCTTACTACATTCAAGATCAAATCATCGCGCTAACTTTGAGCTCGCTAATCCGGTTCTCCGAACACACCTGTTGTTGACGATTAGTACAGCTGGATGAAGTAATGTGAGATCACTGGGTGGCTTAACAGGGGCTACGCATCGATAGTAGAAACATTGATCGGCAACCCTTTGATTGGTCGGCGAAAATGTCGAAGGAGCGCGTTCGGTATTTTTCGGCAGCAGAGCAAGAACTCCTGATTGAGGGATTTCAGGAGTTTCAGAGTTTAATTAAAACACAAGGGAACACTGCAAAGGCTGCAAAAGCAAGGAGAGAGGGCTGGCAGAAAGTTGCTGACAAATTAAACTCGTAAGTAATTTAATAATAATAATAATAATGGATTGGATTTATATAGCGCTTTTCAGGGCACCCAAAGCGCTTTACAATACCACTATTCAGTCATTCTCACATTCATACACTGGTGGAGGCAGCTACGGTTGTAGCCACAGCTGCCCTGGGGCAGACTGACAGAAGCCAGGCTGCCGTATCACGCCATCGGCCTCTCTGGCCAACACCAGTAGGCGGTAGGGTAAATTTATTATATTACACTATATTATATTATAGTATATTATATTATAGTCTAGTATATTACATCATATCCTCTTTCACATTAGAGCCACGACAGGACCCACTAGAACATGGGAACAAGTAAAAGTGAAATATAAGAATATTCTACAGAATGATAATATTTATCACTTATATTGCTTTTAGTCTCTTGGAAAGAGACCCTGAAATAATCTGTTTGTTTGTTTATAACAGCAACCAAGAAAAGGGCAGAGCAAAAAAAGACAGGTGGTGGTCCTGCACCCCCTCGTCAACAAGTTGGTTAAGTAAATAATACCCTCACGGGAAAATCGATATCTCTATGAGCACACTGTCGCACTGAGCTAAAGGATCCTGACTATCCCGCAATATACGCTGAATTCTGAGGACTCTCCTTATCAATCTTGCACCTTCCGCAATGGGTGGCTCGCGTATACGGACAGGACATGGCTGCGACAGACTTCCCAAATCCACCTTCGCTTTTATAGCCGTGGTCTCTCATCTTGATTACACGAAGTAATTTACTATTACTACTCTAAAATATGAATTACATCTGAAATAATCAAATACATGAAATAGAATGATTAATAGTACATTTCCCTTTTTTTTTAGGAAATGACCTGTATGTATCTGTATGGAATCAATAAAAGGATCAAGTACTGCATTAACTTTAGTTACATTGATAATATTTATTTATGGTAAAACAGTGGCAAAATATCGCTGTTGCTTTCATATAAATGAAGCGGACATACCTGAGTGGCCGCGATCTAATCCTGTTTACATAAAGTAAGCCTGCTCCCGAGCAGATTTACGCTTACGGATCTGTTGCTATGACAGCAAATCCAGGATGAGCTTTGGGGAACCGAACGATCCAAGATCACGCGAAATCGTCAACAATCAAATCCGGCTAACTTAGCGAGGTACGAAGAACGGACCCCTGAGAAACAGCATTTTAAAGAAATGTAAATGATGCCAGTTGGTAGAAACTGCCTGACTGCTTGCAAAGTGACCCACAAAAGAAGAAGCGCAAACCTCCACATTCCTGCCCACACCCACAAACCTCCTTAAAAGCCCAGGAGAATTGCTCTTAAGTCCGTCAGTCTTAAGTTCCTATTCTGCTTGGTTTCGAGCTCTTTCAGCAGAGATACTTTCTCCAGCTTTCCTGTTTTAATCACTGGGATTTCAAAGATGGAAGATTATGGGATGCACTTTTCTCCAGGTATGTACTCAGCATTGTTGTCTAGTGAGCTAATATGAACAGAGTTGACTAACCTCTAAGACAACTTGCAAAAATGTTCTTTCACTCTGTGTTGTAAGTCCTGATTGCAGAAATAACCATTTCTCCCTCCACAGTTGAACAGAGAGTCCACTTTAAATCCTTTTTGGTTTTAAAGAATCTACAAATATCCGACCACTTTTTTCCCCCCCAAGGTTGTGTCAAACTGTTGTGTTTAAGACTCATCTATATAACCTTTGTTAATTTTTCTGTTACAAAGTCAGTTGTGCCAAAACATATCAGCAACTGACCCATGTGGACCATATAGACTTGTGATTACTTCTCTTGTGTCTTTACCCTCACAGACTCGTGGAGTTATGACAGCGGGGTTGAAGGGAGTCTTCCCTTGGAAGAACTCGCTATATGGGCAGAGAGTGCTCTACAAATGGAGATGACCAACAAAACTACTGATACCTCTGAGGCTGTTTCCATCTCAGTCTCAGAGCAGAAACAAGATTTTGATATCCTGATCGTCGGTCGTGCTCAATAACACTAGTTTTATGGGTGAGGGCAAACTCATCAGCCAGTGTTGCAGCCTGCTGTAATGAGGAAACCTGTTCACTGAGGTATACTGCAATCTGCTTAGAGATACGGTTCTTAAATTCCTCCACCAACATTAATTCACGCATCAACGCCAGGTCAGTAGCTTTGCTGGACACACACCACCGATCAAAAAGCACACTTTTCTTCCTTGCAAAATCTCGGTAGGATTGATCCTGTCCCCTTTTTAATCCCCGGAAACGCTGGCTATAAGCTTCTGAGACTAGCTCATAAGATAGCAGGATGGCACTTTTCAGCTTGTCATAATTCAGACTGTCCTGAGCTGACAATGAGGAACAAACTTCCTGAGCCTTACCTACCAGCTTACATCATAGCAAAATAGCCCAAGAATCCCGTGGCCAGTGCAAGGCTGCAGCTATATGCTCAAAGGACTCAAAATAACTGTCAACCTCGATGTCGTGAAACACTGGAACCAGACAAATGTTTTTCCCCACATCAAATGGTGTGTCTGCCTGCCGAATGGAGGCAGTTGGAGGAAGGGAAGCCTGCTGGAGTTCCAACTGTTGCAACTTAACAGCTGTCTCCACCTTTTTCAATTCAACCTCCTTGGCTCTGGCAAGCTCTGCGTCTAAAAGCTTAAGCTCCAACTCCTTTAGCTGGAACTGCCTCTCATGATCCTCCTTTTCCAACTGAAGACGAGCCAGGCGGACATGTAGCATAGCATCGTTCTTTGAACCTACGGATGACTATGGAGTGTGGTTCAAAGTGAGGCAGTGTCATTGGCTTGTCCTCAGGCAGCCACTGAGCAACAGGTGTAGACACTGATGGAGCTACAGCTTGAGCTGGCACCTGCGGAACAGGCTGAGACGCTACACCATGCTCAAGTGGACTGGCAGACACTGGCAGGGCCACTATCCCTTTCTCCACCAAGCCAGACACAAGAGCAGCTTTCAGCTCAGCCTTACATAGAGCCGTGGAGACAGAAATGACATAAAATGATGCGACCTCATGCAAATCCATCTTCCTACAGGCGTCCAGCTGGACAAGCGAAGGGTTTTCCTTAAACACGGCAATTTCAAAGGTAGCCATTAAAACTGAAACTAAAACTACCTGAGGATAACAGTAACAACAAAGAAGCACCACCTCCAATACACAAATGAAAAACAGGTGGGAAATGTTTGGCCACAGGTTAACCAATAAATAAAAATACCACTGACCCTCTCCCCAGACCTACCTACTAAAATCTTAGCCTAGTTAGCTTCTGGAGTGTACCAGGCTCGAGGCAACTTTAAAGGCTAAGCATCAAGTGCACAAAGCACCGACAAGCCTGCCCCCGACAGGGAACTAATCCCCACCCGGGATTACTCCGAAAATAAAAAAGGCAAAATAAAAAATGAGTGCCTGAAGGAGGAGCTTACGCTCAGCTAGACACTCCCCTTTGCTAACTGGAGAGAGAGCGTAGCAGATACCATACAACTAAACAGGCCACCAGC
The DNA here is from genome assembly GCF_057381845.1 of Rhamphochromis longiceps. Lineage (NCBI taxonomy): Eukaryota > Metazoa > Chordata > Actinopteri > Cichliformes > Cichlidae > Rhamphochromis > Rhamphochromis longiceps. The sequence goes on along the minus strand of NC_140565.1, from coordinate 14,352,638 downwards.
AAACAACTCACTAATACTCAATTGCTGTTCCTTCCATTCATATTCCGGACGAGCCCCCACATTGTTACGTCCCCCCCGAAGGGGTCTAGGCATACGAGTGAGGGGACCAGTAACAAATGAGTCCAGAACAGAATGGAAGGAAAACAGACAGGTGTTTTTAGTAAATAAAAATAGTCTTTATTATAGATAATCTTAACATAAAGAGCCAGCAAGGCCTTTTTACCAATAACACTTGGAAAAAGGGAAAAAGGTTGCAACAACACAGAACACAACAACCAAACAAAAACTCCACACCACGAGGAGGCACTTCCAGGGGCCCACAAGCTCACCCTGTCACTAGCCAGCAGCTAGCTTTACTGCCGCCAAGGCCCACAAGCCCACACTACTCACGTAAAGCAGGCATACTGCTTACACACTATAGGCAGGACCTTCACACAACTAGTACACAAAGCAGAGACACCAGAGAAAACTCCCTTGCGCAGAGCTCATCCCCAGCTTAAATAGCCTCAGAGGTGATTGCTGACTGGATTCAGGTGGCAAACAAGGCTAACCAAGAGCAGCTGTGTCCTGGGGAGAGAGGAGAGTGAGAGAAACAGAGGGGGTAGGAGTGGCAAGAGAGGAGGAGGTGGAGAAAAACACCACGCCCACACAAGGGCAGTTTCAGGAGGCCCAGCTAGGGCTGTAACAGGGAGGTTTACAAGGAAGTGAATTGGAACAGGTACATCCTTTTGCAGTTTATGAATACATCACTGATTGTCATGCCTATGTCTTCCACTCACACTGAGCTGACATCAGCATGGTTGGTTATGTTGCAAAACCTTATAGTTTAAACAGAATCTCTGCAGCCTCTGCAACAAACTACCTGCTCCAGCAGAAATACTTAAACCAGTTTTGCCTTTTAGTCTTAGAATTCTGGCAGCAGCCTTAAAGGGAGTTGTCCCCTGGTAGACCTTACTACATGGGCTGAGAATGCTCTTGATAAGGTGATTTACCATGACCCATCAAAAATGAAAGAGGTGGTAAAGATGGCAGTACTATCCAAACAGTGTTTTTATTTTTATGTTTCTAGAATACAAGTGAGAGCCAGCCCCCACTCGAAGAAATTCTACAACCCGCGCATGATAGAGGCAAACTTGAGGAGGAAAAAGGGTGGACTAATTAGAGGAATTGTGTAGTAATAACAATAATGTATACTTTATTGATCCCCGTAGGCCAATTACTCACCAAGTGAATTATGGGGCAACCACTTTACCTACTGAGCTATCCCTGCCCCAGATGACACAATCACACATGCACGCCTGTTTTGAAGTCAGACATGCATGAATCACCAATGATTTTTCTTCTAAAAAAATGAGGACTTTGGTAGAATGAAATACTGCTTCATGTGTCTATGTGAAAATCAATAATATTTTTTAATAAAGTGTTAAAAAGTTCATTAATCTTTCTGATTTTCTCCAGACGCCAGAAACACTCCATGTACATGGACAACAGTGACACCTACTGGTCCAACATTATATAACAAGTGTGTGTGGTCAAAGTCGCAGCAATGTCCTCACTGCACACACACACATACACACACACAAAATCAAAGCTACACTTGAACAATTAGCATCCTCATTCTCACATTTAACAAGCAAAATAAAAAGATATTTGATGTACAGTGTGTTCTTCTTGCAGGTTTATACAAATTTTATGTTTTTTATTTTTTTAAAAGAGTGGGACTGCCAGCCAGGACAGAAAGAATGAAAACCAGAGAGGAGGTTCATTGATGTAGTGAAGGAGGACATGCAGAGGTTTTGTGTGACAGATGATTAACCATTGAATTCAAAAGGTTCCAGAAACACTTCATGTACATACTCAACAGTCCAGCCTAGTGGTCAAACATTAAACAAGAAGTGTGTGTAGTTGAAGTCACAGCAACAACAGATCATCTTCGTCCTCATGGCATGAAAACTCAGTGGGCAGATAAAATGAGGAAAAGAACAGGAAAAAAAGTCAATGCTTCACTTAGTTCACTTGAGCTGTTTCTCATCACACACGAACTGGATCAGGGCGTCATCCCATCGGCCTTCACTTCAGCTCCAGCAAGTGAAGGCCGATGTACTGCAGGATGGAACTGAAGTGCAACTCCTGAACGTAGACCCAATATGTGATTAAAACTGACATCATATTTAAGCTTTAAATTTGCAGTTTATCAAGCGTCACTGAGCACTTCAAATCTACCTTTAAATCTGTAACATAACAGCTGGACATCCGCTTGCAACACACTGTGTGACAAACGACACAAAAGCATTGTCAGCTCAGACATCAGCAAACGCACAACCTTTGAATTTGAAATTATCTGACTAAGGTTTGATTCATGTTACAACAGCTCATGAGTAAATGAACACGGTGCATTAAAACAACTTTTAGAAGTACATTTTTCCAAATACATTTACTTTAATTTACTTGCGTAGGGTTAGGGGTTGCCACCTCAGCGCACAGTCAAGTTTCGATACCATCTGTGATCATTAGTGCCATGTGTGATGTGGCCTGACAAACCAGTTTTAAGTGACCCTAAAACTTAACGTTCATGGAATAAAAATACAGTCTACTGGAAATCCCTATGAAAACCAAAACAATATATTTCATCATTCAGTGATCAAGCAAGACCCAATGTTCTCTCCAAGGGATGGAAGATACAAAATAACATTTTAAAAAAACATTGCTGTAGGATGTTTTTTTCAGCCACATTACATTATCAGAAAAAGTCAATAAGCCCGTTTTTCTTCTCTTTGTCAAAACAGACTGTCTAATTCTAATTATGAGCTTGAAAGAGCATTTGACATGCCCACTTTTATTTGTCAACACTTCCATCTAATACCTCACCCAAAGTAACAACTTTTAAAAAAAGAAAAGAAAAAGAACCCACACACAAAACAAACAACCCACGATACACAAAAAAGGTTGTACTTAATTTTACTGTGGTCATAAAATAGTTACGTTAAAGATAGTCTCCGTTAAGTCAACATCAACAGAACATTAAAATGGCTGTCAGAGAAAATCCACAGAAAATCTGATACACTCAGCTCAGTCATTGTTAGTAGCCGGCGTCATTTACAATAGCTGTGATGTTTAGTGATGTTCCCTCTTATCCATGAGAGTGTAAACACTGGGAGATGTGTATAAACCACCATTTAGGTGTTTGTGTGAGTCACGGGTGAGTAACAGGTGGTACCCCTTGGGGAAGCAACGTAGAGGAAGGATTGCCAAAGTGGCCAAATTAAACAGTTTTGAGCTGCTATTTTAAATAAAGCAGCGAGAGGCCACAAACCTTGTTCTTTTAAGCAATGTGTGGTTATTAAGAGTTTAAATTAAAAGGTCTGGTGGTATTGCAAGTACTGCCATTTAATTTGCTGCGTTCATTTATTTTTTTATGTTTATTTTATTTATTTTATTTTTTTATTTTTTAACATTTCACCGCAGTTCTATATTCTCAGGTAATTTAATACATTTTATATTAATTTGCCACGCCTCTGTCTTGTCAGTACAGAGTCTGTGTGCCTTTGTAACTGGAAAACCTTTGCAATGGCTAATGTAATATTTCCTGAGGCATAACTGCACGCCCAAATGGTGTTGTCAGTACCATTTAGTTACCCTTTCCTCTTCTCCTCCTTCAGGCCACCACACTTTGGACAGTAAAAACCTGTTTCTCCTCTGTGACAGAGCTGGAAACAGCTTCAGTTTCAATCAATGAGTCAGATTGACCCAAAATTAAACATGAATTCACCTGTTTGTTGGTCAGTCCTTTCACCTCCTGTGGGTCATAATAACATTTCAGATTAAAGTGATGGACAAGAACTTTTAAGTTAAGGTTAGGGCTAAGCTAGGGCTCATATGTAGCGCTTGTCCTCTGTACACCATGCAAAGTGGCATTTTTGCTGTGGTCCTCCTTCCTTCGCACAGAGCTGGAAACAGTTCAGCAGTCTCAAAGATGTTGTTCCTCATCTCCTAATCAAGAGCTCTTTCAGCCCACATAGTGAGGTATGCCACGGGGAGACTACCTTCAAGGCTGCTGCCAGAACTCCACAAGTCTGTGAGGATAGGAAGACACAGGCCAAGCACAAGTCTATATGGTCCACATGGGTCAGCATGGTTACTGATGTGTGTTGGCATGAGTGACTTTAGATCAGAAAATACAAAAGTAAACCTCAGAGCTTTAAGGTTTTATTCTGGTGGCACGCTTTAAAACTTTGCCACCAAGTGTCGCCATTTGGGGGAAAAAAACAAAACAAAAACAAAACAGTGGTGGTATAATTGGAAACAGGGATAGACCCCCTTTTCTAGTCTGGAAAGTACTTCTGGGAGAACTACTGAAACATGGCCTTACAACACAGAGGGTATTTTTGTAGCAGGTCATAGGTTAGCTAACTCTGCTAATATTAGTTCATATTACCAAAGAAAAAAAAAGTCTTCCTTATAATATAAAGCACTGTGAAGTGACTGTTATTGTGATTTGGCGCTGTGTAAATAAAAAATGAACATGCATACATACTATGATGAGCCACTGGCAGACAGCTTGGCCTGGCTTTCCTTTGTATACACTGGCTGAGTCCTGGTAGTGAAACTGGCCGTCCATGGTTTGCTGCTCAGAGCTGTGAGATGGGAGCTCTTCCTTGGTTCTGGCAGTAGCAGCAGCATTGTAATACTTGGGTTCCTGTCTCCTGAGCTCCCGTGGTTCTCCTCTGGAAAGATGTGATGCAGGTAGCATTAAGCAGGATAAAAGGAAAAGCTGAACATCATCAGCGTCTTCCAGTCCACCAGCTTTGCAGCCGTGTATTAAAACTGGCTTCAATTTATCTGCTTGCGATCAAGCTGCAGGAAGCTCTGTGTGCTAAATTGGACTTAAGGAGTAGCTCTTGAGGCGTTCAGAGGGCGTGGGGAAAGACCAAGAACTAAACTTAGTATTTTACAGTTAAGCAAAGCAAATGGGGGGGCAATGCTTCCATGTTTACAATACTATTATTATGCATCTCAGGTCATACCCCTGTTGCAATGGTGTAACCCTGATTTGAAAGCTAAGTCAAAATCTATAGAATTTAATACAACCTCTAAATTTCAACTACCAGCCTCAATTCCGGATTAAAAAAACAAAACAAAAACTGGCAGACCATTTAGAACATAGGTGTCAAACTCTGGCCCGCGGGCCAAATTTGGCCCGCAGCCTAATTCGGCCCGCGAAGCCATACCAAATTACTATTAGAGCAGGCCTACTGGTATTATACAGCTAATATATATATTGTTTAGTATTAAGCTTTGCTGTTCCATATTCAGTTTTTCAGCTAAACTTGTTTGAGTCCATAAGAAAAGATTCATTCTTATATCTGGAGGAAGATTTTTTTTTTCAATAAATATTAATGTTAGCCCGCGACTTTGTTCCATTTTGAATTTTGGCCCACTGTGTATTTGAGTTTGACACCCCTGATTTAGAAGGTAAAGGAACAGGGATAAGCTACACTCTAAAAATATGGAATAAAGTGATTAAAATATGTGGTAGGGAACAAATACTAAAAGAATTTAGATGGTGTGCTCACGATACAGATTTTAAACCAAATGAAAGTGATAAAAGATTTCAGTCTTGGATAGAGTGGACTAACAACATTCCATTCCTTCACACATAAAGGGACACTGCAGAGCTTTCACTCTTTATAAATAAGAAATGGCTTAAGACAAGCAAAGGCTGGGAGAACTGGGAGAGCAGGGGCGATTCTAGGATCAGAGCTTTGGGGGTGCTGAGCACCCAGAGAGCTGCCCAGCCAGGCAAGATAAACCTGTCTCTGTCAGTCCCTGCATCCTTAAATGTTGTCCCGAGTTCTCTCTGACTGTCACTTTGGTGCATTTAAACCCCTGTTCCTCTCTGTCCTCATCGTCTGTTGTCTTCGTCTCCGTTATCAGTCATCATAATTTTACCATCTCTGTGCAAGTCTGCAAATTTCTTTGTTAAATCATAAGATTCTTGAATTCATCAAGTCTCTCTGTGCCTGGGTCCTCGTCACAAAACATGACATCACTGTTTTGTACATTTTAACACAATTTAATCCCCACATTTGTGAAAGAAAAGCAAAACACTTTTTTGAAAAGTCTGTAACAAAACCATCAAATCTGATAAAGGTTTTTTTAAATGCTACAAAAGAAGAATGTATTGGAATAAAAAAATACATATCCTAACCTTAATTACTGGGGGAGAATAATGAATGATGCTCATAGTGAGTAAGAAGTAAACTGAGTGCATTTTTTGGACAGAGATTCACTTTTAATGTGTTTGTATAATATAATACAGATACATAAAAAACACTCCCAAAACAGAATTATTACAAATAAATTATTACAAAATATTAATAAAAACTATAAAAATGGAGGCAACTTTGCCTGTGGTAGAATGTATACAATGTATGAAAAAAATCTTTACTGCAGATGCTAATTTTACTAATTTAATAACACTAATTTTGTGTTGTAAGATTTATGAGTTTCATGCTTTCATAGTGGTCCTTAGGAGAGCTTGACATTTTATCAGGTGGTACACACTGTAAAAAGTGTGAGAAACACTGATAAGTTAAGTGTGTGTGTGCTTTTGGAAAACATTTAAAGCTGCAGTACAGAATCTTTGAAACAAGCTTAAAACATGTTTAGAATATAAACAGAGCATCTGCTTCTCTTTACAGCTCCTCACTCCACCAGGGCTGTTTAGCTCTTTCTGATAGTGTGCAAATGTGATGTACGTACTGCGGCAGTCATACAGACAACTGGACGGTCCAAAAGTTGGCCTACCTATTACTGGCTGAGGTTTCAGTAGAGTTGTGGCTGAACCACATAAAAATATATCATTAATTTTAATCTCTCCGATCAATTACAATGTTATGTTGGAATGTTGTTAAAGAGGCTCAAAAATGTTTCTGTCAGGGCTCTGTGTGCGGGCAGGCGGAGAGGAGGATCCAAACGCAGGACTCAGACACTAACTTGAAACTCAAAAACCTCAGCTTTATTGCTGGTACGAAAACAAAACATGAAGTGAACATGGAATATGGAGAACCGAAACACACAGGCATAATCTGATGGTACGACGCAACACCGAGCATTGGAAAACACAGGGCTTAAATACACAGGGTAGTAATGAGGGAATGGGCAACAGAAGGGAGACACAGCTGGGGGAGATCAGGGCTAACGAGACAGGGGAGCTAAGCTGCACACACTAACATAAGACAAAGACTTTCACAATAAGACAGGAAACAAGAATTACTAAACCAGATGCAGACATGACACAGAGACAGACTAGACACTGAACAGAAACTGTAATACACATGAGAACCCAAACCTAAGAACTGATCCCTCACCAAGAATAACAGAAACAGATCTATAATGATAATAATAAACAAAGCACCAGAACATCAGAAAACAATCCATAATGCAAAAATAAACCAAAACATAATAAACTCAAAATACTGGGTCCAACGGACCCAGAACCATGACAGTTTCAACCCAGTTTGTCTAGCAGATTCTGTATATCAGCTTTAATATAGGGAGGACACAATTTCCAGATTGTGTGAGTAAAATCAGGTTTTTTTTCTTTGTCAGTTTAACAGTTTCTGTTTTTCCTATCACTGTTCCCTGTCTGTTTTCTTACCTGGTTCTTCCTGACCTTGTACTTTCTCCTCACGGTCCCCTCTTTCCTCTCTCCCTCTTTGGACTGACAATCATACACAAATAGATTGTATTCAATTAGATGAAAAATGACATTAATATGAAAAAAAATTCTATTAAGATCACTAACAAAAAATCCTCTCTCAGTGTACTTTCAACCAAAAGGCAAATAACCAAACCACATAAACATCTAATAAAAGATATAAACATTGAAACACTGATCCAACATTATTCTTGATTGACGGATCATTTGATCTTACACTTTCACCTGAATGTGGCTCCTTTTTTTGAAAAAACTTCCTCATATCCATTATGAACCTGGCTGTCTCTCTGTACACAAACACACACACACACAACAGGAGGGTTAATGGGCATTCAGTCAGTTAGCTAGTTAGTATCCATTTCAAACAGGACAGTGGCAATTCTTCAATTCTTTATTTATTTGTCACATGTAGTACATAACTAGTACAACACACAGTGAAATGTTTTTTCCGGCTAAAAAGTACTCCCCCCCCGACTGTGCATCTTACCGTGCAAAATATTACGCTGTAATAGTTAAGAGCTATAGTGTACGTATTTACATAAATACAGATGTAAATGATAAAATACAAATAAAAATAAGGATAAAACTCAAAAGAAAATTATATACTGTGTATGGAATTGTCCATCGTGTTGTCCGATTTGTGTTTTGATTGAGGAGTCTCACTGTTTGTGGGTAAAAACTCCTCCTGAACCTTTCAGTTCTTGTTTTCAGGCTACAGAGGCGTTTCCCTGACCTCAGTGGCCTGAACAGTTTGTAAGCGGGATGGCTGGAGTCGTTAGTGATCCTGATGGCCCGGGATCTGCACCTTTCAGCGTAGATGTCCTGCAGTGTTGGTAAAGATGTTCCCATGGTGCGTTCAGCTGTGCGCACGACCCTCTGCAGGGCTTTCTGTTGCTGTACTGTGCAGTTCCCGTACCACACCGTGATGTTATTACCCAGGATGCTCTCAATGACCCCGGTGTAGAATCTCCTCTGGATGTTCTTGGAGATCTTAAACCTCTTTAAACGCCTCAGATGATAGAGACGCTGTCTGCCTTTGCTGATGAGGAAGTCCGTATGTGTGTTCCAATTAAGGTCCTCGTTGATATAAACACCGAGGTATTTAAAATTAGAGACTTTCTCCACAGGGTTTCCATTGATCTGAATTGGGGTGTGAGTTTTCTCGCCTCTCTGTCTCCTAAAATCAATCACCATCTCCTTTGTTTTGCTGATATTCATGGAGAGGTGGTTTGCCACACACCACTTTGCTAATCCGTCCACCTCGCTTCGGTAGGCCCTCTCGTCATTCCCGGAGATGAGTCCTACCACCACTGTGTCGTCAGCGAACTTCACAATGGAGTTAGTGGGGTATCTGGCCGTGCAGTCCGCGGTGTAGAGGGAATAAAGAAGAGGGCTAAGCACACATCCCTGGGGGGCCCCTATGTTCAGTGAAAGGGTATGAGAGTACACATCCCCTATTCTCACCGACTGTGGTCTCGCAGTCAAAAAGCTGTGAATCCACCTGCACAAGGATGTGCTGAATCCCAGATCCCGGAGCTTATCCGTAAGGATGTGGGGCACTATGGTGTTGAACGCTGAGCTGTAGTCTATAAACAGCATTCTCACATAGTTCCCACGTCCCTCATCTAGATGGCTCAGTGTGGTGTGCAGGACCTGTGCTACAGCATCTCCAGTGGATCTATTTGTCCGGTATGCAAACTGCAATGAGTCCAAGTCGGGAGGGAGGAAAGAACTAATAAAGGGTTTCATGAGCCTCTCAAAACATTTCATCACTACAGATGTTAGGGCCACTGGGCGATAATCATTTAGGCTGGCTGGGCGGGTGTTCTTAGGGATCGGAACAATCACTGATGTTTTAAAGCAGGTGGGGACTACCTGCTGGGCCAGGGAGGCATTGAAGATGTTAGTGAAAACTGTAGTTAGCTGATCTGCACATACTCTTAGCACACGTCCCGGTATGCTATCTGGTCCCGCTGCCTTCCTGCAGTTGGTTGCCCTCAGAGCTCTCCTCACGTCATGCTCAGAGAGTATCAGTGGTGCTGGTTCAGCAGCGGGGGCGGGTGCAGGGCTCTGAGATTGAAACTGAGGCGCCTCAAAACGCGCAAAAAAAGCATTGAGTTCGTCAGCTAACTCCGGTTTCGTACATCTCACCGTGCTGGGTTTATAATCTGTGATTGTTCGTAGCCCGTCCCATATACGTCGGGAGTCGCCATATTGGAAATGCGACTCCACCTTGTCCTTGTAACGCCTTTTAGCCGCTTTCACAGTCTTCCTTAAACCATAAGAAGCTGCTTTATAGTTGGTCATATCGCCCGATGTGAGCCCCATATTGTAGGCCGTGGTCCGTGCTTTGAGAGCTCTCCTGACAGTAGAGTCAACCCAAGGTTTTTGATTGGGAAAGGTCCGAATTGTAGTCGAGGGGATGATGGTATCCACTAGCATTCCAATGAAGCTAATCGCTGTGTCCGCAAACTCGTCAATGTTTGCGGAAGTATCCTGGAATACGTCCCAGTCTACATCACCGAGTACGTGGGACAGGTAACATGCTGGTGAAAATTAGGCATGACCTGTTTAATTTAGCCCTATTAAAATCCCCCGCCACTATGAGGGCGGCATCTGGATGTTTAGCCTGGTGGCCGCTCAGCACATCATGGAGGTCCAATAGCGCCTTGTTGTTATCCGCTTGTGGCGGGATGTAAATCGCAGAGATAATCACAGCCGTGAACTCCCGAGAGAGGTAAAATGGCCGACAGAGGATGGTGAGAAGCTCCAGATGGGGTGAGCATGACCGGGACAGGACCGTGATATTCTGAGGGTTACACCATCTGTTATTAACCATAAAACAAACCCCACCGCCCCGCAGTTTACCGGATTCCGCAGTTCTGTCCGAGCGGAAAATAGAAAATGATTCCGCCGGGGTTATCGCATGGTCCGGCACAGAGCTGGTCAGCCAGGTTTCGGTCAGGCAGAAGATGTTGCAGTCCCTGATGTCTCGCTGGTACCTGGTTCTCGCCCTGATGTCGTCCAGCTTGTTCTCAAGTGACTGGACATTAGCTAGCAATATGCTAGGCAGTGGAGGGCGGTATGCTCTGGTACGCAGCCTGTTCCGGACCCCTGCTCTTCTACCTCTGTATCGCCGTCTCCTTTGTCTCCAACATCCTCTGGAGTCATTGTTCTCATCACGGAGGATCTCTTCCGGCCACAACGTTGTGTCCAGTAAACCCGTAGCAGAGGTGAGTGAAAAGTGTTGTCCTATATCCAAAAGTGTGCCAAAGTCATATTGAGTCCGGCCTAGTGCAACACGAGCAAAAAAAACAATAAAAAACATAAATAAAACGAAATAAAAGCACAGTCGTCGCAGAGCTGCCGAACTCAACGGCGCCATCTTGATCACCCTAGCCTGCAACAACAGCAGGCTAGGGACAATTTAAAGTTTTAGATTTTAAATAGGCTGTATACATTTCAATGGGAGCAACAGGACTGTCAAATGTCGCTGAATTTACTACAGAGCAGGACGGATTGTAGAGTAGCAAACATTGTCGGAAAACACGTTTTTAACACTGCAGGTTACCTGGATGTAATGCTTTTCAGCTAAAAAGAAACATGGTCTGACTCCTACCTAACTATATAAAGAGTAACTGAAGGTTAAATGCAGCTAATATGTCCTGTTTTAAGCCAGGCACTTACACCTCCGCTCCGTCTCAGCCACCATCGCTCTGGCAGCAAGATCGCTAGAGCCAGAGTAGGGGAGAGGCGAGATGGAACAAACCATTTTGGGAGGGGGGGGGGGGGGGGGGGGTATCTATACTTTTGTTGTTACAATGTTACGTCTCAAACAAATATAGTACTGTATGCTTTTTATATTTTTAGTAGTGTGTCACACAAACAGCAAATAATGTCAAAAAAAAGTAAGAAATCTTTGGGGGTGCTTTGATTCATTTTGGGGGTGCTGAAGCGCTATTAGCAGACAGCAAAAAAATCAATAACCAGAAAGTGGCTAAATCCAACTCCGCCAACATTTGAGGATTGGTTTAGTGTGTTTTTTGAAATATTTAATATGGAAAAATTAAAAAAGACAAATTCTATAAAATATGGAATAAGTGGATTAGCTTTGTGTCCCCCCTCCGCCCTGAATTTAGGTAAGACCAACCCTGAATTGGTGTATCTCCCATGTATTGTACAATGTCAGGTCGACCCTCTACTTCATAATATGTATCGGATGTACTTTATGTAAATAAGTTATGTAAACACTGTCAAGACACCGAGTTACTTTTCGTTACCTGAAGGTAAAACAAAAGGAATAAGAAAGTCGTTCTTTATTTTATTTTATTATTATTATTTTATTATATTATATTATTATTTTGGGACTAAATAAAATCAGTGCACTATTGTAATAAGTCTTTTTTTCAATAAAAATTTAATAATAATAATAAAAAGAAGTTTTGTATAAAACATTAGGGCATTAATTGATGAAAATGTTTTTCTTTATTTTCTTGTATCATCCAGTATTTGTAAATAATGTACACAAAGGTTGTCCAAGAAACCCCTCAAACAACAACCCTACCTCAAACTTACTGAATTTTTAGAAACATAAGAGATAAGATGCATTGGGAATTTTTTTGCCTCTGTGAAATACAAAGTGAATACAGATTAATGAATAACTCATTACCTGAGTGGCCATGGATTGATATTGTACATTCAGCTATTACATGATGATGATGATAATACACCAGAGTTGCCCAACCCAATCTAACACTATATATCTGAAACTATGACAGGCAGGAAGCCATTCATGCCTGCTGAAAATACGTTGAGTTTATCATAAAAATGCTACAAACAAACTTGGTAGGTTCAACTACAGTGCTGTCAACCTCTTAAGACATTACAGCCAAAATGTCTGCTGTTGATGTCTGTTACGACCCAAGATCATGCAGGTATTATGTGTGTTTATGTTTGACCCCTCCCATCAGAGGATGGCTGTGGGATTTTTTTTTATTATTATTAATTTCATTTAATGAAACTATCTGATAGGGGCAACTGAAATCAAACCAATGCATTTTTAAAGTGTTTAAAATATGCCAAATTATACCAATATTACTAATAAATAATGACTTAATTTAGATCTTTGTGATCATGTGAAGAACATTATTGAGTTTATAAGGTAGCAAATGGTAGTTTCACCTTCTTTGAAATGCACCTCTACATTGTAAAAGTCTCTGACACTAAAACACCCACATAAGTCAATGTAAACAATAGCAAGGTTAACGATCCACACCAACGCTCATCATAAACCCCACAGACACATGCATCTGGCCTCCTCTGGCTCATTCATAATCAGAGACGCACCCAGTTCAGCCAGTGACCACTAAACATACGCTAATGTGTCTTTTAGAGTTCCTGTATCACACCCTGCTACCTCTGATTAATTATCAAGTCAATGCAGACAGATGGCACCAGGGCCATGAGAGATAAGTGAGGGTAAAGGTGTTTGTGTTAACATGTCTTAATTTGAAGTAACTGCAAAGACACAGAAGTCATATTGTTTGCAGATGACACAAAGTTTAACTAGAAACAGAGAATGAATTTAAGAAATTGATGACTTTTTCTATAATTGATGAACACTGAATCTGAGCAAACAAATCTCATACTGTTCAGGAGTCTGATGATAAATAACATAAAAGTAAAATAAATTATCTGGAAAAAAAAACTTATTCCAGTGATAATGCATCACAAACTACTGTGGTCTCCCACATTACAAATATATCGATGACCTATGAAACACACCCATTTTCTGCAACAAAGAGTAATAAGGAATTAAGGATCATAAATAAAACCACTTCAACAGAACCACCAAATCCAATTTTTAGCCTTTTTATTAAATACTGTTAAATTTAAAGACTTGACTGACCTCAGAACTCTACACATAATTTATAAAGCAACAAACAAATCTTTGTCCCACAACATTTAGAACTTGATCAGGATAAAGACCAAATCATGACGACCTGAGAGAAATCCTTATGTTCAGCAAAGCTTCAGATGAGGATTTCTTCCACCTTGGTCTTGCCAAACCACATGCTGGTGGTTTTCACAAAGATTTAAAAGACTTCCATGTCATCTGCAGTTTTCAACATGGGAGCTACACACATGTTTTATCCTGTTTTACAGGTTTATTTCTTGTAGATTTTATTTTCTTACCATTTAAATATAAAACATAGGCTGTTTTGACAAGACTCAGTGAATCTCAGTTAAAGTAAAAAAGAAAGAAAGAAAGAATTAACATGTAATGTACGTCTGTTTTTGCTTTTTTCCTCAGAGTTGGTGCAGTAGATCAAGGCTCATGCAGGAGACTGATAAAGTCAACTTTATATATGTTGGAAATGTTTCAGTCAGTGCCATTCATTTTCTTCCAACAAATGACGACATTTCTAGGATTAAATACTGGCTCTAACATTATAATCTACAATATTTGATAGGATGTTAAAAAGTGCATGCATGTTACACTTTACAAGTCGTGAAATCTTGTGTTTAGCCTCTGACCCAGAATGTCACAGCAGAAATGCAGACTCGTCAGACCAGGAAACATTTCTCCAATCTCTTATTGTCTAATATTTGTGAGTCTGTTTCCTCAGTTTGCTGTTCTTAGCTGACAGCTGTTGTAGCCAGTGTGGTCTTCTGCTGCTTCTAGCCCATGTGCTTCAAATTCTGACATGTTGTGCTCTCAGAGATGGTCTTCTGTATAGTTTGCTTTTAATGAGTGGTTATGTTTAGTCACTCCTGCTTTCCTATCAGCATGAACTGGTCTGGTCTTGTTGCTCTGACCTCTGACATCAAGAAGCTTGTTTCATCCAGAGAAGTGCTGCTCACTGGATGTATCGCTGAGTTTTACATTCTTTTGTGCAGTTTGCATAAAGTTTATTTAATGTCTTCTCTTTGATTCACCACTCACTCTTTCAAGTTGTTTTCTATCTCGGTGAATCAATGAGATTTAAAGAAGGTTCCACACAAGCATGCCCTGATCAAGTCCTAAATGTTGTAGGTCAAAGATTTGTTTGTTGCTTTATAATTTACGTGTAGAGTTCTGAGGTCAGTCAAGCCTTTAAATTTAAGCGTATTTAATTGAAAGGCTGAAAAGTGGGTTTGGTGGTTCTGTTGAAGTGGTTTTATTTATGATCCTAAGTCTGTTATTTATCATCAGTTTATCAATGATAGAATTTGTACATCTCCCAAATAGCAGAGTTTTGTTTTGCTCATATCCAGTGTTAGTTCATTATAGAAAGGGTCCCAAATTGATTTTCTAGTTCATTCAGAAGTTGTTCCAAGTTACTTCCACAATGACTTTGTATCATCTGCAAACAATATGACTTCTGTGTCTTTGCAGTTACTTCAAATTAAGACATGTTAACACAAACAGTTTCTCAAACACAAGGCAGATAATATTCTTCATGTACATTATTTTTTACAACTATTGGAACAACAAAATTAAACAAAACACAATTTCATGAATTCATCTCTTAATGTTATATCCAAAACTCTGATGTTCTCTTTCATGACTTTTTAAACTACATCAATTCATCAACGTCAAAGACTTGATATGTTACATTAGTCCTTACTACCAGCTTGCTGAACATAAAGATTCCTTTCAGGTCTTGTTCTGACCAAGTTCTAAATGTCATGTGTCAAAGATTTGTGTGTTTCTTTATAAATTATGTGTAGAGTTCTGAGGTCAACCAAGTCTTTACATTTAGGTGTATTTAATAAAAAGGCTAAAAAGTGGATTTGGTGGTTCATTTGAAGTGGGGGTTTTTTATGATTCTAAGTCTGTTATTTATCATCAGTTTATTAATGACAAAATTTGTACGTCTTCCAAATAGTATGAGTTTTGTTTTGCTCAGATTCAGTGTTAACCGACTATAGAAAAAGTCTTCAATTTCTTAAATTGATTTTCTAGTTCATTCAGAAGTTGTTCCAAGTTACTTCCACAATAACTTTGTATCATCTGCAAACAATATGACTTCTGTGTCTTTGCAGTTACTTCAAATTAAGACATGTTAACACAAACACTTTTACCCTCACTTATCTCTCATGGCCCTGGTGCCAACTGTCTGCATTGACTTGATAATTAATCAGAGGTAGCAGGGTGTGATACAGGAACTCTAAACGACACATTAGCGTATGTTTAGTGGTCACTGGCTGAACTGGGTGCGTCTCCAATTCTGAATGAGCCAGAGGAGGCCAGATGCATGTGTCTGTGGGTTTATGACGAGCGTTGATGTGGATTGTTAGCCTTGCTTTTGTTGACATTGACTTATGTGGGTGTTTTAGTGTCAGAGACTTTTACAATGTAGAGGTGCTTTTCAAAGAAGGTGAAAGCTACCATTTACTATCTTATAAACTCCAAAGGATCTCCATATGATCAAAAATATCTAAATTAGAGGTGTAATTTATTATTTGTGTGTAATATTGGTATAATTTGGCTTATTTTAAAACATTTTAAACATCAGGTTTCAATACTCACTGAAATAATGCAGATTTCATGCAAAAATATATTTAAAGAGCAGCTGTATTTTCTCTGAAACATTTGAAATTATAAACTATGTGCACAAATCTTGTGATAATAGAAAGTATATTACACATCGGTGCAAAGATCAAACTGGTTGCTTGTCTGGAACAACCAGAGCAGGAAGTTAAATCAAAATCATCTAACACAGATCTAGTTGACATGAAAGCAGAACAAGTTAAAATGTTCTCAACTCACCAGTGAGAAATATCCATAAAAATCACGATTTACACCAGCTGCAGCTCACAGTCAACAACTCAACAGGTTTGGCTTTCTTTACAAAATGAGAATTTTTCACATCATATAGTCCATCATGTATTTCAAACACATGAGTAAAGATGTGTTTGTTTAATTGATTTAAGTGCATTAAGTGTTTCATATTTTATAAAGTGTGAGTTGAAAGGATTTGGTAAAGCTCATTTGTATGGCTGCTTTCTAACTGTACTTTCTTTTTTCAGACTGGAGAAACAGCATTTTAAAGAAATGTAAATGATGCCAGTTGGTAGAAAGAGCCTGACTGCTTTGTAAAGTGACTCACAAAAGAAGAAGCTCAACCCCCCACATTCCTGCCCACACCCACAAACCTCCTTAAAAGCCCAGGAGTATTGCTCTTAAGTCTTAAGTCCGTCAGTCTTAAGTTCCTATCCTGCTTGGTTTGGAGCTCTTTCAGCAGAGACACTTATTCCAGCTTTCCTGCTTTAATCACTGGGATTTTAAAGATGGAAGATTATGGGATGCACTTTTCTCCAGGTATGTACTCAGCATTGTTGTCTGGTGAGCTAATATGAAGAGAGTTGGTTAACCTCGAAGACAATTTGCAAAAATGTTCTTTCACTCTGTGTTGTCCTGATGGCAGAAGTCACCATTTCTCCCTCCACAGCTGAACAGAGAGTCCACTTCAGGACCATCTGGGCTTTGAGTCACTTTTTAAACTTTCTAATTGGCAACATCTGGTGGCACATTTTAATAATTCAGCAAGTAAAATCAAGTGACATTGTGTGTGGGAAATTGATTAAGGCTCATCAGTTGATCCCTTTTGTATTATTTTCTGTTAAAAAACTCAACTGTGCCAAAACATATCAGTAGCCACGGTGACCCATGTGGACCATATATATTTGTGCTTACTTCTGTCTTTCTGTCCTCATAGACTTGTGGATTTCTGGCAGCAGCCTGCAAGGGAGTCTTCCCTTGGAAGAACTTGCAGCATGGGCTGAGGCAGCTCTCGCTAAGGAGATGAGCAACAACATGTCTGAGGCTGCTGAAGCTGTTTCCAGCTCCGTCACGGAGGAGGAACTGGTTTTTGCTTCCCCAAGAAACCAGGAGGGCAGCAACACTGTCACAAGTACTATGTGTGTGAAGGACGAAAAGGCCAAGGTGCTCAAAGGAAGGACCCGAGGGCTGTTCTCAGACAGCCAGTTAAAAACTCTTGACCATCACTTTAATCAGAAAATTTACCCTGACCCACAAGAGATGACAGAGTTGTCAGAGCTGACAGGACTGACCTACAAACAGGTGAGTGTTTTTCAAGGTTACTAGAACACAAGGAACTGAATTCGTTTTGAATGTTGGGTCTATTGTACTCATTAAATTTCTTCTGCTTCCCTCCATCTTTAGGTGAAGACTTGGTTTCAAAACCGAAGAAGAAAGTTTAGGAAGATTCCAGATTCTCAGCATCTCAATCAGGGCGTCCCGCTTCATGTAAGTATCTCCAATTATTAAACAGAACTGTTTTTAATTCAGTCACTATCTGGGGAATTCATTTAATTAGATGAAGCGTATTGATTATAATTTAAAACAAGAACTCTGTATTGTGGTTTTACTGACTGTGCATCTGTCTGTGATTCAGTTTCAGGGAGCATCCTCACTCAGCGAACAACTGGACATCAGCTTCATGAGAAAGGGTGCAAATAATCAGGCCCACTATCCTGATGCTGTGGGCAATGTTGTCTCTGGACCTCAATGGACCCTCCACAACTCACCCCAGATGTTTGGCTGGTCGATGCCACCAGGCAACGGACATTATGATTGCAACACTGGTGTCTTAAGCACTGCATGGAATATGAACGACCCTGGACTTCACAGTGCAAGTTTTTGCAGAGAAAGCGGAGAGCCTTGCTAACAGCTAAAGATGGCTGTAGCTACTGTTACATCTCTCTTTTATTTCTCAACTATCATTCTGAAGCCTTAAGATTGGTATTTCTGATATACTGGACGCTAATGTTATTTTTTTTATGTTTTCATTTTAATGTAAAGTTATTTAAAAGTTAACACAGAGGCAGGTTTGATAAAACTCAGTGAACTTCTTCGTCATTTACACTTTTACAAAACAAGGAAAAATTAGCTTGGTCATAGTTGGTGGGGTAGATTAAGGCTTGTGTGAGTGATTGAAAAAGTCCACTTTTTATATGGTGTAACTGTTGTAAAGTCAACATGAATCTGTAATGATTTTTCTTCCAATAAATGAGGACTTTGCTAAAACAAAATACTTTCTCCATGCGTCATTTTTATTGAGTCTCAAACATATTTGGTGTTAAAAAGTGTAATGAAATCTCATGTTTGGTTTCTCATCACAGGTGGGTGTGTGCTTTCTCCTTCATACATCAGCCAAGGTGGAGAGCCTTACAACAGTTAATGTTCAATATCACAGATATTGTAAATAGTAGCTAGTATCAATGACTGAGCTGACAGGATATCAGGATTCTGATCTGTTCTGTTTTCTGTACTTTTAGTAAATGGTAGGTATGGGGTGAACATTAGGCCCTTTATCTTAAAACCCATTGATTTTAGAAATATTAGAATTCAATAGAATCTGTGGCTTCTGTAAATACCTTGATGCGTGCTCAATCATCCAGGTAAGGAAATCCCAAAAAGTTGATTCTGTTCATCTGGACCTAACGTTTTCAGTAGGACAAAGGTTTTCAGTAGGAAAAACTGCAGCTGGTGTAAATCATGATTTTATAGATATTTCTCACTGGTGAGTTGAGAACATTTTAACTTGTTCTGCTTTCATGTCAACTAGATCTGTGTTACATGATTTTGATTTAACTTCCTGCTCTGGTTGTTTCAGACAAACAACCAAGTTGATCTTTGCACCGATGATTAATTTACTTTCTATTATCAGAAAATTTGTACACATAGTTTATAATTTCAAATGTATCAGAGCAAATACAGCTCAGTTTTAAATATGTTTTTTTTTTTTTTTTGAAAATATTTTTATTGAAAAAAGAAAACAGTACTTGCAGTTACCGAAATACAATCAACCTTTCTTAATTTTCCTAAGTAAATTAACATATATATATATATGAAAAAAACAACAAAAAAAACAAAAAAACAAAACACAACGCCCCCCCCCCCCCCCCCCCCCCCAGTCCCACACAGATCAACACAACCATCAAACATATTAGAGGAATATAACAGTAACAAAAGTAGATTTAAACAGGCAATACCTCTAGACTAGCAAAATAAGAGATAAAGGGTTGCCACTTGTGAAAAAATTTGGCTGTGCAACCTCTCAACGTATATTTAATTTTTTCAAGTTTTAAAAAAAACATGACATCTTTAAGCCACCGGGAAATAGTAGGATACTTAGCAGACTTCCAATGCAACAATATTAGACGTCTCGCTAATAGGGATGTGAAGGCTATAATATCCCTTTGTGTGGAATCAAGTGTAAGTGAGCGAGCAGGAATCCCAAACACAGCAATCAGAGGACAAGGATGAAGAGTTACCCCAAGAACAGTTGACATAATAGCAAAATACCTTGTCCAGAAACCTTGTAGCTCAGGGCACAGAAAAAACATGTGGCTAAGGTGACAAGGAGAACCATGGCATTTATCACATTTATTTTCCACTTCTGGATACAATTCAGAAAGTCTAGACTTAGAGAAATGCACCCTGTGTATGACCTTAAATTGAATAAGTCCAAGACGAGCACAGGAGGTGGAAGATCGTATCCTCGTTATAGCCCGTTCCCAAGACTCCTCATGTATTCGAAATCCCAGTTCTTCTTCCCATGTACGCTTAAGCTTAACATTAGAGTGGTTACTAAAAGACAGAATAGCATCATAGAGTTTCGAAATGGTTCCTCTGTGATGAGGAACAAATGATAACGTAGTTTCCCACTGCTGTTCTGGAGGTAAAGAGGGGAAATTTGGGAAACACTTTGCAACAAAATTTCGAATTTGAAAATAGCGAAACAAATGGGTAATAGGGAGATTATAACGAGAAGACAAGTTGGGAAAACTATCGAAAACACCATCCACATATAAATGTTTGAACTGTTTTATACCCTTGTCACACCACACTGAAAATGTCGAGTCCAAAAGTGAAGGGGGAAACAAATGGTTTTCGCTTAGAGGACCCGAGGAAGACGGCATTACAAAATTAAAGTGACGTCTAAACTGAAACCAGATTTTGAGTGTGTTAAGAACCACCTGATTATCAGTGTACAGAGAGGGTCTCACGGGTAAAGAGGAATAGAGCAAAGCCGGTAAAGAAGAGCCCTTACATGATGATAGCTCCAATTTACACCACGAGGAACCAGAAGATTTTAGCCAGTAGCAAAGTTTATGGATGTGAGCGGCCCAGTAATAGACTAAAAAATTAGGTAATGCAAGTCCTCCACTAAATCTGCATCGCTGCAGCAAAGTTTTAGAGACCCTAGGTGGCTTCCCTCCCCAAATGAAAGAACCAATAATCTTGTCCAGTGAAACAAAAAAATGTTTCGGCAAAAATAAGGGAATTGACTGAAATAAAAATAAAAATTTTGGTAAGATGTTCATTTTAACAACGTTAATCTTACCGATTAAAGAAAGGGGGAGATTACCCCATCTTTGAATATCAGATGTGACCCTAGATATAAGAGGAGACAAATTTGCTGATTTAAGGCCAGCTAGAGAGCGAGTCACGTTAATCCCTAAGTACTTAAACCCAGACGGACTGAGACGAAAGGGTAGATCGGACTGTTGAAGTTGACGTGCTGCCGTATTAACAGGAAAACACTCACTTTTCCCCAAATTCAATTTATAACCTGAAAACGAACTGAAGTTCTCCAGAATACTTAAAACAGCAGGGATGGAGCATGCGGGGTCAGTCATATATAATAACAAGTCATCCGCATACAATGATACTTTATGTGTAATTCCATTACGGATGATTCCCCTGAATACAGAAGAAGATCGCAATGTAATAGACAGAGGCTCGATGGCAATGGCAAAGAGTAAGGGAGACAAAGGGCAACCTTGACGACAACCACGACCCAGCGCAAAATAATCAGAGTAAACATCATTAGTATGAACACTGGCTTTAGGGGACGAATAAAGAAGCCGAATCCAGGAAATAAATTTATCACCAAAACCAAATTTCTCTAAAACTGCAAACAAGTACTCCCACTCCACCCTATCGAAAGCCTTTTCAGCATCTAAAGAAATCACAAGTTCAGGAAGTTCAGATAGACGCTTTGAGTAAATAACATTAAAGAGTGTACGGGTATTAAAAAACAATTGCCGTCCCTTTATAAAGCCATTCTGCTCTTCAGATATAATTCGAGGAAGCACATCCTCAAGGCGAGATGAAATTACTTTAGCCAATACCTTTGCATCGGCATTAAGCAGAGATAATGGCCTGTAGGAACCACAGGAGGTTGGGTCCTTGTCATTTTTGAGAAGGAGCGCTATGGTTGCTTGTGTGAAAGTAGGTGGTAATGAACCGGTTTCCAAGGATTCGTTAAACACAGACAAAAGCAATGGTGCCAATTTACCAATAAATGTTTTATAGAATTCAATTGGAAACCCATCCGGGCCCGGGGCTTTATTAGACTGCATAGCTGTAATAGCTTTTAATACTTCTTCAACAGATAATGGGGAGTCCAATTGCCCCGCATCATTAGCACCAATAACAGGGTTTGAAAGATTATGAAGAAATGCATTCATTTTAGCTTTATCCGTGGGAAATTCGGACCTGTACAACAAAGAGTAAAATGTTTTAAAGGTAGAATTAATTTCCAAGGGATCTGTAGTAATATTGTCATCAGAGTGTTTAATAATGGGGATCACACGCGAGGAGGCCTGACGTCGTAACTGATGTGCCAACAAGCGACTAGCCTTGTCACCATATTCGTAATATGAGCCACGACTGCGTAGTAATAAGTGCTCAGCCTCTTTGGTTGACATAAGATCAAATTCTGCTTGCAAATCAAGGCGCTGCTTCAGTAATTCTGGAGAAGGGTTCAGTGTATAACTTTGATCAAGGTTACTAATTGCAGCTATAAGTTCTTTAAGCCTGGCATTAATCTTTTTATTAGCACGGACAGAGTAAGAAATAACTTGACCTCTCAGGTAGCATTTAAGAGTCTCCCATAGCAGAGAATATGAGACAGAATCATCCTGATTGAAGGACAAGAACTCCTCAATAGAGCCTGAAATAAATTCACAAAATTCTTTATCCGCCAGAAGGAGAGAGTTAAATCTCCAAAGTGGAGGGCTACGTTTATGGGTAGAAAGATGAACATCCAATAGCAGAGGAGAATGATCAGATATTACAATACCAGAATAGTCGGAAGAATTAACACATGAATTAAGAGTTCTGTCGATGAAAAAATAATCAATCCTGGAATAAGACTGGTGGACCTGAGAGAAGAATGAAAATTTTTTGATTGAAGGGTTGCGAAATCTCCATGGATCAACAAGATCATTCTGTTTCATAAAATCTGAGAATGTTTTAGACATAGATGATTGAGTCAAATTACGAGGACTAGATCGATCCAAAATTGGATCAAAAACACAATTCAGATCACCACCAAGGATAAGCAAATGTGTATTCAGAAAGGGGATGTTACTCAGCAATCTATTAGCGAATTCAGCATCATCAAAATTCGGGGCATATACATTTACCAACAAAACCTTTTTCTGCATTAGGGTACCAGCAACAATGATGTATCTACCGTTCCTATCAGCGACAACATTGGTCAAAGTGAATTGAACTTTCTTATTAATGAGAATGGCCACTCCTCTAGCCTTCGAATTAAAATTTGAGTGAAAGACCTGACCTACCCAAGGGCAATATAACCTATAATGATCCTTAATGCGAAGATGAGTCTCCTGTAAAAATGCTATGTCAGAATTTAGACGTTTCAAGTGAGTAAAAACCTTAGATCTCTTAACAGGGTTACCCATACCTCTGATATTCCAACTAATGAATCTAAGAGGCATACCTGACCCAGCAATGCTGGGGTCTATATTTCCATTAACCATTTACAAAAAGGAAGAGGAAAAAGACCAAACCAAAATGCCAGTGGCCATGAAGAGCCGAAATGGGACAGCCCCCCCCCAACCCAACCCTGAACACAAATACACCCCCAAGTCTCCACAGAACAGAACAAAGGAGACAGCAGTGTACCCCCAAAGTAGCAAAAATGATTCACCGAAGTGACTGGACTAATTGTTGTCTAAATAAAAATAAAAGCGAGAGAGGGAAAAATAACCTCTCACCAACTTCTCTACAGCATAACAGTGTGCGCGTAACAGTAAACATGTTTTTTTTAAAAAGGGAAAAAATAAAAAGGAAACCAACCAACCAAAAAAAGATCTCACAGTACAAAATATGACTTCCTCAGAAGGAGAACTTTCCAACAAATCACCGAAAGTGCATAAAATTTAAAAAAACAAAAAACAAAAACAACATACATAAATAGATAAACAATTAAAACAAAAACAACCAAACAAAAAAATAAATAAATAAAAATTTAACAGAAACGAAAAACAACTCAGTCCTATGCAAATCAATGCAGCAAGCTTGGAGAAGATTGTGCCGGACTGGTCCGAAGTTCAAGAGTATATTATATGATCCAGTTAAAATAAATAACAATGAAAATAAAAGGAACCAGCACACCAACAGTACAATAACCAGCACAATGGCCTAAGAAAACAATGCACAGGTGGCGTTAAACCTAAGGAGACCGTGAACCCTTAGCAGCATTACAGTATCAAACTGAGGAGCTAACGAGGCTCACCCAGAAATCAAAGTTTTGACATAATCACTGGCCTCCTCTGCCGAAACAAAGTCCTTCTCGACACCCTTATATGTGATGCGGAGTCGCGCTGGATGAAGCAGGCCATACCGAACACCGTCAATGCCACGGAGTTGCTGCCTGACCGTGTTGAATGCAGCACGAGCCCGTGCCACCCTGGCGGTGTAGTCGGGGAAGACTGAGATGGTCCGATCTCCAACTTTAATCTGTCGGCGTTCTCTAGCACGTCGTAAAATGTCGACACAGTCAGTGTGGTAATGAAACCTGCATACAATGGCTCGTGGACGGTCGCCAGGCTTAGGTGCGGGTTGGAGGGTCCTGTGCGAACGATCCAAAAGCGGCTCCTTCCCCAGATCAAATGCTTCTTTTAGCAAGGAAGCTACGGCGGCAGTGGTGCACGTGTCAGGGCCCTCCGGTACTCCCACTATCCTAACATTGTTGCGCCGCGATCTGGACTCCAAATCTTCACACTTACTTTCCAGCTTGGCTACATGAGCTGTGAGACCCTTGATAGTGTTTTTCATCTCAGCTATATCATCAGAGCAGACAGTAAGTGCGTGCTCCATCTCCTTCACCGTACCTTTTAGCTCAGACATGGTAGCGTCATTTGCAGCTTTATCGATCGCCAGCTGCGTCTTCACCGCCTGCAGGTCGAACTTAATGGTAGACAAAGCATCACCCAGAGTATCCTGAAGTTCCTTTTTAAAGATGTCGGCGATATCTTTCCTCAGCGAAGCCAGCAACTCGACCTTGAGAGCCTCAATATCAGGATTAGCTTGACATGTGGGGGGCTTTGCAGGAGACGACGGCTCACTCGAGGGTGTGGTCGCGGTTTGCAAACTAGGCCTCAGTTGTGTTTGAATAGTACTGCGGGTTTTAACATTTTTTGCTGCCATTTTACGCCGGCCCGAGTAAAACTTCTCAACAAGACAATCCACAAACCAAAACAGGACTGAAAATACGGCCAAAACGCGCGAATAAATAACAATTTAATCGAAATCGGCGGGAGCTCCCAGACTCGCGTCCTACTCCATCAAAGCTCAACCGGAAGTCCAGTTTTAAATATGTTTTGCATGGAATCTGCATTATTTCAGTGAGTATTGAAACCTGATATGTATAAAAATGTTTTAAAATAAGCCAAATTAAACCAATATTACATACAAACAATGACTTACACCTCTAATTTAGATCTTTGTGATCATGTAGAGAACATTACTGAGTTTATTAGAGACGCACCCAGTTCACCCAGTGACCACTAAACATACGCTAATGTGTCTTTTAGAGTTCCTGTATCACACCCTGCTACCTCTGATTAATTATCAAGTCAATGCAGACAGTTGGCACCAGGGCCATGAGAGATAAATGAGGGTAAAGGTGTTTGTGTTAACATGTCTTAATTTGAAGTAACTGCAAAGACACAGAAGTCATATTGTTTGCAGATGATACAAAGTTATTGTGGAAGTAACAT
This sequence comes from Rhamphochromis longiceps, assembly GCF_057381845.1. Lineage (NCBI taxonomy): Eukaryota > Metazoa > Chordata > Actinopteri > Cichliformes > Cichlidae > Rhamphochromis > Rhamphochromis longiceps. Next base: position 14,326,867 of record NC_140565.1, on the reverse strand, counting down.
GGAACAACTTCTGAATGAACTAGAAAATCAATTTAAGAAATTGAAGACTTTTTCTATAGTCGGTTAACACTGAATCTGAGCAAAACAAAACTCATACTATTTGGAAGACGTACAAATTTTGTCATTAATAAACTGATGATAAATAACAGACTTAGAATCATAAAAAAACCCCACTTCAAATGAACCACCAAATCCACTTTTTAGCCTTTTTATTAAATACACCTAAATGTAAAGACTTGGTTGACCTCAGAACTCTACACATAATTTATAAAGAAACACACAAATCTTTGACACATGACATTTAGAACTTGGTCAGAACAAGACCTGAAAGGAATCTTTATGTTCAGCAAGCTGGTAGTAAGGACTAATGTAACATATCAAGTCTTTGACGTTGATGAATTGATGTAGTTTAAAAAGTCATGAAAGAGAACATCAGAGTTTTGGATATAACATTAAGAGATGAATTCATGAAATTGTGTTTTGTTTAATTTTGTTGTTCCAATAGTTGTAAAAAATAATGTACATGAAGAATATTATCTGCCTTGTGTTTGAGAAACTGTAAATAAAATATTAGTTTCACCCATTCAAAACTTTCTACATGTCTCCAAACCTTCTGTCAGAGACTGAATACCCAAATGTTTTAGAGACTTTAGACCTCTATCTTTCCATGTTAACTTGAGCTACAATCCTCTATATTCACAATTAAAGTATGAGACAGTCAATCTAAAGAATCTGGAGCTTCAAAATAGACCTCAAAGATTTTCCCAGGAATACCTCAAATAACAACCCTACCTCAGACTTTGAATACTTAGTTTTAAGAAACCTGAGATGATACAGTGCAAGCTCCTTGCAAGCTCCTTTGAATACAGTGGAAAGTTTCTGCCTCTGTGATTATCTCCCTTAGACTCTAAATGTTGAGGCACCTGTTCATGCAGTGTCAGTTGGAGCAGAGAGGATTGATGTGTGGCTTTTTGTTTTGGGGTTGTTGAGTTTTTGGTTCTCTTGCGTGCTTTGCTTTAGATTTGTTTCTCTTAGTTTTCTTTTATTTATAAAGATTTAAATTTCTTTCTGTCTCAGTGAGTCACTGTTTTTGGAGAAGGCGGCACACAAGTATTCAGGCTCACTCTCAGCTCCTCAGCAGCCTTTTCATTCTGTTGGGAGAAAACTCTGTAAAAAACCCAGGAGAAATAAAGACACAATGAGACAAAGTTACTTTCTTTGCTAAACGTGTACACGGGTGAGCTGCTGAGAACAACTCACATCGTGAACAGAGGCTTGGCACTTTTTATAGGAAAGACAGTGAGAACAGGATAAGAAAATAATAAACAGATAAAATAAACAACTCCATATGTGGCGCTAGTCTCGTCAGCAGAGAGCTGGGAGAAAGCTGTGAGAGATAAAACAATCTAAAACAATATGTCCCAAAACAATATGTCTTCGCTGGGAAAGTCTAAAAGGATAATTCTAAACTAATCTAACCATAGACAAAGGGCAGAGAAAAGGCATCTTTGTACATTTAAAAGAAGGTAAAGAAACATAGAATCATTTTCCACTAACATTCCCTCCTGTTTTAACTTATTTTAAATGTATACAACAATTGTCTGTGAAGGTTATTTATTAAGTATCTTTAGCAATTTTTTAATGGTCAAAATGTCAACATAGCAGAAATGTAAATCATGTGGCCTAAAGAATAAAAGAATAAAAGAATAAAAGAATTAAGGAAGACACAGTAAAAGAAAATACAAAAGTGATAATGAAGGAAAATAATAAAACTAAAACTACAAAAAATAAAAGAAAATAAAAGAATAAGAAAACCTTATGTTGTACCTGTATAAACTACTAATGTGTTAATCAGTGCATGATCACTTGACAAGTCATTTTTAATCACCACGTCATTTATTAGCAGCTATTACAAGTTCCTCTAACAGAATTTCAACGGGATGCTGTTCTTCTTGAGGCACGGCAACATAAGCAGTCATTGTAGTTGTTATCATCTTTGAAATCATTACTCTTAGACATGGCAACACACACAACACTAATATTAGCAGTGCTACCATGATGAAACCTAGAAAGACAAACGGCTTCGCTGCAGCAGCCAACCACGAGCCGCCAAATAGCCAGTCCAGCCAGCCTTGTGATGTGGCTGCTCCAGATGTGTGGTCAGCGACATATTTCTGCAGAATGGTCAAATTCTGCAAAGCTTCATAAATGTCTCCTCCAGCTTCGTATCCATCAGGGATAAACGTGCAACATGTCTCCCCGATCAGCTTACAAACTCCTCCTTGTGATGCTGTTAGCAGGTCCAGTGTCAGTCTGTTCTGCAGCACCATCGTTCTGATGGCCTTCTGTTCTCCTGCTAAGGCCGTTCCCAGGGTCTTAGTTAAGTTGATATCGGTTGATTTCCACGTGATCCCGCACCTCGGCAACTCCAATGCCGGGGATCAAGCTCTGTAAGAATTTCACTCCTCCTCCCCAGATGCGAAACTCTCCCGGCACTCCAGTGTCCACTGTAATGCCGAAAGAATTGGGTGAGGCGATGTCCACTTCACGTCTCTGTCGGCTGCTTGGGTGATGTGCAACACTTTGCATGAAGAAGACGTGATCTGATAATTGCACCAGGGCGCACAGACCCCCCCAACCTTCAGGGAGTGACAGATAAGCCTTATTGCCACATAGGAAGTACCAGTCAGCCAAAACTCTGGTTCCTCTACTGCTGGGTGCCGTCCGTGCACATCCTGTCTGGTACTGAGTCTTTGTTTGTAGTGGCATTCGGTAGCTGTAGTCGGAGCGACAGTTGAGGCTCATCAGCGTTGCGTTACTGGCACAGGTTGTGTTGGTTGAACAGGCCATACACTTCCTCTCATTCCTCGGTGGGCAGAAAGTGTATATGTATTTACATAGGTGAGTAGGCAGCTCCCCCACTGCCCGCGATCCATTGTTCATCACACATACTGGCAGTTGTGATGCGTTCAGTTTGTTCAGTAGAATTACATCAGGCAGTGGGTCTGAGACTTGGGGCCAGGTCAGTAGGTAGGTCTGTCCGGAACAGTTCACATTTGTGGGTGATGATGACCTCCAGGTTGCTTTTGCTGGGATGCTGTAGTTGGCCTTGGACCAAAGAGTACCGTAGCCTGGGTGTGTTGCCAGGCCCAACAGGCACCAACTGCGATCTTCAGGTATGCTGTATGGCCACAGGCCAGACGTCTGTGAGGATAGGGGCATATGGGTACATGCATAGCAGTCAGTTTTATTATTCAAGTGAGCTGTAGTGTTCATAAACTGCCACCAGAAGTTAGTGGCGTAGCCATGGGGAAACTTGGTGTACTTTCCTTTGTCATACAGTGTCTGCCTTTTCTTCATATAGCGTGACTTGTTGTCCCTCACGGAAGCAAAGATGAGGAGCCCGGCCAGGGTCAGGGCCGCTGCAGTTATTAGGAGCCACCACCTCATGACAACAGGACACACCCTCCTGTCGTGAGTAGACCCCCCGGCCAGAAAGGCTGTTCCCTCCACCGGGCGAGATCACAACAATTGGGCGAGCCTGTGTCGACTGAGTTTAGATGGCTTCACTTACTCGCCTGCAGTGACTCTGATGGATCCAGGATGGTCGTTCCGCAATTTTGCAAGCGGTGGGCGTGGTGAGGAGAACCTGATGTGGTCCCTCCCACCTGGGTGCGCTCCAGTTTTTTCTTTGGAGCACCTTTATCAGAACCCAGTCACCGGGCTGTAATCTGCAAGACACTGGAGAAACATCATCAGGTTGTTGATTATGTACAATGATCTCCTTGTTTTCTAACAGCTTAGACATCCATTCTGCTAATGTGTTTTCTCTGATTGATTTGTCTATTGGTTGACTGGTGATGGGCAGTGGGAACGGCCTACCATGAATGATTTCAAATGGAGTTAGTTTATGGGAGCCTTGCGTTAAGCGCATCCACATTTTCACTAAACCCAAACATTCAGGCCACGGCCTTCCTGTTTCTGCCATGCATTTACTGAGCCTTTGTTTTATAGCGCCGTTAGTTCTCTCTACAAGGCCTGCGCTCTGAGGGTGATAAGCACAGTGATGTTTTATGTTGAAACCGAGTGCTTCAGAGACCTTAGTGATGACATCATTTACAAAATGAGTGCCGTTGTCTGATCTTATCAAAGCTGGGATGCCATATGTGGGTATGAAGTGATTGCACAGGCACTTTGCTACTGAAATTGCATCTGCCTTTTTCACTGGATAGTTTTCCGGCCATTTTGAGAACACATCTATAACCACTAGGGCGTATTTCGACCCTTGACATTCGCTTAGCTCAATAAAATCCATATGAATTGTGTGAAAAGGGTGAGGTTTTTGACACGTCATGCACGTTCTGACAAATTGTTTTGCTGAAGTTTCAAAATTTACAGTGTAGAAATGAGAGTTGACAATACAGGTCATTCCCCCCGATGACAAATGCGTACAGCCATGAGTCACTAATGCCGCCATCTTGTGGAGAGATTTTGGCAACACTGGCTTGCCATAACACATCATTAATTCGTTTGTCAGAACTGCACCGTGTTTTAGCCATTTTGTCTGTTCGGCTGTGCTTGCTGCTTTTTGTTCATTTTGCAACACATCCAGTGGAATCTGATGTGTGTTAACTGCCATCAATGTGATGTTTGTCATTTGTGCCGCCTGTTTTGCTGCTCTGTCAGCAAAGTTGTTGCCTGTAGTAATGAGTCAGTAGGCGTTGTAAGAGGTTGGCATACTGAACCGGTTTTCCGGTTGATGTAATCATTCCTCTGTTTTGCCAAATTTTTTGCAAAATGATGCACAGCAGAGAAAACATACTGGCTGTCTGTATGTATATTTATTAGTTTGTCTTTGTGTATTTCACATGCGCGAATCACAGCTATCAGCTCAGCGCTCTGTGCAGAATATGAAGAAGAAAGTGGTTTTGCTTCTATTATCCTACTATCTGTGGTTACTGCGTAACCTACACAATTTCGGCCTGTGCTGTAAGGTCAAATGCTGTTCTCCTAGCTTCCACACTTGCTGATCATAAGGTGGATCTGGGCCTGGAGTTTGTTTAAATCTCAGAATGTTGTGATACTCGGTTGGTTTCTGGAAAGTGGATGTGGCGGGTGTGTGTTGATGGACCACATCGTGTAGTGCTTTTAGCTCTGGTGGGGTGTCATTTAGCATGCACTCAGCAGTTAATTGTTGTACAGTTGTGTGGCCTGCAGCTGACTGTACAACTAATTTGTCCTTTGAAAACTGTAAGTTCGTAAGTGGCTGCCTCAAAACTGTTTTGCATTATTTCTCTGTGGCCTACTCCTACAATCTCGTGTGAAGTGACTTTCCTCTCCACGGTTCTAGCAGGCATTGTCTCTATTTTATCTGCTGTCTCTGCGTGGCTGTCTACAGCCTTGGTGTCTGTGACCTTGCTTGCCTCTCTGTTCCTGATAGCCACCTGCAAATGAGTCTCTTAGTCTATTGTCAACACGTCAGCCTTATTTTTAAGTTATAGAATGCTTCTTCTTTTTTCTCTTCTCTATAGATGCAACACTACATTTTCACTTAAGGCATTTTTAGATAATTTCTAGTTTTTCAAACAATTCATGCATCTCACACATTTCAAACTTTGAAGTTAGGGTTGTTTCCCATTTATACACATATATATATATATATTTAAACTTTGCATTGCTCACAGCTCATAGCTCACAGCTCTAAACCTAGGCATTTTTCAATCATATGCCTAATCACTATGTGTCATTGTGATTCTCAAGTATTGTCACAAGTTCGTTTAAATTCGTTTCCAAAACCAACAAAATAATCAAACAAAAACAAAAAACATACACGTGTCAGGACACAAAAGAAAAAAAGAAAAAAATGCTGCCACCCGAACAAGGCAGAAGTCTGCACATGTTGGCTTTTAATAGCATGCAGCTTCTGCTCTAAAAGAAACAAATAAATAAAAATAAAAGAAAATGTGTAACATGCTCATCAGCTTAGCAGTGTCTACATATTTAATTCAGCTTCTCAATCCTGTAGTTTTAGCTGTTGTCTACAGGGTTTTGCTTATTGGTTGTTATTATAGGCGTGCTCTATATCTCAGCAATGTGTCATTCTAGGATGATAGGTTTCAAGCTGGTCAAGTGCCTCTATGCACTTCATTAGTTTAGTTATTCTCTGTATTGTCTTCATCTCATATGTCATTACACTGAGTTTCAGCAAACCTTAAGCTTGATGCAGACTACTGTTTAACAATTATCCACCTCACATCATAACCGACTAAGGTGCCTCTTCATATTAATATTATGTCATTGTTAATATTATCCTCTTTGTCTTATATAACAGCAATAGCATATTATAATGTTTTATTAGTGTGTACCATTATACTACTACTGAGCCAATTTGTTAGTTAGGATCATCTTATTCAGCAAACAGATAATTTAGAATTCATCCAATCTGCGGTCACATTTGTTCTCTCTGTTGCATGGCGGACCAGGCAGTTCTATTATATTATTTATATTTTATTTTGTATCCATCAAGGGCTTCAGATGACCTGCAGTATCATCCTTTTCCCAAGGTGGAGACAGTTACCTTTTCACACACTGTCCTTGGCTGAACAGTGACACAGCCTTAATATATTTTATTTATGTTATTAAAATATTTTCGTGTGAATTATTTGCTTTATATTCATTTTATACACTGTGGGCATGGTCATCATGCCAACTGTGTTTCATTGTTAATATCACTTTACAGGTTGTTATCCTTGCTATTATTAATTTCAAATACTCTAAAGATAATTTCTACTGTAATTTTCCCTTTGTTTATCTTTATTTCGTACTTTTTATATTTATATCTACTCAGTGGGGTCTGTTTTCAACCCTTTTAAACTACCTCAAACTACTGTGATCTCTAGTTTTCACTTAATAAGGGATTATTATGTTCTTCCTGATATGGGTGTTGCTGCAGATGCGGCTGCAGGAATGAGTGTTGGTTTACTAAAAGGATTGTGGGCACTGCACAGTGTCTCGTCTTCTGGTTTTACTAAACTGGCAGTTGAGTTCTATTCTTCTGACTGTTTATATTTTGTTTTCTTAAATTTCTCAATTTACAGACATTGTTTTGTCCGGCGCCTGGACTTTTCTTTTCTCACCACTGCTCGTCAGCAGGAGTGAGTTTTAATTTCACTTGCTTGATTACCCATCTTATTTGTGTATTTACTTATTTTTGTTTAAGTAATGTATACGCGATACAGCTGCTATCACCTTCGCTGGTATTAGAGACGAGAGTGGTTGCTCACACGCCCTTCGACTTTCGGACTAGTTCCGAAAGCGGTGTGAACTTTACGAGACGGAACTTGACCGTTCTCTCAACTCACCAGCACGTCAGTGAATAGCAGTAAAAGAAAAACACAGTAGGAGCAGCTCAGTCTCTTATTGGACCGTGAAAATTCAGCTTGCTCCGTAAATTAAAACAATATACACACACATTCACATTCACAGCTTCGACGCGCGCGCGACCGGAACCCTTATGATAAGGGGAGCTCCCAGAGCTACTTACTCCCTAGACCCAGTCTAGACCCAGCTGGGGGAGCTACCCAGAGCTCCAAAGCTACCAGTCGACGAGCTCCCAGAGCTACCAGTCGACGAGCTATGCTACCAATCGACGAGCTTCCAAAGCTACCAGTCGACGAGCTACTTCCGCTATTTTAAATTCCCTGAATTTAAAATACGTTTTTACGCAAGATTGTGTCAGTGTGTCTGTATCTACCTGGTCAGTGTCGCCGGATCTGGTCCACCTCGATCGGGCCCCACCACCGTGGGTCGCTTTCTAAGACGTTGGCCAGGACCCGAATGTAACGCTCCTGGACTTTTATCACACACCTAGTGTGTGAGCTGTCGACAGTCATTCAACGTGGACTGGTCACGGAGATGGGACACGATGGAGGTGCTCCGGCTCGAAGGACCAAGAAATGTTGGGAGAAAACTCTGTAAAAAACCCAGGAGAAATAAAGACACAATGAGACAAAGTTACTTTCTTTGCTAAACGTGTACACGGGTGAGCTGCTGAGAACAACTCACATTGTGAACAGAGGCTTGGCACTTTTTATAGGAAAGACAGTGAGAACAGGATAAGAAAATAATAAACAGATAAAATAAACAACTCCATATGTGGCGCTAGTCTCGTCAGCAGAGAGCTGGGAGAAAGCTGTGAGAGATAAAACAATCTAAAACAATATGTCCCAAAACAATATGTCTTCGCTGGGAAAGTCTAAAAGGATAATTCTAAACTAATCTAACCATAGACAAAGGGCAGAGAAAAGGCATCTTTGTACATTTAAAAGAAGGTAAAGAAACATAGAATCATTTTCCACTAACACATTCTGAAGTTGCTGAAATTTGCCAAAAAAATCCATCTATGGAAGAATCTCTACATGGAGCATGGCATCAAGGATGGAGAGGATTAAAGTCAGCAGACATGGATCCAGACACGGAGGTAGGCCCTTACTGTTAAATGATTGAAATGACATTAGAAGCTTCATTTACTGGTGGATATGCACAATAAGCTGCCCTGTTGTTAACTGAAAGGATTTGGTATGCATGGCCTGTTTGGGGCTGTTTGTCTGCATGAGGATTCTTTGCTGCTGATTGCTGAGAGTTGAATGTGCGTGGTTGTACTGAAATCTTGACACTGCTTTCTCCCACCACAGTTGAACAGGGAGTCCAGTTTGAAGAAACTGGTTTTGTCACGGTCCGGGGCAGCGGCCGTGTGGAGAGTGGAAGGAGGACTCAAAACGGAGCACTCATTCAGGTGTGAGGGTGATTTATTGATAATATCAAATATAAAGTGGGGATGGTAAAACAGAACTAAGGATGAACTAACTGGGAGAAACTACACAAAGAAATAGCAAACCTGAGCATGAAGGGAGAACAGCAGGGAGAGCACGCAGGGGATTACACCAGGGGCCCGTTCTTCGTACGTCGCTTACTACATCCAAGATCAAATCATCGCGCTAACCGTGAGCTCGCTAATCCGGTTCCCCGAACACACCTGCTGTTGACTATTAGTACAGCTGGACGCAGTAATGTGACATCACTGGGTGTCATAAAAGGGGCTACGCATCGATAGTAGAAACATTGATCGGCAACCCTCTGATTGGTCGGCGAAAATGTCGAAGGAGCGCGCTCGGCTCGGTATTTTTCGGCAGCAGAGCAAGAACTCCTGAGTGAGGGATTTCAGGAGTTTCAGAGTTTAATCAGAACACAAGGGAACACTGCAAAGGCTGCAAAAGCAAGGAGAGAGGGCTGGCAGAAAGTTGCTGACAAATTAAACTCGTAAGTAATTTAATAATAACAATAATAATGGAGTGGATTGATATAGCGCTTTTCAAGGCACCCAAAGCGCTTTACAATGCCACTATTCATTCACTCTCACATTCACACACTGGTGGAGGCAGCTACAGTTGTAGCCACAGCTGCCCTGGGGCAGACTGACAGAAGCCAGGCTGCCATATCGCGCCATCGGCCCCTCTGGCCAACACCAGTAGGCGGTAGGGTAGATTTATTATATTACACTATATTATCCAATATTATATTACATTATATTATAATATGTTATATTTTATCCTCTTTCACATTAGAGCCACGACAGGACCCACTAGAACATGGGAACAGGTAAAAGTGAAATATAAGAATATCCTACAGAATGGTAATATTTATCACTTATATTGCTTTTAGTCTCTTGGAAAGAGACCCTGGAATAATCTGTTTGTTCATAACAGCAACCAAGAAAAGGGCAGAGGAAAAAAAGACAGGTGGTGGTCCTGCACCCCCTCGTCAACAAGTTGGTTAAGTGAATAATACCCTCACGGGAAAATCGATATCTCTCTATGAGCACACTGTCGCGCTGAGCTAAAGGATCCTGTCTATCCCGCAATATACGCTGAATTCTGAGGACTCTCCTTATCAATCTTGCACCTTCCGCAATGGGTGGCTCGCGTATACGGACAGGACATGGCTGCGACAGACTTCCCAAATCCACCTTCGCTTTTATAGCCGTGGTCTCTCATCTTGATTACACGAAGTAATTTACAATTACTACTCTGAAATATGAATTACATCTGTAATAATCACATACATGTAATAGAATGTTAATAGTACATTTCCCTTTTTTAGGAAATGACCTGTGTGAAATCAATAAATGGATCAGGTGCTGCATTGTCTTTAGTTACATTGATGTTATTTATTTATGGTGAAACAGTGGTGGAATATCGCTGTTGCTTTCGTATGATGACGCGGACATACCTGCGTGGCCGCGATCTAATCCTGTTTACATAAAGTAAACCTGCTCCCGAGCAGGTTTACGCTTACGGCTCTGTTGCTATGACAGCAAGTCCCGGATGAGCTTCGGGGAACCGACTGATCCAGGATCACGCGAAATCGTCAACAATCTAATCCGGCTAACCTACTTAGCGAGGTACGAAGAACGGGCCCCAGGTATGAACACAGACGACGCGACGAGGAGCAGAGGAAATCACACTATAAGTACACAAAGAGACACTGGGAAATCACACACAGGTGGGGGAAACAGCTGGACCTGATTAACCTGACGAGACAGGGGAACACTAACACCAGGGACCAACAGAGGGAGCACAAACCCAGAACCCAGTGTCTAAAATCCCAAACACAAACCATCCCAAAACAGCCATGAATAAAAATGAAAGTAATAACAATAAAGAACATAAACATAAAGTCACTGAGTCATGGTCGCAGGACCATGACAGGTTTAAGCTATTAGGAAGCATGAAGCAGATGGTTGGGTGTAGAGCATCTGTTCAAATCTTTTTGGCACATTTCAACATCAGTCTGGTATGGATCAGGCCACATGAAGATCTTGCACATTGCACTCACTCTGACCTCAGTTAAAAAGGCCCTCAGCAGTCACTGGTTTGGTCAAGAATGTGTTGAGATTGACCAACAGGTCTTTAAAAGAGAGCTTCAGCTCTCCCTGCAAGGACCTGGTAGAAATTCTTAAAGCATTACACTGATGTCTCTTTCCATTGATGATTTTTTTTTGTGATTTTTGTTGTTAGCACATCTAACTATGTGAAGAACAAAGTATTAAGAATATTTTAATAATTTACATTTGGGATGTCATCTTTTTGTGTTCCCTTCATTTTTGTTATTTATTTTATTTTATTTTATTTTTGAACAGTCTATATTCACATTGGTTTTTTGGGGGGGTTGTTTTCTTAAAGCCTACTTTCTTTGTCAATTTCTTTCTTTCAGTCCACAGCATCTCACAAGTAAGGCACACACCCACATCAAGAGCTGCTCTACAGTCACAGACTCTGGTCAGGAGAAGAGATTTTCCAGTGCCTACTCTCCTGGGTTCAGTGGGTGAAGTTGAACAGGTACATCCTAATGCAGTTTATGAACACATGACTGGTTATCATGTCTTCAACTCTCACTGAGCCTGACATCAATGTGGTTGTTGATGGTGCAAAACAGGATGGTTTAAACAGATGCTTCGAATCCTCAGCGACAAACCACCTGCTCCAGCAGAGATGCTTAAACCAGTTTTGCGTTCCAGTCTGTGAAGCTGCAAAAATGGCAGACTGGAAGACTCTGGTGGCTTTCATCAATTTGAATCTCTCAGAATCTCAACAGGTATGTACTCAGCATTGTTGCCCAGTGAGCAATGTTCAAGTGAAATCTGGTGGCAAATTGTAGGAATGCAGCCAACGTGCAGAGTGTTTGTGTGATGCTATTCTGTATAAGAGTGAGCAATTTAGCCATTATTTAATTACTGTTTTGGTATAATTTTCTGTTCTAAAGTGACTTGTCCCAAAGCATAACAGTAAATATGCTGGCCCATGTGGACCATATAGTTATAATCATTCCTTTTTTCAGTTGAAGACTTGTTGTCAGAACTGAAGGAGGAAGTTTAGGAAAACCAGCACATGATGCAGATAAATTTCAGCACTGTGGCTCGACAGGAGCAGGTCCTGTCTTACCTGAACACCTTTGTCAGTGATGGTGAAGGCCACTTCCTCCCTTGTGTTGGTGTAGCTGAAGCTGTAGAAGTTAAATATTGCACAGTACTGTGTCAATATTTTCTACTATTGTTTGGTGCAGTTTATCCATCTAGATTATTTTGGTATGGACAACCCACTTTTGTAGTTTTCTCTGAGCTCCGTGTCTCTGAAAAGTAATGTTTCCATCCTAAAGAAATCCAGACTGTGTTACAGATCTACTGACCTTGTAGGAATTCTTTTCTTTCCTCTGAACTACATCTGCTAACCATATCAGTGTCCTGGAGGAAGCACGTAAAGGCTTTGAATAAGAAGCTTGACTTCATGCTTCTTTGTAGTTGGCAGGTGTAGACACTGCACCAGATTTCTGAGTTTTAACAAATTTATGCATTTCAACAATACTTTCGACTGACTTCAGCTGTTGTTAGAATGTATTTAATATTAATTTCTAGTATCATCTGATGTTTGCTGGAGCCACAGCTGTAAAAGCTGCTGGTCATGATATCGGTTTGGTTAGCCGGTGAGAGGGAAACATGAAGATGAAACCAGGAGATGTCCTTACTGAATCACCAGAGCTGAACAGGTGATGGAGAAACAGGTTTACCTTTTAGGTTACATGAATGAGTTGAACAGAAGTTCTGAACTGTTTCTGAGAGACAAATAACACCAGCTGACTGCTGGTAACTGTGCAGGGGCGGGTCTAGCAAAGTTTTGCGAGGGGGGCCAGGTAAGGCATTAACAGGGAAAGGGGGGCACAAAGAAATACTTATTCTCATTTAAAATGTCTAGCTTTTAAAAAAAATAATTATCTGAATCTTACAACAAACGATTGATGGATTGATGCATATATACATCAGAAAAGTGCACATCACTGTCACAACAGCGTTTGTTTTCATTCAAAGGCTTTATGATTTTTTTTTCCTATAATGGTGGGCTGGTCGATTTATTTATTTATTTATTTTATTTTATTTTATTAATTTTTTTGTCCCAGTCCAGCTGCGTATGCAGTTCATCTGCAGTCTGGTGTTACCTACATCTTCCTATTCGGAAGGCAGAATTTTCGAGTTCTGAGTACAATTCAAAGCACCATAACTGCAGTTTTCGTGTTGGATGTAAAAAGCGCACATGACACTGTGACATAGGCTAGAATCATGGCAGCGGTCAACGGCGGTCCAGGCGTGGGATTTCTCTCGTGTAAATATACAGATTATTTTTATCCTTTCTATTGGTAGGTGGCACGGTGCACTTGTGGCAAGTAAGCAAGCTAGAAGACTGCCAATCTTGCTTGGTATCCAGTTACGGAAGCAACACATTAACAAGAGAATTCTGAGTAAAACCAAAAATTACTTTTCCTAGTAACTAGTTACTTTGAAAGTAACGAGTAACTTGAAGTAACTGAGTTACTTTTGATAGAAGTAACTAGTAATGTAACTAAGTTAATAATTTAAAGTAACTTACCCAACACTGGTCAAGAAACATGAAAGGAACATTTAAATTGGCCGTCAGATAAAATTTACATTAAACCTGATATGCTGCCAGTCCCAGCTAGTTTCCATGTTAGAAAAATACAGTTGACGCAGAAGTCCTTTAAATTTCTCTGAAAACCACCAGCATGTGGTTTCACAATCAGACCTCCACGCATCATATTTCTGCCATGTTGTTTTTGAAACCAGTATGGCAAAAATCCTCATCTTGAGGCTCCAGAATGACAATTGACCAATAAATGGGGGCTGTAACAGTAGCTACAACCAACTTTATGCTGTCTAGGCTAGAACCTGATACTATCATCTCAATCATCGTTATTAGAAAGCATCATTTAGAACATCTGGTAACAAATTTATCTTTTTAACCACCAATGTCTCAAGAACAGAAAGTGTAATCTCCCAGATAATGACCTGTTTGTAGGATTGGGTGGCAGGTTCTCCATTTCTTTATACCAGTGATATCAAAGTGAGGCTGCAAGAGGTCATTTATACATTTGTAATCAGCTGTGTGAGATGGTAGACTGGTATCACCTGCATATTAACTCACCTCCACATTTACTGTGGGAAATGGCCACTGATGTGTGAGTGGGTTTGTTTCACAACTGCTGTGAGCCAGTGGCTGTGATTGGGCTGGTTTCATTGAAGGCAGGTGTATTTGATTGCACTCTAGTCTAGTCTACTTGTACTCCAGACTACAAGTACTGCTGTCTAAGGACCTTTGGAAAAAAAGTGTCTGGACCTCTTTAGGTTGCTTGAAGACGTTTCACCTCTTATCCGAGAAGCTTCTTCAGTTCTAGGGTAAAATGGTGGAGAGTTCCAGATTTTAATCACTTAGGATTGTCCCCCCAAAAAGGGACAAAGGACCCCCTAATGATCCTACCTAATCACACGAGTCAAGGTGTGAAAGCGGGTGTGGGTCACAATCAGCCAGGGTTTCGGGTGAGCTCATTGTGAAACCTGGCCCCACCCTATCATGTGATTTCCTGAGGTCAGATGGCCCAGGATGCGAGTGGGCGTTAAGAGGCGTCTGGGAAGGGATCTCAAAACTGGATTATAGATGGCAGACAGTTGGTGTCGTAAACCACTGCCTCTGTTCAAAGATGGTCGCTCACAGTGGACAGAGATGGCTTATTTCACTCCTCTTTCAAACCATCTGTCTTCTCTGTCCAAAATGTGAACATTGGCATCCTTGAAAGAGTGACCTTTGTCCTTTAGATGCAGATGGACTGCTGAGTCTTGTCCTGTGGAGGTGGCTATTCTATGTTGTGCCATGCGCTTGTGAAGTGGCTGTTTGGTCTCTCCAATGTAGAGGTCTGGGCATTCCTCTCTGCACTGTACAGCATACACCACATTTTTAAGTTTGTGTTTTGGAGTTTTGTCTTTAGGGTGAACCAGTTTTTGTCTGTGTGTTGCTGGGTCTGAAGTACACTGGGATGTCGTGGGTGGAGAAGACTCTCCTGAGTTTCTCTGATACATAGGGGATGACAATGTTGTTGCGTTTGCCTTTCTTATCCTAGCCGGTGTCTGATCTTCTTTTATGTGCTTCTTAGCTGACTTTATAAACGCCCAATTAGGATAACCGCATATTTTGAGTGCTTCCTTTACATGTGTGTCCTCCTTCTTCCCTTTAGGCTTAGAGGGAACATGTTCTGCCTGGTGGTGTAGGCTCCTAATTACTGTATTTTCACAACCATAAGACTAGAAGGCGCAGTCTCAGTTATGTGTGCCATTACTGTATTTAACACTCACATAAGGCGCACCTGATTATAGGGCGCATATGCATATTTAAAAATGGAGCAAGAGCAAAACTGAGTTTGGTATTCACAGTTTACCAGTAATCGTCATCAATCAAAAAAATCGAAGTCCTCATCCTCTGTTTCTGAATGGAACAGCTGCGCTAAATCTCCATCAAACATGCCAGGTTAACTTTCTTCACTGTCAGAGTCACTTTCCGTGCCGTGCAGTTCCTCGGAAATGATGCTGGCTTTTGCGAAAGCTCCAACAACAGTGCCAGCAAACATGTTAGCCCAAGCATCTACAATCCTTTCGCAAATTGTGGCGTAACTCACCCGGCACTGCCTTCCACTCTTAGTGAAACTGTGGTCTCCACCGGTCATCCATCGCTCTCACGCCACTCGCAGCCTTACTTTGAACGGCCGATTCACACCGATGTCCAGCGGTTGGAGTTCCTTTGTCAGGCCTCCCGGAATGACAGCAAGCTCACAGTTCATTTGCTTCACTTGTTTTTTCACATCGGTTGTGAGATGGGCACGCAGAGTCACAGATCAACAGTGATGGTAATGCGTGGAAAAAACCACCTGGTCTCCTTACATACACCTCCCTCAGCCACTCTTTCATCGTTTCCTCATCCATCCAGCCCTTTTCATTTGCGTTAATGATGACTTCTTCTGGAAACTTGTCTTTAGGCAAAGTCTTTCTCTTAAAAATCACCATAAGCGGCAGTTTCTGTCCATTAGCATGGCAGCCAAGCACAACAGTAAAAGAAGACTTTTCGTGCCCCGTTGTGCGTATCGCTACCGTGCTGGTCCCCTTCTTCTCCACAGTGTGACTCACCGGGATGTCGAAAGTGACCAGCACCTCGTCCATGTTAGTGATGTGGCTGGGCTGGATGTTTTTGTCGCCGATGTGTTTGCTGCAGTAGGAGCGGAAGATGGCCAGCTTTTCATTATAATCCGCTGGAAGTTGCTGCGCTACCGTAGTCCTGGTCCGGATGGAAAAATAGCAGTTTCATGAAACGAAAGCACCAAGGCGGACCTCCTTGGAAATGTTCAATTTTCATTTCTTCTGCTAGCGCTACTGCTTTTAGTCGAATGGTGACCGTCGAAACGCTTCTCCCACTCGTTCTTTGCTCGATGATACACTGCTCGAGTCTTTCCTCCAACTCGGGCCACCTCGCCTTATGTCAGCGGAAACTCAGCTGCGTCTTCTTGACCTGTCGGAGCTCGTTTTCCAGCTTCCTCCACTTGCAAACCATCGATTCATTAATCTTAAATTCTCTCGCGGCTGCTCGATTTCCATGTTCCTCTGCGTAGCTGATGGCCTTCAGTTTGAACTGTGCTTCATAAGCGTGTCTCTTTTCTATTTTCAGAGTTGTTAAAACAACGATGTTCTGCATAACGCACTTACCTGTTCTTTTATATACAGTCAACGACCACACTTCCCCCTTTAGCGTTCTCATGGTGTTCTCTACTACGTCCTCTTTACAACAACACACACAGGGCGCACTGCACTATAGGGCGCGCTGCACTTTTTGAAGAAAATCTAAGACTTTTATGTGCGTCTTTTGGTCGGGAAAATACGGTACTCAAAGTTTGTGTTCCAGAGGGTGATGGGAGACAAAGTGGAGGTACTGGTCCGTGTGTGTGGGCTTCTGGTAAACTTAATTGTTGAGGTTTCCATTAACTTCAATGTGCACAGCGCAGTCCGGGAAAGGCAAACAGTTATCCTTTGTGTCTTTCCTGGTGAACTTGATATTTTTATCCACGGTGTTAAGATTATGGGGGGGTGTCCTGTTTTGTCCACAATGTCTTTCTTGTCCTTACACTCTCCCCTCAAAAAGTTAATGGCGTCCCGACATTCTACCAATATCAGTCCTTATGTGGCAACTATACATTGCTTGTAGGAGGCTACATCCCTTTAGGAGTCAGAGTTCAGCATCACTGCTAGCCACAGTGAAACACATGACATGTATCTCCCCTTCATGTCATATGTCGCAGCAGGTGTTATTGTGCACGATAACAGTCCACTGCTTTTCCATCCATATCACGGGTATCTGCATCTTTACTGAGTAAGGTGCTCTCACCTGGACATAACCTCGCTACATAACATGGGTGCCATTCTCATAACAAGTCATTACACTAACTCTTCTTTATGGCTTATAAAGCAGAATTAACATTTCTATTCTTCTAATAAAGCATTAATGAAAGCCTGAAAATGTAACTGTTATAACTGCTTTACTGCAATATGTAACATATGACTGTGTCTGAGGTACTTATTCAAGTGCTAATGTTGGTTGTCCTAACTTGTGGTAAGTAAACATTAGCTTTTGTTTTCTCATTCTGAAAGGATACTTTTTCACACTGACAGGTGACTGGTCAGTGTCCTCTTGGTCACTGCACTCCATCTCAAGCTGGTGCGTCTGCTCTTTGTCTTTATTGTTCTCTTGTGCCTCTGTATCCTCGTCATGCTGGTCGTGTTGGTGTTCTATATTGTCCACGCCCGGATTCTGTTCTTTGCAGTCCTCCTGGTGTTCCATGTCATTGTCATCACAGAGATCCTCCCTACTGACTGCTCCAGTCTCTGCATTGAACTCTGATGCTTCTGTCCACCAGGACTGTCTACCACGTTCCCCTTGTTCTGTTGACAGTCCTCTGATTGCTCTCCATTCATCTTCATCCTCCGAACTGTGCTCTTGCTCATGCCACTCATGTCTGTCCTTGTTGTTTTTCTGTTTTTGCTTTCCCAGTTCTGCATGTGACTTGACTTTTTCGACTGGCAAGAAGTCACACGGCAGCAGGAGGTTCCTGTGGACGACTCTGACACGTCCCTTGCCATTCTCTGGCTTAATTTCATATACTGGGCTCCCCTTATGTTTCCTTTGTGTCACCTGAAACACCTGGTCCTCCCAGAAGGATCTCAGTTTCCCTGGTCCTCCCTTCTCACCAAAATTCCGGACCAGTACTCTGCACCCTGGGTACAGCTCTGCGCCATGTGTTTTTCTGTCATAGAGCACTTTCCCCCGTCGACTCTCCTTACAGGCTGTCGCTGAGGCCAGTTTGTAAGCGTCCTGCATGCGAATCTTCCACTTCTCAGCATAGTCTTGATGAGAAGGGCTTTGGTCATTAGCTGTGAGAGCAAAAATCATATCAATGGGGAGTCTGAGGTTTCTCCCAAACAAGAGGAAATAAGGTGCATATCCAGTAGCCTCACTGCGCGTACAGTTGTACGCATGGACCACCTTTGTCAGGGATGCCTTCCAGTCTGCTTTTGCTCCCTCTGGAAGGTTCCGAAGCATGGCCAGCAGTGTCTTATTGAACCTTTCTACCTGACCATTTCCTTGGGAGTGGTATGGTGTGGTTCTGGATCCCTTGACTCCACTGTATCCCTCCAGCTTGGCAAAGAGTTTGTTTTCGAACTCTCTTCCCTGGTCATGATGGAGCCGTGTGGGAAAACCAAACTTCAACACAACAAGTCTCCAAATATTTTTTCTGCCGCTGTTTTGGCACTTTTATCTCTGCAGGGATAAGCCTGAGCAAATCGTGTAAAGTGGTCCATGACCACGAGGATATACTCATACCCTCCCTTACATTTCTCCAAATGTAGAAAATCAATGGAGACCAGCTCAAACGGGTACGTTGTAGTGATATTGATCAGTGGGGCTCTGGTGGGCTTGTGGGGACGCTTGTTTTTTAGACAGCTACACACCTGTGTTATGTAGTGCTCCACGTCCTTCTGCATGTGAGGCCAGTAAAAGCGATCCCGAATGAGGGCCAAAACTCTCTCCACCCCCAAGTGACCCATGACTTCATGTAGTTCTTTATAAATGAGCGAATGGAACTTCTTAGGCAGGAGTAGCTGTGTTCGGCTGAGTGTTTTCCTGTACAGTAAACCATCCTTATCAAGGTGCAGTTTCTGTTTTTCCCTTGCCAGGGCAGCGATCTCCTTGTTGCCTGCCTGTTTTCTGCCTTTTGGCCACCGATTAGAGATGACATACTTCAGGACTTCCCCGATCACAGGATCCTCTTTTTGTACATCTCTTAAGTTTGCCTTAGGGATTTCCAGACCTGACATCCCTACCTCCTCACTTTGCTCTGCTACCACAGTTGAGATGTTTAACGGGCAGAGCCAGGGTTCACTTCCCTGCAGCTGAACAGCCAGAGCCTGAGTCACGCTGTTTAGGACCTCAGGTGTCACTGCTTCTGTACACGTTTGTATGTAGTGTTCCATATCCAAGGGCATTCGTGAGAGACCATCTGCATCCCTGTTAGCTCTACCAGGTCGATACTTGATGGAGAACTGGAAGTCAGCGAGTTCAGCCACCCATCTGTGTGTGGTTGCATTCAGTTTTGCCTTTGTCAGCACATATGTGAGGGGGTTATTGTCAGTGTAGACAATAAAGGGTGGTGGATAGTAGAGATAATCTCTAAACCTCTCACATATGGCCCACTTCAGGGCAAGAAATTCCAGCTTCCCTGAATGGAGGTGGTAGTTCTTCTCTGGGGCAGTAAGGGTCCTAGACCCATATGCAATAACCACTAGCTTCCCATTTTGTCTTTGGTAAAGCACAGCTCCAAGTCCCTCCTGTGATGCATCACAGTGTAAGATGAATGGTTGCTCGAAGTCAGGATAACCTAAAACGGGGGGCTGAATGAGGAAGTTGACGAGCTGACAGACCACCTGATGATGCTCAGCTGACCATGCCACTGGGTGAGAGGATGGTAGCTGACCCCCTTGATTCTTTGTCTTTTTGTTGTGTTTTGACTTCCTGTCTCTCCCTTCCCCTGGCTTTTCTGAGGAGAGCAGGTCATAGAGTGGCTTTGCAATGCACGAAAAGTTAGGAATATAGTTGCGATAGTATGAGATGAATCCCAACAGCTTCCTCACTTCCCCAATGGTGGTGGGGTTCCTTTGTTTTAAGGCTTGGACAGGCGCAATGTCAGCGGGGTCCATGGTGTGACCATCTTGAGTTACCAACCTCCCCAGGAATCTCACCTGATTTTTGAACAGTTCACATTTCCTGGGTGTTAATTTCACTCCATGGCTCTGATAATGCTGCAGGACCTGCTTTAGATCATTTAAGTGGTCCTCAAATGTTTTTGAATGAACAAGGTTGTCATCCAAGTAAGGCAGACATGTGTCGTCCCGCAGCCCTGCAAGGCATTCTTCCATCGACCTCTGAAACTCTGCCGGTGCAGACGACAGCCCAAAAGGGATTCTTACCCATTCATACAATCCCCAGGGTGTGATGAATGCTGTGAGAGGGCAACTTGACTCTTCCAGGAAGCCCTGGTGATAAGTCTTCCCTTGGTCTAAGGCCGAGAACCAGGAGCTTCCTTTCAATGTGTTGAGCATATCCTGTATGCGTGGTATGGGATGGCGGTCAGGGATTGACTTCATATTTAGCTCCCTATAGTCACAGCACAAGCGGAGGCTGCCATCTTTTTTTCGCACACATACGATGGGGGTGGAGTAGGAGGATTTTGATTTCTTTATCCACCCTCTATTCAGCAAGTTTTCCAGATATTCTTTTACTTCTTTATGAAGTGGCTTAGGCACTGATGTATATGTTCGGCGAACAGGTGTGGGGTCGCTGCTTAAGCTGCAGTGAGGGGATATTGCCAACATCCTGTTCATCACGAGCAAAGGCATTACTCTCCTCCCTTAATAGCTGCCTGATCTTCAGCTGCTGTGCCGGAGAGAGATGGTCGAGGGGAACTGGGGGGTCCCATACACCTTCACTGTTGCTTCTTGTTCTGTTTTCCTGTTCCCCAATTTGGCTAGCTGGAGGTGCAGCTGTTGCTTGTACAGTAGGTCTTGTTGTTCCCAACTGTTCTATTTCCACTGCCACTGTGTTAGCTGGGTAAATAGTTCGGACCCTCTGAGTTTGTCCCAAAACAGTTCTCGGAGGCAGTATGATCTCATAAGCTTTGGTATTAGTGACTGGGAAGCTAATACGGGACCAGCTGCCTTGCTGTAAATGGGCAACGCACTCTTGCACCTCCAATCCCTCTGGCATCTGAGGGTAGGGGCTGGGCTCGAACAGGACATCCTGCTGGGAGTGGGCCTGCTCTCACACTACACTTGACCACTCTTGTCTGACCAGGTGGGATACTCATTAATTCTCTCCCAGTTTTCACTCTGCCCTCACCTAGCCCATCGTCTCCACTCTTCATCACCTTTATAAAGACCTCAGCTTTCTTACAGTCAATGGAGAATGCTGTGCTAACAGCTTCTGTTACAGCACGAGGTGGCTCTATTCCCCTCTCTAGCATGTATTCAATCATGTTGAAGCCAATTATTGGCTCCTCCGCCACCCCATCTTCCTGAGCTACTACTAGTACTGGCACAAGAAGCTCTAACTGCGCAGCCTCTTCTGTAGGCAACCTGAATTTGATTTCAACGCACCCGGAAAATGGGATAAGTGTCTGGTTTACTGCCCTTCCATCTAATATACCAGGCCCAATGATTTCAGTTAAACTCCTAACTTTGAGGTGTGGGATGTTCTGTTGTCTCCATTTTTCATTTATGAGACAAACCTGTGATCCTGTGTCCCACAACGCTGTGGTTTTTACTCCCTCAAGCAGGCAGGTGATCACGTGCGTCTTCCCAATAAGATTGAGGAGCTGGGCTCTTCGCTTTGGGGAGAGGAGGCTGACGGAGACCACTTCATTCCTCTTATCTTGTGTGGCGGCTGCTACTTTTGTCTCCAAATGTTTTATACTGTCCGTTAAGAGTTTGTGAACATCTTGTTGTTGCTCACCTTGGTTTAGTAGCTGAAAAGAGGGTGACGGGCGTGGGTTCACCGTGCTAGCTGACATACCAATCTGCTCTGCCCTGTCTGGAAGTTTTCTCCGGGTGTGGCATCCCCTTGACAAATGCCCACTTTGTCCACATTTGAAGCAGTGGTCGCAGTTTTCTCCTCTATTGCTGTCCTGACAATCCCTGCAGCCACGTTTGAGACTTGGGCGGTGTGAGGGAGAAGGTCGGCGCGACTCACGAATAACTCCTTTTATTTCAGCTATTTCCCCTTTTAGTTGATTGATGATATCAAACAGCTCAGTTTCCTTGCGTGTCACTGTTGCTGGTGCTTTAGCAGCTTTACCTTTTGTCGAGGTGAAGAATGGCTGGTCTTGCCCACCCACTGCACCAACCGCTGCCTCCTGCACTGACTGTGCCTCTGCTTTTATCTCTCTTACTTTCATTTCTCGGGTGGTCTTTCTGAATTTTTGTTGCCTCTCCCACTCAAGGCTGGCCGCTTCATTTGTCTTTGCAATCAGCACATCGTCAGTGACTGCTGGATCATCCAGGTAGGGTTTGATCTGGTATTTCACATTGTCGCTAATCAGACCTGTGCCAACGGCTCGCAGAAACTTTTTCTGAATCAGTTCGACACTGTATTGTTCATCTGTTCCTGGCTCCCTTGATGATGCTAGGATTCTTTCTTTCAGCTCGATTGCCCTAAATAGAAAGTTCTGTGGGGACTCATTACTTCCTTGAGTGATATTTATCAGACGATGATAGAGGTCAGTAGAGCTATCCTCCTTGTAGTGTCCCCTCAGTATGGTACGAAGCTGCATGAGGGTGAGGTCTGTTTTAATCTCTAACATATCACGGAGACTTAGGCCTGGGCTTATGGCCCTAACAACAGCTTCAATAATTTCAGCTTCGCTGTGATTCTTTTTAAGTCTCATTTTGATTTGATGAATCAGGTTGGAGTATGACAGTTTGTCTTTCTGACCCCGTTCCCCAATTTGGCCACTGATTCTAAATTCCCTGCGTATAGTCACTTCAGGGGGCTGTGTTGCTGGTGAAGCAGGTAACGGTGATGGATGAGTAGGTAACTGTGCAGTTTCTTGGGAGGCCATTCTGTCTGTCAGTCTTGCCATTTCTTCCTCTAACCTTTTTGTTGAGGTTTGAAAACTTAGTCGCAATGCTGCATATTGTTCTTGTAGACTGGCCAATGCAACTGCATCCCTACCGATACTCTCTTCACGTTCCTGTGCAGGGTCATCTCTTTCCTTTAGTTCTTTAACAGTTTTAATTAATCTGTCCAGGAATGTGTGTGCTACTTCCTCTTCCTCCACTTCAATAATTGTTTCAACTGCTTCACTTATTGTTCTGATCAGCATGTGCTTCTTTGTCTGTTTCCCAATTGAGATTTTGGCTTGTAAACACACTTCTTGTAGTTGGTCTGACCTTAACTGCAGCAAGCTCTCACTTAGCTGGTCTTGCAGTTGCTCCAACTCCATAATGTGTGTGACGATTCTGTAATCTCACACTGCTTCTCAGTAGCACCGCTGATCCCACCGCTGCCACCAAATTTTGTTGCACACTTGGATTAAAATGAATTGAAACCAGTGTGGCTTTGTGAGTTCGCCTTTACTGCATCTGCAAATATATACATGGACATAGCACAACGTTACACACTTTTGCAGTCTCACACAACTCTTATAGGCGCACTGCCTTATGGGTAGTCTTTAAACTCAGTGTAACAATGAAATAAACACAAACAAAAGATAGTGTGATCCACCAGTCTATATCTGCTGTGATTACAGCCCAGTACAGGTATAAATCCACAAAAGTGCCACGAGGTTTCCGCACAAACTAATGAATTAGATCTAGCTGCTAATCGTTAGCGTCACGGCTAATTCACATCGCTACCAATAACTTATACACTAATGACACAACTTTCCCACATTCTCTGCAACCCCGTGGACTGATCTGTAGATACATTTTAAGTTATTTACCATCTTGTATCTGCTTACTCTCAAATATATACATGGACATAGCACAACGTTACACACTTTTGCAGTCTCACACAACTCTTATAGGCGCACTGCCTTATGGGTAGTGGCTGGGCTTATTTACTCCCGCTAGAGCTGCTCATTTTAGGGGATACTCGCTCTTGTGGTGTAACGGAGGAATAACTACACTCAAAAAAATGAATGAGGTGGATTGTTCAGTGTATATTAATTATTTATTTTCATTTTACTTAAAATATATGTTTTTGTTAAGTTAACATATGTTTTTCTAATCAAGTCTACGTAATTGTGTCTATTATTCAACGTACATAATACTGTGTTACTTGATCGCATAACATTTAAGTTAAGTCAATTAGGATCGATATACCTTGTATATCCACAAGGTGGCAGTAATGCAAAAACAGTTGTAATGAAACCGCGCAGAACAAGAAGGTTTCACGGCTTGTGCCTGCTCATGCGCAAGACTTCAAATTTAACTGAAAAAGGCTGTTTTGGCGCCAAGCTGCTGTTTCTTTGAGAGGTAAGACCACTTTTTTCTTTGACTATGTTGTGTAGTATCTATATGTCCAGCATGGTTATATTTTACGTTTGTCTTACAAGACATGTTATATCGTTTGCGTGTGCTTGTTTTACATTAGTTTTACTGGGTCCTGGACATGCTTATTTTGTGGACTGTGTAAGAAACATTTTTATTGTTTTTTGTTTTATTAAGGGATTAGCTACAGGGGTTCATGGGGTTATTCTTTCAAGGGGTTATTTTTCCATTTGCTTTCTTGGGATTCCTTTTCTGTAATCTGAGAGTCGGAAATATCGAATAGGATAGCAAGGATAGCATAAAGTGACATTTAAAATCCAAAAAGTGAAGGGCGAAAGCCACTGTGACACCATTGCTCTGCTCTATCAGTAATCTGTATTATGTAAAAATGGTCTGTAAATACAGCATGTTTCCTAGCGGAGTTATACATATCAATGTAGTTATAAATTACAGTTTGTGAAAGTACACACTTAATTTTTTTAATAAAATTATTCAAGACATATGAGTGGACAGACAATGGAGGTCGACAGACCTGGTGATAATTGCTTCTATAGAAAGTTAGCACATGGCAGTGTCAATCTCTTGCTTTTCTTCTGAGTAGTATTTTATTTAGTTGTAATTCAAACAATAATTTGCTTCTTGAAATTAAGTAATGAATTTCTTGTTTTACTTTATAAATCTCAGATCCTGCCTTTACCTGCTCCCTCCTATACTGATGTGGTGTATGTGGTATTGCTGAGCTTGTATGTGGTATGTGAACTGTTATACTTTTAAAAACAAAACTGTTTTATAAGTTAAGTTTTCTTTAGTGACCCATCCCATGCCCCTGTTATTTCTTCTCCACATCTGAACCATGGTAAAGGTTGCAGTTCAAGGGCCTGAGGCATGAAATTCTTTTCAGATCAGCTGTGATCAATATTTTTTGGAACTTGATAAATAACAATAAAAGCTGTAATGGCTCCATTAGCATTTTGTGTAAATGTTTGTGTTAAGATTATAGCTTTAATGAGGTCTTTCTACATTAGTTTTAGTTTGTATATGTGTACATATAGTATGTATATTTACAGTACAGTATGTTGTGTTTGTTGACATATTTTCAGGTGGAAGCAGAATATGTGAGGATTACTACTGCTGCACATGTTCCAAGGCTTTTTACACAACTTGACCAATACACTGACCAGCTCATAAAAGTCTTCAAGAAAAAAGGAGGCGTTGCAGGGAAGAAAATTAGACAAACTTTGGCCCCAGCCACACAGGTGCATTATTCTGTTGGTAGCAAAATATTATGGCTAATAAGATCATTTTCAAATTTAAACAGCTAGTGTATGGTAGCTGCACAGTGCACTTACATTTATATTAAGCAAGACAAAGTTTGGTACTCAAAACGTTGGAAAATTTAAATTACCTAAACATATGTAAAATCTGATCCCTTGATTTAGGTTAAACCAGAAGTGAATGTTTTTATGTTATGTTTTGAATGCAAAAAAGATGATGTATTAGTTTGTCTTTACCTCCATTATGGACATATATAATGTGGTGGAAACCCTGCCCAACAGGTTAACTATTCATGTCCATGTGATGATTAGTTGGTCTTGTGTACATGTCTATCTGTGCAGTGGATATGTCATTCATTTTGCGTATAATGTGAGTTTCTGTCATCCTAAAGTATATCTGTTTTCTCTTCCTGTATCTCTGCCACTCTCTACAGAAGGAAACCATTGAAAAGGGGAGGGAGTGTGTCCTCAGGGCACTACCTTTTTACCTGAATGAAGACCCAAGCATCCTCTTCAAAGAATAATTGGTTGGTAATTTTAGTTTAGTTTTTTATCTGTATTAAACCAAATTTTGAATAACTAATGTTGTTGCATGTTGTAATGTTGTTGTTGTTGTAATTTGCATGGAACCTGTTTAAATGTTTTGGGAAATCTTCTTGTATACCCAAACTATTTCTATTTATCGTTGAATCTGTAGTCTAAAATAGTGGCGCACTGGGGTGCATGTTCCTAATATTGTGTTTACGTCATTAAAGGGTAGCTTTGGCCCTTTTTCTTTCTTTTTTTAAAACTGGATGCCATTTTTCTATGTTTTTGTGTCTAAGCTACAGCTGTTCAGAGGGAGCTGGAACAAATTACCCTTGCTATCTTTACCATCGAAAGAGCTGATGCCAGCACTCCTCCAGCCGATGTGGGTATAACCATCTAGTGTGTCCTGCATGACCTGGAAGACCTGGCCTCTGCATGTGCACTCTTAATGGGTGGGATATATGCACTGAATCTCAGTTAACCTCAAGACTGAAAGCTAAGAGACAATCAAAAGTATTGAGATTTAAAGGATTTAATTGAGAGATGATACTGCACCAGAAATGTTGAAGGGTGGTGTGTATATTAGCGTTCAAGGCATATTGTTATGAGGTGGAAATATGTTCATATTCAGTTTGTGTTACATTGTGTGCATTGTAAAGGTAATTGCAATACATACTAAAAATAAGGGTAAGTTAGGAGGTTGATCTGATATCCTCGTGTTGGTGTTGTTCCCAGATCATCATACTAAATGTTGTTCCAGGATCAACATTGCAAGTGACCAATCAGAATGTTGTGACGTCATACTTTTGCGACTTCGGGAAAAACCGGCGTAAAACAAAAAACTGTACTTAAGCTGCGTGAAACCGCCTCTGTCCGCCGATCAACTGACCCTAACCCTAACCGTAACCCTTTAATAAACAGTAAGCAGAATTGATATTGTCCTTGCAACATTGGAATTTCATAAATGCACGAATGGCTTGGCGCGCAAAAGAATAACGTCACAACAATGTGATTGGTCACTTGCAATGTTGAACCTGGAACAACATTTTCATGATGGTCTGGGAACAACACCAACACGAGGATATCAAATCATCCAAGTTGGGAATGCAGGATGAATGTATATTTTGTGGACTTTTAAAGACGAACAATTGTTTCCATGTTAAAATGTTTACATCTGAAGTTTTTTGCCCAAACACTGGTAAAATAAATGTTGACAGTGGCAAGTGTTAAGTGGTTACTGCTGTGCTGTTGCAAAAAAACTGAACGCTGACAAGCTGTTTTATTGTTAGACCATAATGTTGGCATGTTTTGTTAAAGTTTTATTTGGGATGGTGATGTAATTTTCTTTGATTGCTAATATCAGTGGACTATTTATTATTATTATTATTATTATTATTATTATTATTATTATTGTTGTTGTTGTTGTTGTTGTTGTTGTTACATAATTTTTTTTTAAATTGTGGCTGTTGAGGTGGACACTTCACTTTGCATTGTTAAAGGAAAGCACTTCATTGGCATTGTGTTACTGGACTGACCCTAAGCAATCATTGCAAATAGCAACTTTGCTATCCATTTTAGACACTAAAAGAAAAAAACACTCACAGACCTTACTAGCATCACATGTGCATAACTCAAGTGTCATCTTATTAATGTGTTATGTGATCTTCAATGCGTTTTTTTTTCTTCTATTTCTGGTAGATACAGACATTTAATTTAAAGTCTTGATGTTGCATCTGTCTACATACTGTTAATTACTAACCCTAATGAGCTGTTGTGTTTTATTTTGGACTGGGTTTACACAAATGCTCACTGAATGTGTTGGCAATAAAATAAATTTAAAAAAATAAGTTGGATGTACTTAATTCATTTGTGTGGAACCTGTTGACAAAATAGATTTAGGTAAAACTAATTAATAAAGCACAAGGTGGCTGAAAATATAATATTTGAATTAATCTAACTTAAATTTAACATTTTACTGCCACAAATAAGAAATGTGTTGAAGTAACTAATCTTAACTATCTAACCTGTAAATATATCATCTATGTTCATACAACATAACTTGATTTAGTTAGTCTTAAATATGTCTTGTTAATCTTAAGTAGTTTTTTTTAAATTAGATGAACTAAAGATTTTTGCTTTAAACTAACATAATTCAATTTCGTGGAACCTGTTGACAAAATAATTTTAATTAAAGTCAACGTTTCATTTTTTTGAGTGTATGCTTCCTGCACTGTCATTTTTGGAGACTGGGGCACACATTATATTACCACAATCAAAGAAAATACATATTTGAACAATCAGACCATTTAACTAAAGATTATGGGGGGTGTCCTGTTTTGTCCACAATGTCTTTCTTGTCCTTACATGCACAGTGAAGGATTAAACTTATTGTGTTTTGATTTTGACCCAGGTGTCGTCTACATATCTGTACCAGTGGCTGGGTACTCTCCCTTTAAAAGAGCGAAGAGCTTTTCTTTCCACTTCTTCCATGTAAAGGTTGGCTGTAATAGGTGACACGGGGGAGCCCATAGCACAGCCATGTTTTACATGGGTTATCACTACGTCTCCACTGCTTCCGTGGTAGGTATGCAAGTGAAGAGAGAGACTACATACAAGGACACCATGGTTTCATCTGATTCCAGGGTAAGTTTCTGGACCTTGTCGGTGGAGTTATTGATGTGATGTGTGTGTGTTCCCCACAAGTGGTGCTAGGATGGTAGCAAGGTGTTTCGAAATGTTGTAAGTAGCTGAGTTTATGCTACTGACAATGGGTCTGAGCGGGACACCTGCTTTGAGGAAGTCCGTAGATGCAGGGTATGACATCCCCTGGGTAAAGGTGGTGATATGTAAAGCGGTCAATGGTTTTGTCCTTTTTCAATGTCTTGAAGCAAGCTATAACTTTTTGTAGCTGCTTGTGGGGTCTCGCTTTCAGGCTTCGTAGGTATTGTTGTCATTGAGGAGAGTAGTGATCTTTGTGTGGTAATCCGTAGTGTTTAGGACCACAGTGCACCTTCCCTTGTCAGCTGGTAATATATATTGATGTTGTGGTCTTTGCTCAGGGAAGCGATGGCCTTCTTTTCTTGTATTGTGAGGTTAGACGGAGAGACTTTGGCACTGGAGAGGGTGGATGAAACTTTCATCCTGATTTGCTCTGCTTGTGTCTGTGACAATTTGTTAATTCGTATGGTGGTTTCTGTGGCTGTGATGAGGTCCACTAGGGGCAACTCCTCTCCTCCTTGCTGACTCCATATCTGTCAATATGTTGCGCACTTATCTCTTGCCCAAAAATCTCTTCGTGGTAAAACGCCACAAATCCCACCAGTGATTCACTTCCTTATAAACAATTGAGTCATTGGCTGTATCCCAATTCAGGGTCTGCAGCCTTAAAGTACGCAGCCTTAACGGTCCACAAGGGCCGCGTACTTAAAGACCGCTAAGGCCGGAAGTGCGAGCCTTGTGAAATGGGACGGTCTAGCCTCCGTTGCGCTGCCCAGGTTGCCCAGCAACCATGATACTAACAGCTGGAAACATTTCATACAGCTTTGTTCGACAGAAATGAAGGAGAAAATCTTTTGTTCGTTTGTTTGTTTCTACGTGAGCTTTGCTCATTCTCTGTAAGATTAAGCTCAGCTATTGAACGGCGTATATTTTAAAGTAAAGGCGTTAAAACCAAGTTAGTACAAACGTCACTAATGTCACATAACTTTGTGTGGCCAACAGTAATGTTTTAATGTTCTTCATTATTAAACATTTGCACATAAATAAGTGACATAATATTCAGTACTTAAAGTTTACTCTTCGGGTGCCCCTCATCTGCCTTTTTTTTTTTTTCGGCAAAATTATCCACACCCACCGCCGTGCTATGCATTCTGGGATATGTTGGGCCAGGAAGTCTACACCGCCATGTCCTTAAAATTCAGGGAAATGAAGGACGCATCTGAGGGCTGCATTTCGAGCAGCCTTTGAATTGGGACAGCCTTCGTCGCGTCGCTGTGACGTAATCGGCCTTAAAATGCGGCCTTTAAGGAAAAGCATTTGATCGAGTGGAATCGGGGTATCTTTTTGCAGTCTTGAGGAAATTTGGTTTTGGTAACAATTTTATATCTTGGATTCATCTTTTATATACTACGCCACTGGCATCTGTTTGTACTAACACTGATTTCGGAGTATTTTACTCTCACCTTTACTTTTCACTTTAGCAATAGAGCCTCTCTCTGTGGCTCTTAGAACCTCGCCTCTGTTTCAAGGGGTTATTCGTGGTGGTACGGAACATAGGGTTGCTTTATATGCAGGTGACTTATTATTATATGTTACAAATCCAACAATTCATTTATCCTCTATAATGAAAATACTTCTACATTTTGGCTCTTTCTCTGGGTACAAGATTAATATATAAAAAAGTGAATGTTTTCCCATAAACCCAGCTGCACAAGAGCTTAGACAAACCGATTTTGATTTCCAACTAGCTTCTTCAGGCTTTAAAGTGCATATTACCAGTTCATTTAAAGCTTTGCAAGCAGCAAAATTTAACCCTTTGCTGACCTGTGTAAAGTTGTCTTTTCAAAGAAGGGTAAACCTTCCTGTATCACTTCTTGGCACTATTATTTTCATCCCTTCCTGTTTCCCTGTTACAGTTTACAGACAACCCCTTTCTAATTGGCTCTCTAAAAATATGGTATCAATTCCGGCATCACTTCAATTCAGTCTCTGCTTCTGCTCTGACCCTAATCTGCAACAACTACCTCTTCCCCCCATCGCTGGTGGGCTCCTCCTTTTGCATATACGCAAGAAAAGGTATCAAATGTTTTTATGACTTTTTTAAAGATAACATTTTCTCAGCTTTAGTGACCTTTGTTCTTTGTATGATTTGCCCTCGTATCATTTGTTCTGCTACTTTCAAATAAGACACTGTGCATCTTCTATCTTGCCAGAGTTTCCAAGTCAGCTTCTCAAGCCTTGGTGGGAAGACTTATTCCAGTTGAAGCCTCACAGTAAGGCTCTAATATCACAAGTATATACTTTAATTATGGCATCGAGCAATTACTCAACCAAATAATTGCTTTGAATTGGGAAAAGGAACTGGGTCTTACGTTTGGGGAAGGTTACTGGGACAAAATAATTGACAAAATTCATACTTCAGCCTCATGTGCAAGACTCTCCCTTATTCAGTTTAAGACAGTATACAGATTACACATCTAGATTATCTAAAATATACCCCAGCATTCCTGACCTGTGCAACAGATGCAACGCCTGTTTTTTGCCTTCCCGACACTTAAGTTATACTGGACTTTTTATTTTGAAGTGCTCTCTCATGTTTTGAGCGTTACACTCCAACCATGCCCACTAGTTTGGTGTTTCTGAAGATGCCACCCTAAACCTTAGTCATAAACAGCTGGATGTTATGTTCACTTCACTGCTGGCACGACGTAGAATTTTGCTGTCTTGGAAAGCTCATCACCTTCCAGCCCGAGCACGTTGGCTGGAAGATGTTATGTTCTTTTTAAAAATGGAGAAAATAAAATTCAGACTCAGAGGAAATGTTAATAAGTTCTCACAGATGTGGCAGCCTTTTATTATTTACTTCAGTTCATTGAAAACACTTCCAACAGACTAAACTTTAGTACCATGGGGTTTTCTTTTGTTCTGGTTCTGGGGGGAGTGTTTTTTTGTTTGTTTGTTTGTTTTTGTTTGTTCTTTTTTTCTTTGCTTTTTCTTTTGTTTTGTTCTCTCTCTGTGTGTTTTTCCCACTTTTTCCTTTATTTTTATTTTATTTATTTATTTATTTAACTTTAATGGCCTAATCTGTATTGAGATATATCTTTGTGTCTGTGGTACCCTCTTTATTGGGCCTGATATGTCAACTTACATGTAAAAACTCTATAAATAAAGAGGGGGGGGGGCTGAGAAAGTTCAGTTTTGAATGGGTGTAAATATTTTATTTACAGTTTCTCATACAAAAGGCATATAGTATTCTTCATGTACATTCATACCAGCAGCAGGGTTAAATTCATACTGGCCGTTGTCTGGTGGCATCGACCAGCCAAATGTCTGGGGCGAGTTGGGGAAGGTCCACTGAGGTCCAGGAGCAAAACTGTCCACAGCATGATGATAGGGGCCCTGATGGTTTCCACCATTTGGGATTGGGTTTACCTCCTGGTGCTCGGTGTACTGCTGCCTGAATGGGGGCTGTCCCTCTCCCTGAAACTGAAACACAGACAGGTGGACTGTCAGTAAAATAAGAATACTTTAAGAATACTTCAATCAATTCCCCGGATAATGACAGAATCAGAAACAGTGCTTTTTAATAATAGGAGATACTCTAATAGGAGATGTCTCTCTCCCTGAAACTGAAGGGGACAAGGGGACTGTCAGTAAAACGAGAATAGTTGTTTTAAATTATTGGCATTACACTTTTTTAAATACAGTCAATTCCCCAGATAATGACAGAATCATCATCATCATCATCGTTTATTTGTATAGCACTTAAGAACACACCAGGCAGACCAAAGTGCTGAACAACACAGATCAAAACAACAACCAAATTAAAAATACCATAAAATCAAATCATAAACAATTCTGTTCAATAATAGGAGATACTTACATGAAGTGGGACATCCTGATTCACATGCTGAGGATGTGACCTCCTCCTAAACTTACTCCGTCTGTTTTGAAACCAATTTTTTACCTAAAGACGGAAGAAAACAGAAAACATTTAATCAGTACAATGGACCCAAAATTCAATTTCTTATGTTCTATTGAATTGAAAAACACTCACCTGTCTGTAGGTCAGACCTGTCATCTCTGCCAACTGTTTCATCTCCCTTGGCTCATAGTAACGTTTCAAATTAAAGTGATGGACAAGAACATTCAACTGCCTCTCCGTGAACACCACCCGGGCCTTTCCTTTAGGTTTCTCTGGAGCAGTGCTGGGAGGGTGCAGAGTGGCAGTGATGTTGCCATCCTGGCTTCTTGGGACAGCAAAATCTTGTTTCTGCTCTGAGACTGAACTGGAAACAGCCTCAGAGGTATCAGCGGTTTTTTTGCTCATCTCCATTTTTAGAGCAGTCTCTGCCCATGTAGCGAGTTCTTCCAAGGAAAGACTCCCTTCAGGGCCGCTGCCTGAACTCCACGAGTCTGTGAGGGTAAAGAGACAAGAGGACAAGTAAGCACAAGTCTATATGGTCCACATGGGTCAGTTGCTGATATGTTTTGGCACGACTGACTTTCTAACAGAAAAAATTAACAAAGGTTAAATTGATGAGTCTTAAATCCCAAAAGGTCTCAGACTGAAGAAGTCACAAAACATTTCTCCCATTGAAAACATTACATCCAGGTGAACTGAATCAACCTTCAGGGATTTACTTACCTGATGACTGAGCATCAACACAATGAATCTTAAACACAAAAGTTTCCCACAAAGTAGAAAAAAATAAGTCGGATATTTGTAGATTCTTTAAAACCAAAAAGAATTTAAAGTGGACTCTGTTCAGCTGTGGAGGGAGAAATGGTGACTTCTGCCATCAGGACTTACAACACAGAGTAAAAGAGTATTTTTACAAGTTGACTTAGAGGTTAGCCAACTCTGTTCATATTAGCTCACCAGTCAACAATGCTGAGTACATACCTGGAGAAAAGTGCATCCCATAATCTTCCATGAAATCCCAGTGATTAAAAGAGGAAAACTGGAGAAAGTATCTCTGATGAAAGAGCTCCAAACCAGGCAGGAAGGTGACTTAAGAGCAATTGTCCTGGGCTTTTAAGGAGGTTTGTGGGTGTGGGCAGGAATGTGGGGGGGTTGAGCTTCTTCTTCGCTTTACAACCAGTCAGGTTGTTTCTACCAACTGGCATCATTTACATTTCTTTAAAATGCTGATTCTCAGGTCTGGAAAAAAAAGTACAGTTAGAAAGCAGCCGTACAAATGAGCTTTACCAAATCTTTCCACCTCACACTTTAGAAAATATGAAACACTTAATGCCTAAAATTAGCAGCTAAAATTAGCAGCTAATTACTGAAATGAACTCACTGCATGTTTGCATCAATTAACGCAGTATTAGATCACCCAAAGAACTTTCCACTCACATAGAACATTTTTGCAAAAACATCTTCACGTTATTTGACCTGCAGCCGTTCAGTTACACCTCTGTGTAAACCCCCACAGCAGCTTTTTGAGGCAAAAATGGTTTTTGTACTCATGCAAACCATTCACAAATGTGGCACAGAATATCACAATGACCGCTGACCACTCATTTTGTTTTTATTAACTTTAATAATTGAGTCTGAAAGTGGCAAGTGAAATTAAGTCAATTTATCAAGGTCTGCATAGTTAATCATGTGTTTAAAACGAAACAAGGTGGTCTATATAATGTGAAGAATTTATTTAATAAAACAAACAAATAAATCTAATGAGTTTAGATTGTTCTGCTTTCATGTCAACTAGATCTGTGTTAGATGATTTTGATTTAACTTCCTGCTCTGGTTGTTTCAGACAAGAAACCAGTTTGATCTTTTGCACCAATGATTAATTTATTTTCTATTATCAGGAGATTTGTGCAAATAGTTTATAATTTCAAATGTATCAGAGCAAATACAGCTGCTCTTTAAATATATTTTAAACAAAATGTGTATTATTAGTATTGAAACCTGATATTTATTAAATGTTTTAAAATAAGCCAAATTGTACCAATATTACATACAAATAATGACTTACACCTCTAATTTAGATCTTTGTAATCATGTGGAGAACATTACTGAGTTTATAAGATAGCAAAAGGTAGTTTCCCCCTTCTTTGAAAAGCACCTCTAAATGTGTGAAAAGTGAAATTAAACCACCCACATAAGCCAAGGTCAACAAAAGCAAGGCTAACGATCCACATCAACGCATCTGGCCTCCTCTGGCTCATTCAGAATTCGAGACGAATTCGAGATGCACCCAGTTCACCCAGTGACCACTAAACATACGCTAATGTGTCTTTTAGAGTTCCTGTATCACACCCTGCTACCTCTGATTAATTATCAAGTCAATGCAGACAGATGGCACCAGGGCCATGAGAGATAAATGAGGGTAAAGGTGTTTTTGTTAACATGTCTTGATTTGAAGTAACTGCAAAGACACAGAAGTCATATTGTTTGCAGATGATACAAAGTTATTGTGGAAGTAACTTGGAACAACTTCTGAATGAACTAGAAAATCAATTTAGGACTTGGTTTTTCTATAATGATTTAACACTGAATCTGAGCAAAACAAATCTCATACTATTTGGGAGTCAAGCAAATTATATCATTAATAAACTGATGATAAATAACATAGAATTAGGATAATAAACCAAACCCACTTTTTAGCCTTTTTATTAAATACTCTTACATTTAAAGGCTTGACTGACCTCAGAACTCTACACATAATTTATAAAGCAACAAACAAATCTTTGACCCACAACATTTAGGACTTGATCAGGGCTTGTGTGGAACCTTCTTTAAATCTCAGTGATTCACCGAGATAGAAAACAATTTGAAAGAGTGAGTGGTGAATCAAAGAGAAGAAATTAAATAAACTTAATGCAAACTGCACAAAAGAATGTAAAACTCAGCAATACATCTAGTGAGCAGCACTTCTCTGAGCGAAACGAGCTT
This sequence comes from Rhamphochromis longiceps, assembly GCF_057381845.1. Classification (NCBI taxonomy): domain Eukaryota; kingdom Metazoa; phylum Chordata; class Actinopteri; order Cichliformes; family Cichlidae; genus Rhamphochromis; species Rhamphochromis longiceps. Next base: position 14,290,899 of record NC_140565.1, on the reverse strand, counting down.
CTTGATGTCAGAGGTCAAAGGAGAAAGACCAGATGACTTCATGCTGATAGGAAGGCAGCAGAGACTAAAAATAACCACCCATTTAAAGCAAACTATACAGAAGACCATCTCTGAGAACACAACATGTCAGAATTTGAAGCACATGGGCTAGAAGCAGCAGAAGACCACACTGGCTACAACAGCTGTCAGCTAAGAACAGCAAACTGAGGAAACAGACTCACAAATATTAGACAATAAGAGATTGGAGAAATGTTTCCTGGTCTGATGAGTCTCCATTTCTGCTGTGACATTCTGGGTCAGAGGTTAAACACAAGATTTCATGACTTTCAATTTTTAATATCCTCAAATATTGTAAATTATGATGTTAGAGACTCAATGAAAGCAAAACAAAAATGCAGACAGTATTTAATCATAGCAAAGTCGTCATTTGTTGGAAGAAAATGGATGGCACTGACTGCAACATTTACAATATATATAAAAAGTTGACTTTATCAGTCTCCTACTCGAGCCTTCATCTGCCCCACCAACTCTGGGGAAAAGAAGGGAAAAAAGATGTACATTACATGTTAATGTTTTTCTTATTGTTTTATTTTAACTGAGATTCACTGCGTCTTATCAAAACAGCCTCTGTTTTATATTTAAATGGAAAGAAGATAAAATCTACAAGAAATAAAACAGTTAAACAGGATAAAACATGTGTGTAGCTTCCATGTTGAAAAACTGCAGATGAGTTTTAAGTCTTTTAAATCTTTGTGAAAACCACCAGCATGTGGTTTGGCAAGACCAAGATTGAATAATAATAATGGATTACATTTATAATGTGCTTTTCGGGACCCCTCAAAGCTCTTTACAATACCACTATTCATTCACTACAGTTGTAGCCATGGCTGCCATATCGCGCCATCGGCCCCTCTGTCCATCACCAGTAGGCGGTAGGTGAAGTGTGTTGCCCAAGGACACAACAACCGAGACTGTCCGAGCCGGCAACCTTCCGATTACAAGACGAACACCCAACTCTTGAGCCACGATCACTCACGATGGAAAAAATCTTCATCTGAAGCTTTGCTGAACATAAGGATTTCTCTCAGGTCATCACGATTCGGCCTTTATCCTGATCAAGTTCTAAATGTTTTGGCCAAAGATTTGTTTGTTGCTTTATAAATTATGTGTAGAGTTCTGAGGTCAACAAAGTCTTTAAATTTAAGAGTATTTAATAAAAAGGCTAAAAAGTAAGTAGATTTTAATTTTGAGATTGGACTCTCACTTTTATAAAACTTGTGTGTACTGCCAAGCACTGTTTTAATATATAAATATATTAAAACAGTGCTTGGCAGTACACACAAGTTTTATAAAAGTGAGAGACATCTGAAGAGAGTTCTTAGGGGACACACTCGTCACAAAAGCGTACTCTGACCTGCAAGTCTTGGTTGAATTCATTGACAACCAGTTGCAGTACTCTGGTAGCTTCACGCGTACTGATGGATATATGCTAAATGCAGAGAACATTGACTACGCGTGAAGAAAGAGGATGTGCACTTGGTGTTGACTGAGCTGGATCCCTGAGGGGTGGCATTGAGGCACACAAGACGTCTCAGGCGAAGGCGAACTATTTTTCAAAAGGGCTGAACTTCATCTGGCACCTGTACTCCTACGGCAAACTTAAACCATATGGCATCTCAATCAATGAGAGTGTTGATGGTTTGTCGAGAAAAATAATCTGTCTTAATGCATACACAACAAATAGTAATCTGAAAGTGATCGGGGGGTGTTACATAGAAGCGGTGCAGCGGTGTAGAGTTGCCAGAGGTGATCTTGGAACTGAAAATGGCCATGTTATAGGCTTTCAGTGTTTCCTTGTGCCCGTGGCTCCTTACGACACCTTTGAGAGTTACCTGGAGGGAGGAAGTACTTCCAATGAAAGAATTGAATACTGGTGGCATTTTCTTCACAGCCAGTGTCTGGAGTTCTGGTTATTCTTATTTGCAGACATCAGAGACAATGGGTACTTTGATGGTGGGTTTCCGGACAAAAACCTTCAGTTTGTTTTCCATGCGTCTTATCCAGGTGAGCTAATAAATTGTGTTTTCTTGCATGTATGGATGCATGCGTTTGTGAGTGAGAGATAAAGGGAATGGAGGAAGTGATAGAGAGGGAGTAGAAAAAGTATAGTGAGTGATGAGATGTGGACCAGATTGAGGGAATGGAGAGACTTGCAGGAAGAAAGAGACAAGAGAGGGAGAAGAGGTGGAGAGCAGCAGGGAGTAAATGAAATGAAAATTGTGTAAATACTATGATTTAGGCTTAAGAAATCGGCTACCTTAAAGAACAGTGTAACAACCAAGACTAGAGAAAGATCTGTGTTCAAGATGTTGACGTGGCATATGTAAACTTCTTATCTATAATATTAAGTCTTTACAATAAACGCTATCCCCTGGTGAATAAAGCAAAGAAAACTGAAAACATGGCTAACAAACGCATGTAAGAAAAAGAATCTGTTATACAAGAACAAACTTATAAAAGGTATAAGATAAATTCATAATAATTATGAGAACGAGTAAAATAAATTACTACAGTAAACTTTTAGATAAAAAAAATATGAAAAGCGTGGACAGTACTAAATGATATTGTAAATAAAGGAACTAAAAGATTGGAATATCCCCATAACTTTCAAACACAAAATACACTGATCAGTGACATAAAACAATTTGCAAATGGTTTTAATGACTTTTTTTCTTAATGCTGGTCCTGGCTTACCTAAAGAAATTGTAAAAACTGGACACCCTTCTAAAAATAAAACATTAACTATTACTGTAGCAAACTCAGCGGGAGTAGATGAACCAAGCCAATGGTAAAGACTAATGTAAAATATCACAGCATTACAATCACAGGAGTTAGTGTGTGGAACACCTGTACGTATGAAATTAACAAAAGTACATCAATACAAAAATTCATACGATTGTTTAAAAATAATAAATTGCACAGTGGGGCAGCACAACTGACACAGCAACACACACGGGGAAACAAGGAACCAGGAGAAGATCACACCACAACCATAAATGATTAAGAAAGATGAATAAAACTCATATATATAGTTATATATATATATATAGGGCTGTTTTAATTTTATGCATTATGTGTTTTATTTCTATATTTTTGCTGTTTTCTGTTATTCTATTGTTTTGAACTTATTTTGTGTACAGCACTTTGTTCCTGTGCTGGGTATTTTAAAGTGCTTCATAAATAAAATTGGATTGGAACTTTGTTTTGACAAGATTGTTAGTTAAACAATTACAAGTCTACAAATCAGTATTGTTTGTATGGACAGCAACTTTTTTTAAAATTTGTTTATTAAGAGATTATACAAACTTCTATACGTTGTATTGTATACATCTTACGTGACATATTTTATCAAACATTTCTTTCACAATCATTTTAACGTTTTCTTGTTAAACAAAAGACAAATTAAAATACAAAAAACATCATAACAACACAAGAACAGAAAATTGAGAAAAGAAAAAAAGAAGAAAAAAGTGAGTAAATTAGAAAAAATATTAAATAAATAAATTAAATTAAATTAAAAAAAATTAAAATTCAACACTATATAAATACAATTTAAAAAATTAAATTAAATTAAAAAAGAATATTGGTTGAATTCATTTACCCACCCTCTATTCGGAGGGTGGGTAAATTGCATTGTTCTAATGAAAAGATTTGAGATATTCCACAAGAATGTCCGGACAGTATTAAGCCATTGCAATGCAGATGGAAGTAAAATACAGCATCTAGCAAGAAGGGAACAAAAAGCTAAGATCTCAGTTTGCTGGGGAGTTACATTAAGAGGGATCTTTGGAACTCCAAATATGGCAACTAAAGGGTCTTCTCGGATCTGACTTCCAAGAACCCCTGACAGTACAGAAAAGAAATCAGTCCAAAATTGGTTCAAACTTGGGCGGAAGAAAAACATATAATAATAATAGATTGGATTTATATAGCGCTTTTCAAGGGACCCAAAGCGCTTTACAATGCCACTATTCATTCACTCACTGGTGGAGGCAAGCTACGGTTGTAGCCACAACTGCCCTGGGGCAGACTGACAGAAGCCAGGCTGCCATATCGCGCCATCGGCCCCTCTGGCCAACACCAGTAGGCGGTAGGGTAAAGTGTCTTGCCCAAGGACACAACGACCAGGACAGAGAGCCCGGGGATCGAACCGGCGACCTTCCGGTTACAGATATGCTTCCCAAACCCCTGAGCCACGGTCGCAAGGGGAGGTGTGACATCTGTCACATTGGTCTATAATTGAAGGAAACTTTAAACTGTATAAGCTGTAGCCTAGCACATGGTGTACTTGAACGCATGATGAGATTCACCTTATCCCACCATGATTCAAACAGTTCAACACCTAATTCATGCTCCCAGGCGGTTCTGATTTTACCTGATGGATTAGATTCGGTCACCATAAGCATACAATATATATTTGATAGAGGTGATTTTTGATTAGGCGTAACAGCCAGAAGGTCAACCCATGATGGATCAGCAGGGAGAATTGGGGAATTTGGAAACAGTGATGAGACACAGTCTAATTTGCAAATAGAGAAGGGGCCTGTAGGACTCACAGGCCGTAGGCTCTTTGCCTTTCTTCAGTAAAACTGAAATAGATGCCTTCGTTAAAGTGGGGGGCAGCCAGCCTTTTCTCAGTGATTCATTATATAGATCAAGAAGGAGAGGGGCTAGCTTGTCTTTAAATTTTTTTAACAACTCAGCTGGAAATCTGTCGGAGCCTGGGGCCTTACCGCTCGCATACACTTGATTGAGCCAAAAACGTCCTCTATTTTAATAGGAGCGTCGAGCTGCAACTTTTTTTTTTTTTTTTAAAGTGAACATATAAGGAGAAGCGTCCACCAAGTATTTCCTGCCATGGCGTCCACGTCACCATGGTAATGGCACAGCCAGATAACAGCATGAGATTTCAAAACATATGTACATTTAACGAGTTACTTTTAATGAACCTCAACATAATTACTTTTATAATTCTTTGTTATTTATCAGACTCCTGAATAGTATGAGTTTTGTTTTGCTCAGACTCAGTGTTAACTGATTATAGAAATAACCGAGAACTCAGTTAAATTGATTTTCTAGTTCATTCAGAAGTTTTTCCAAGTTACTTCCACAATAACTTTGTGTCATCTGCACATAATATGACTTCTGTGTCTTTGAAATTACTTCAAATCAAGACATGTTAACACAGAAACCTTTATTTATCTCTCATGGCCCTGGTGCCATCTGTCTGCATTGACCTGATAATTAATCAGAGGTAGCAGGGTGTGATACAGGAACTCTAAAAGACACATTAGCGTATGTTTAGTGGTCACTGGCTAAACTGGGTGCGTCTCTAATTCTGAATGAGCCAGAGGAGGCCATATCCATGTGTCCGTGGGTTTATGACGAGCGTTGTTGTGGATCGTTAGCCTTGCTATTGTTTACATCGACTTATGTGGGTGTTTTAGTGTCAGAGACTTTTACAATGTAGAGGTGCATTTCAAAGAAGGTGAAAGCTACCATGTGCTACCTTATAAACTCAGTAATGTTCTCCACATGGTCAAAAATATCTTAATTATGTAAGTCATTAGTTGTATGTAATATTGGTATAATTTTGCTTATTTTAAAACATTTTCAAAGATGCTGAGTTCAATTGGTGTAATTTCAGTTGCCACTTTTAAACTGTTTCATTTAATAAAGTTAATGAAGACAAAACGAGTGGTCATCGTGATATTCAGTGTCAGACTTTTTTAATGGTTTGTCAGAGTTTGAAAAACTTGTTTTGACCTTAAAAAGCTGCTTTGGGGGTTTACACAAAGGTGCAACTGAACGCCTGGAGATCAAATTAGTGTGAGGATGCATTTGCAAAAATGATCTATGTGAGTGGAAAGTTCTTTCCACTCACATAGACACTTAATCTTGCTTTCACTCACCCACTGACTGAACAACCCAAAGAACAACCAAATGAAAGACCCACTGAACAACCCACTGAACAACCTACTGAACAACGCACTGAACGACCCATTGAACGACCCATTGAACGACCCACCGAACTGAATTTGGTGTTGAATTTTTTTTTTTTGTTAATTTAAGAGCAGTTAAAACGGACACTAAAGTAATGGGTAAGAGGTTAAATTGAAAGTAAAACAGTAATTTTAGGCATTACATTTTTGAGATTTTATAAAGTGTGAGGTGGAAGGATTTGGTAAAGCTCATTTGTACGGCTGCTTTCTAACTGTACTTTCTGTTTTCAGACCTCAGAAACAGCATTTTAAAGAAATGTAAATGATGCCAGTTGGTTGAAACTTGGTAGGGTAAAGCGACTCACAAAGGAAGAAGCTCAACTCCCCACAATCCTGCCCACACCCACAAACCTCCTTAAAAGCCCAGAATTGCTCTTAAATCAGCCTTAGGATACACAGCACTATCCTGCTTGGTTTGGAGCCCTTTCATCAGAGATACTTATTCCAGCTTTCCTGCTTTAATCACTGGGACTTCAAAGATGGAACATGGGATGCACTTTTCTCCAGGTATGTACTCAGCATTGTTGCCTGGTGAGCTACATGAATAGAGTTGGCTAATCTCTAAGACAACTTGCAAAAATACTCTTTCACTCTGTGTTGTAAGTCCTGATGGCAGAAGTCACTCTTGGTTCTGAATAATGTATAAATATCACACTTTTTTTCTGGGAAACTTTTGTGTTTCAGACTCAGCAATTTACTTTTTAAAAACTTTTTTTTCCTGCTGTCTCAGAAGAGAAACAAGATTTTGCTGTCCCACGAAGCCAGGATGGCAACATCACTGCCACTCTGCACCATCCCAGCACTGCTCCAGAGAAACCTAAAGGAAAGGCCCGGGTGGTGTTCACAGAGAGACAGTTGAATATTCTTGTCCATCACTTTAATGCGAAACATTACTATGAGCCAAGGGAGATTAAACAGCTGGCAGAGATGACAGGACTGACCTACAAACAGGTGAGTGTTTTTCAACTTACTACAACATAAGAAATTGAATTTTGGGTCCATTGTACTCATTAAATGTTTTCTGTTTTCTTCCGTCTTTAGGTAAAAACTTGGTTTCAAAACAGACGGAGTAAGTTTAAGAGGAGGTCACATCCTCAGCATGTGAATCAGGATGTCCCACTTCATGTAAGTATCTCCTATTATTAAACAGAATTGTTTCTGATTCTGTCATTATCTGGGGAATTGACTGTATTTAAAAAAGTGTAATGCCAATAATTTAAAACAACTATTCTCGTTTTACTGACAGTCCCCTTGTCCCCTTCAGTTTCAGGGAGAGAGACAGCCCCCGTTCAGGGAGCGGTACACCCAGCACCAGGTAAATTCAATGAGAATGGGTGCAAATAATCAGGCCCACTTTTCTCATGCTGTGGGCAATTCTGCGGCTGGACCTCAATGGACCCTCCCCGACTCCCCTCAGATGTTTGGCTGGTCAATGCCACCAGGCAACGGGCATCACGAATACGACACAGCTGTTCAAAACCCAGCAAAAATGTCCACTATGATCGAAGCAATGGGAAGAGCTGTGAGTACTCAGACTGTTCTCATTGAACACAACATGGATAAGATCTTGGAGAAGCTCACGGCTCTTCAACAAGAAATTGACAGACCTGGTGACGAGTGACAGACATTTAGACTGTCTGTGAAATTGGAGGCACCAAACCCAAACATCGTCTCTCCCCTGCATACCGATGTCCCTGGAAAGCCCATCAAGACCTTTTTTTTACTGTTACTGTTTTAGAGGTCCTTTTTTTCCTCTTGTCCCTGATGTACGAATTTTCACTGTCTTTTTGTCTTTTTGGTTTCTTCCTGGTGCGGCTACATCCGCAGCCCCAGGACACAGGAATTTCATTGCATGTTGTACTTTGTATGACTGTGTATTTGACTAATAAAATTTGATTTGAACACCAGTTCAGCACTGAATGGAATATAAACAACCCAGGACTTTTTGTTTTATTATTTTTATTGTCTTCATGTAGCTCAACATAGTCTCAGATTTGATCGCTTTCAGTAAAGTGGGAGGGGGGTATTCAATATCCAATGGATTTTAGAAATATTAGAATTCAGTAGGCTCCGGCTACTGTAAATAGTCAAAATAGCCAAAACACATACTGGGATATCAGAGAAAACACCATCAGAAATTCTGCATATAAGATTAAGAGATGAATTCATCAAAATGTGTTTTGTTTCATTTTGTTGTATTTGTTGTAAAAAATATTGTACATGAAGAAAATTCTCTTCCTTGTGTGTGAGAAACTGTAAATAAAATATTAGTTTCACCCATTCAAACTGAACTTTCTACATGTCTCCAAACCTTCTGTCAGAGACTGAACATCCGCATATGGAAAAGAAATAGTAAAAACTTATATGTGATTTACTCATGAAAGTGGCCACTTTCTCATTACTTTCATATATTGTTTTAGTAAGTATCCAAAACATACAAGTTTCATTATCTAATTTTTCAAGGGATCTTATATCTGTTTTCACTCTTATATGCTTTTCATACAAGTTTCACACAAGACAGATCCAAACTTTATAAGATTTATATATATCTTTTCCATATGGGTCCAAATGTTTTAGAGACTTTAAACCTCTATCTTTCCATGTTAACTTGAGCTACAATCCTCTATATTCACAATCAAAGTATGAGACAGATAATCTAAAGAATCTGGAGCTTTCAAATGGACAAAAAGATTTTTCCAGGAATACCTCAAATAACAACCCTACCTCAGACTTCATTTTAAGAAACCTGAGACGATACAGTGGAAAGTTTTTGCCTCTGTGATTATCTTCCTAAGACTCTAAATGTTGGGTTTTATTTTAATTGTTAACAAGTCTGATGCTGATTACTTGGTAAAGCTCCAAAAACATTTTATTGTCACCTTTTCTACTCTCTGCTCTGTGACTACAGAGTCTTGAAATGAAACGTGCAATGTTATTAAATCTTCCCCTTACTGAACACCTGAAGTCAGCTCATTTAAAGTGTAGGATGCTCCTGATGGCCATGTATGTTTGTACCAGGGCTGTGTTGGGATCTGTCAAGGAATGTTACGATGGGGCATGGTGGCTGGAGGTTGCCAGGTTCTTGCTCACAGTGCCACCATGATCATGACTGGGAAGCGTACCAGAAACCAGGCGCCTTGCAGCAGGAGCACGGTGGTGTCAAGCAGAGCCTGAGTGGAGCTGTCAGAACAGCGAAGCTGCAGGAATGAAAAATCAAGTCAATAAATGAGCAGCACTGAGTAATGTTGTCTTTGAGAGTTTCTGAAAAGCATTATGACATAAGGTGTTTTTCAATGTCCTGAATTTGAGCAATGAAATACAAGAGGCATACAGATTAATGAATGCATCATTAACTGAGTGAATGTGGATTGATATTGTACATTCAGCTAAGTAATTTCAAAGACACAGAAGTCATATTGTTTGCAGATGACACAAAGTTATTGTGGAAGTAACTTGGAACAACTTCTAAATGAACTACAAAAAAACTAAGAAATTGAAGACTTGGTTTTTCTATAATCAATTAACACTGAATCTGAGCAAACAAAACTCATACTATTCAGGAGTCTGATGATAAATAACATAGAATTAAAATAAATTATCTGAAAGAACAAACTTCTTCCGGTGATAATAAATCACAAACCATCATGGTCATTATGAATATATCGATAACCTGTAAAACACACACAAAGTGTAATAGGGATCATAAATAAAACCACATCAACAGAACCATCAAATCCACTTTTTATTAAATACTCTTAAATTTAAAGACTTGGTTGACCTCAGAACTCTACACATAATTTATAAAGCAACAAACAAATCTTTGGTCCACAACATTTAGAACTTGATCAGGATAAAGACCAAATCATGACGACCTGAGAGAAATCCTTATGTTCAGCAAAGCTTCAGATGAGGATTTCTTCCACCTTGGTCTTGCCAAACCACATGCTGGTGGTTTTCACAAAGATTTAAAAGACTTCCATGTCATCTGCAGTTTTCAACATGGAAGCTACACACATGTTTTATCCTGTTTTACAGGTTTATTTCTTGTAGATTTTATTTTCTTGCCATTTAAATATAAAACATAGGCTGTTTTGACAAGACTCAGTGAATCTCAGTTAAAGTAAAAAAAAGAAAGAAAGAATTAACATGTAATGTACGTCTGTTTTTGCTTTTTTCCTCAGAGTTGGTGCAGTAGATCAAGGCTCATGCAGGAGACTGATAAAGTCAACTTTATATATGTTGGAAATGTTTCAGTCAGTGCCATTCATTTTCTTCCAACAAATGACGACATTTCTAGGATTAAATACTGGCTCTAACATCATAATCTACAATATTTGATAGGATGTTAAAAAGTGCATGCATGTTACACTTTACAAGTCGTGAAATCTTGTGTTTAGCCTCTGACCCAGAATGTCACAGCAGAAATGCAGACTCGTCAGACCAGGAAACATTTCTCCAATCTCTTGTTGTCTAATATTTGTGAGTCTGTTTCCTCAGTTTGCTGTTCTTAGCTGACAGCTGTTGTAGCCAGTGTGGTCTTCTGCTGCTTCTAGCCCATGTGCTTCAAATTCTGACATGTTGTGCTCTCAGAGATGGTCTTCTGTATAGTTTGCTATAGTTGCTGTATAGTTCCACACAAGCCCTGATCAAGTCCTAAATGTTGTAAGTCAAAGATTTGTTTGTTGCTTTATAATTTCTGTGTAGAGTTCTGAGGTCAACCAAGTCTTTAAATTTAAGAGTATTTAATAAAAAGTGGGTTTGGTGGTTCTGTTGAAGTGGTTTTATTTATGATCCTAAGTCTGTTATTTATCATCAGTTTATCAATGATAGAATTTGTACATCTCCCAAATAGCAGAGTTTTGTTTTGCTCGTATCCAGTGTTAGTTCATTATAGAACTTTGTATCATCTGCAAACAATATGACTTCTGTGTCTTTGCAGTTACTTCAAATTAAGACATGTCAACACAAACACCTTTACCCTCACTTATCTCTCATGGCCCTGGTGCCATCTATCTGCATTGACTTGATAATTAATCAGAGGTAGCAGGGTGTGATACAGGAACTCTAAACGACACATTAGCGTATGTTTAGTGGTCACTGGGTGAACTGGGTGCGTCTCTAATTCTAAATGAGCCAGAAGAGGCCAGATGCATGTGCCTGTGGGTTTATGACGAGCGTTGATGTGGATCGTTAGCCTTGCTTTTGTTGACATTGACTTATGTGGGTGTTTTAGTGTCAGAGACTTTTACAATGTAAAGGTGCTTTTCAAAGAAGGTGAAAGCTACCATTTGCTATCTTATAAACTCCAAATGACCTCCACATGATCAAAAATATCTAAATTAGAGGTTTAATTTATTATTTGTGTGTAATATTGGTATAATTTGGCTTATTTTAAAACATTTTAAACATCAGGTTTCAATACTCACTGAAATAATGCAGAACGTATGCAAAAATATATTTAAAGAGCAGCTGTATTTGCTCTGAAACATTTGAAATTATAAACTATGTGCACAAATCTTCTGATAATAGAAAGTAAATTAAACATCGGTGCAAAGATCAAACTGGCTGCTTGTCTGAAACAACCAGAGCAGGAATTTAAATCAAAATCATCTAACACAGATCTAGTTGACATGAAAGCAGAACAAGTTAAAATGTTCTAACTCACCAGTGAGAAATATCCATAAAGATCATGATTTACACCAGCTGCAGCTCACAGTCAACATCTCAACAGGTTTGGCTTTCTTTACAAAATGAGAATTTTTCACATCATATATCAATCAATCTTTATTTATAAAGCACTTTTCATACAGAAAAAATGTAGCACAAAGTGCTTTACATAGTTAAAAGCAGCCCACCCCACCCTCCAACTCACTCCCCACACACACTCCCCACATATAGTCCATCATGTATTTCAAACACATGAGTAAAGATGTGTTTATTTAATTGATCTAAGCGGATTAAGTGTATTAAGTGTTTCATATTTTATAAAGTGTTAGCTGAAAGGATTTGGTAAAGCTCATTTGTATGGCTGCTTTCTAACTGTACTTTCTTTTTTTAGACCTGGGGTCCGTTCTTTGTACCTCGCTTACTACATCCAAGATCAAATCATCGCGCTAACTTTGAGCTCGCTAATCCGGTTCTCCGAACACACCTGTTGTTGACGATTAGTACAGCTGGATGAAGTAATGTGAGATCACTGGGTGGCTTAACAGGGGCTACGCATCGATAGTAGAAACATTGATCGGCAACCCTTTGATTGGTCGGCGAAAATGTCGAAGGAGCGCGTTCGGTATTTTTCGGCAGCAGAGCAAGAACTCTTGATTGAGGGATTTCAGGAGTTTCAGAGTTTAATTAAAACGCAAGGGAACACTGCAAAGGCTGCAAAAGCAAGGAGAGAGGGCTGGCAGAAAGTTGCTGACAAATTAAACTCGTAAGTAATGTAATAATAATAATAATAATAATAATAATAATAATGGATTGGATTTATATAGCGCTTTTCAAGGCACCCAAAGCGCTTTACAATACCACTATTCAGTCACTCTCACATTCATACACTGGTGGAGGCAGCTACGGTTGTAGCCACAGCTGCCCTGGGGCAGACTGACAGAAGCCAGGCTGCCATATCGCGCCATCGGCCCCTCTGGCCAACACCAGTATAGGCGGTAGGGTAAATTTATTATATTACACTATATTATATTATAGTATAGTATATTACATTATATCCTCTTTCACATTAGAGCCACGACAGGACCCACTAGAACATGGGAACAAGTAAAAGTGAAATATAAGAATATTCTACAGAATGGTAACATTTATCACTTATATTGCTTTTCGTCTCTTGGAAAGAGACCCTGAAATAATCTGTTTGTTTGTTTATAACAGCAACCAAGAAAAGGGCAGAGCAAAAAAAGACAGGTGGTGGTCCTGCACCCCCTCGTCAACAAGTTGGTTAGTAAATAATACCCTCACGGGAAAATCGATATCTCTCTATGAGCACACTGTCGCACTGAGCTAAAGGATCCTGTCTGTCCCGCAATATACGCTGAATTCTGAGGACTCTCCTTATCAATCTTGCACCTTCCGCAATGGGTGGCTCGCGTATACGGACAGGACATGGCTGCGACAGACTTCCCAAATCCACCTTCGCTTTTATAGCCGTGGTCTCTCATCTTGATTACACGAAGTAATTTACTATTACTACTCTAAAATATGAATTACATCTGAAATAATCAAATACATGAAATAGAATGATTAATAGTACATTTCCCTTTTTTTTTAGGAAATGACCTGTATGTATCTGTATGGAATCAATAAAAGGATCAAGTACTGCATTAACTTTAGTTACATTGATAATATTTATTTATGGTAAAACAGTGGTAAAATATCGCTGTTGCTTTCATATAAATGAAGCGGACATACCTGCGTGGCCGCGATCTAGTCCTGTTTACGTAAAGTAAACCTGCTCCCGAGCAGGTTTACGCTCACGGATCTGTTGCTATGACAGCAAATCCCGGATGAGCTTCGGGGAACCGAACCATCCAAGATTACGCGAAATTGTCAACAATCAAATCCAGCTAACTTAGCAAGGTACGAAGAACGGACCCCTGAGAAACAGCATTTTAAAGAAATGTAAATGATGCCAGTTGGTAGAAACTGCCTGACTGCTTGCAAAGTGACCAACAAAAGAAGAAGCGCAAACCTCCACATTCCTGCCCACACCCACAAACCTCCTTAAAAGCCCAGGACAATTGCTCTTAACTCCGTCAGTCTTAAGTTCCTATCCTGCTTGGTTTGGAGCTCTTTCAGCAGAGATACTTTCTCCAGCTTTCCTGTTTTAATCACTGGGATTTCAAAGATGGAAGATTATGGGATGCACTTTTCTCCAGGTATGTACTCAGCATTGTTGCCTGGTGAGCTAATATGAACAGAGTTGACTAACCTCTAAGACAACTTGCAAAAATGTTCTTTCACTCTGTGTTGTAAGTCCTGATTGCAGAAATAACCATTTCTCCCTCCACAGTTGAACAGAGTCCACTTTAAATCCTTTTTGGTTTTAAAGAATCTACAAATATCCGACCACTTTTTCCCCCCAAGGTTGTGTCAAACTGTTGTGTTTAAGACTCATCAATATAACCTTTGTTAATTTTTCTGTTACAAAGTCAGTTGTGCCAAAACATATCAGCAACTGACCCATGTGGACCATATAGACTTGTGATTACTTCTCTTGTGTCTTTACCCTCACAGACTCGTGGAGTTATGACAGCGGGGTTGAAGGGAGTCTTCCCTTGGAAGAACTCGCTATATGGGCAGAGAGTGCTCTACAAATGGAGATGACCAACAAAACTACTGATACCTCTGAGGCTGTTTCCATCTCAGTCTCAGAGCAGAAACAAGATTTTGATATCCTGATTGTTGCTCTGATATGTATTGTTAATCAGCACCTCAGCCTGACTGGTGGGCCTGTTTGTGCTTAACCCAACATGTTTTTTTTTTGTTTCCTTTAATTGCAATGATAATTTGCTTTGATTGCAATGTTGGTTAAAGTTAGCACCTGGTTTTCTTTAGATCTGTTTTCTCAGGAATTAATAAATGGATATGGTTAAAAATTTTCCCCTGTGGCTCTGCTTTGTCTGTCCTGACTTAGCCGGGCATTTCACTATTCCACCCAGCATATACATTTCTGGTGTGGGCTTTCCCACCAGACACTGCTTCCACGGCTGATGCTGTTTGTTAGCACCTCATAAGGAGAAGCATGTCCTCACCTCACCAAAAGTGCTCTATGACCACTGGATTTAGATCAGAGCAGAGAGTTGGGGTGAGGGAGTGTTACGTCCCCCCCAAAGGGGTCTAGGCATGCGAGTGAGGGGACCAGTAACAAATTAGTCCAGAACAGTCCAGAACTCCTCAACATAGTGTCCCAAGTGACAGCCAGATGTTTTTTGAGCCATCACATATGGAGAACCCAGCGGATAGCTAGAAGGCCTTACTGAAACACTTTTCAGGCGCTTCTTTGCTAGGTCATGGCGACAGGCATGCTGGTTAGCCAGAGGTGCAGGTTGGAATGGTTGTATCACACCCAATCTGTCACACTGTAGGTCATCCGGACCTGAAAGACGGTCAACAGGTGGCGGATCACAATTAGTCGATTTCTGACAGGGACCAAATGACACCACCGAGCAATTATGCTCCAATTGTCGTCTCGGACTGGCAACTTTGTCCGTTTGTGAACCACGATTGACTCCTTTCAAAGCAGAGCCTTTTTGCTTTGAGTGGGCATTCAAACAGTTAGCAACCAGATGGCCAGGTTTGTGGCAGAAGAAACAGAGCTGTGTTTTGGCTCTTGAAACCACACCTGTATCAGCTTTGCTAGCTCGTACACTCCTAGCCCTTTAGACTGACTGTTTCTGTTTGTAGGTCTTACAATTTGCTACTTGAAACAGAAAAACACTTTGGTTTTGCCTTGGGACGGGACACAGGTACCTCGCTCCTTGGGTACTGCACAGCTGGCACATTGCTAACCTTCACTGAGGCATCGCGTCGGTCGTGCTCAATAGCACTAGTTTTATGGGTGAGGGCAAACTCATCAGCCAGTGTTGCAGCCTGCTGTAATGAGGAAACCTGTTCACTGAGGTATACTGCAATCTGCTTAGAGATACGGTTCTTAAATTCCTCCACCAACATTAATTCACGCATCAACGCCAGGTCAGTAGCTTTGCTGGACACACACCACCGATCAAAAAGCACACTTTTCTTCCTTGCAAAATCTCGGTAGGATTGATCCTGTCCCCTTTTTAATCCCCGGAAACGCTGGCTATAAGCTTCTGAGACTAGCTCATAAGATAGCAGGATGGCACTTTTCAGCTTGTCATAATTCAGACTGTCCTGAGCTGACAATGAGGAACAAACTTCCTGAGCCTTACCTACCAGCTTACATCGTAGCAAAATAGCCCAAGAATCCCGTGGCCAGTGCAAGGCTGCAGCTATATGCTCAAAGGACTCAAAATAACTGTCAACCTCGATGTCGTGAAACACTGGAACCAGACAAATGTTTTTCCCCCACATCAAATGGTGTGTCTGCCTGCCGAATGGAGGCAGTTGGAGGAAGGGAAGCCTGCTGGAGTTCCAACTGTTGCAACTTAACAGCTGTGTCCACCTTTTTCAATTCAACCTCCTTGGCTCTGGCAAGCTCTGCGTCTAAAAGCTTAAGCTCCAACTCCTTTAGCTGGAACTGCCTCTCATGATCCTCCTTTTCCAACTGAAGACGAGCCAGGCGGACATGTAGCATAGCATCGTTCTTTGAACCTACGGATGACTCTATGGAGAGTGGTTCAAAGTGAGGCAGTGTCATTGGCTTGTCCTGAGGCAGCCACTGAGCAACAGGTGTAGACACTGATGGAGCTACAGCTTGAGCTGGCACCTGCGGAACAGGCTGAGACGCTACACCATGCTCAAGTGGACTGGCAGACACTGGCAGGGCCACTATCCCTTTCTCCACCAAGCCAGACACAAGAGCAGCTTTCAGCTCAGCCTTATGTAGAGCCGTGGAGACAGAAATGCCATAAAATGATGCGACCTCATGCAAATCCATCTTCCTACAGGCATCCAGTTGGACAAGCGAAGGGTTTTCCTTAAACACGGCAATTTCAAAGGTAGCCATTAAAACTGAAACTAAAACTACCTGAGGCTAACAGTAACAACAAAGAAGCACCACCTCCAATACACAAATGAAAAACAGGTGGGAAATGTTTGGCCACAGTTTAACCAATAAATAAAAATACCACCGACCCCCTCCCCAGACCTACCTACTAAAATCTTAGCCTAGTTAGCTTCTGGAGTGTACCAGGCTCGAGGCAACTTTAAAGGCTAAGCATCAAGTGCACAAAGCACCGACAAGCCTGCCCCCAACAGGGAACTAATCCCCACCCGGGATTACTCCGAAAATAAAAAAGGCAAAATAAAAAATGAGTGCCTGAAGGAGGAGCTTACGCTCAGCTAGACACTCCCCTTTGCTAACTGGAGAGAGAGCGTAGCAGATACCATACAACTAAACAGGCCACCAGCAAACAACTCACTAATACTCAATTGCTGTTCCTTCCATTCATATTCCGGACGAGCCCCCACATTGTTACGTCCCCCCCGAAGAGGTCTAGGCATACGAGTGAGGGGACCAGTAACATGAGTCCAGAACAGAATGAAAGGAAAACAGACAGGTGTTTTTAGTAAATAAAATAGTCTTTATTATAGATAATCTTAACATAAAGAGCTGGCAAGGCCTTTTTACCAATAACACTTGGAAAAAGGGAAAAACAACACAGAACACAACAACCAAACAAAAACTCCACACCACGAGGAGGCACTTCCAGGGGCCCACAAGCTCACCCTGTCACTAGCCAGCAGCTAGCTTTACTGCCACCAAGGCCCACAAGCCCACACTACTCACGTAAAGCAGGCATACTGCTTACACACATAGGCAGGACCTTCACACAACTAGTACACAAAGCAGAGACACCAGAGAAAACTCCCTTGCTCAGAGCTCATCCCCAGCTTAAATAGCCTCAGAGGTGATTGCTGACTGGATTCAGGTGGCAAACAAGGCTAACCAAGAGCAGCTGTGTCCTGGGGAGAGAGGAGAGTGAGAGAAACAGAGGGGGTAGGAGTGGCAAGAGAGGAGGAGGTGGAGAAAGACACCACGCCCACACAAGGGCAGTTTCAGGAGGCCCAGCTAGGGCTGTAACAGGGAGGTTTACAAGGAAGTGAATTGGAACAGGTACATCCTTTTGCAGTTTATGAATACATCACTGATTATCATGCCTATGTCTTCCACTCACACTGAGCTGACATCAGCATGGTTGGTTATGTTGCAAAACATTATAGTTTAAACAGAATCTCTGCAGCCTCTGCAACAAACTACCTGCTCCAGCAGAAATACTTAAACCAATTTTGCCTTTTAGTCTTTGAATTCTGGCAGCAGCCTTAAAGGGAGTTGTCCCCTGGTAGACCTTACTACATGGGCTGAGAATGCTCTTGATAAGGTGATTTACCATGACCCATCGAAAATGAAAGAGGTGGTAAAGATGGCAGTACTATCCAAACAGTGTTTTTATTTTTATGTTTCTAGAATACAAGTGAGAGCCAGCCCCCACTCGAAGAAATTCTACAACCAGCGCATGATAGAGGCAAACTTGAGGAAAAAGTGTGGACTAATTAGAGGAATTGTGTAGTAATAACAATAATGTATACTTTATTGATCCCCGTAGGCCAATTACTCACCAAGTGAATTATGGGGCAACCACTTTACCTACTGAGCTATCCCTGCCCCAGATGACACAATCACACATGCACACCTGTTTTGAAGTCAGACATGCATGAATCACCAATGATTTTTCTTCTAAAAAAATGAGGACTTTGGTAGAATGAAATACTGCTTCATGTGTCTATGTGAAAATCAATAATATTTTTTAATAAAGTGTTAAAAAGTTCATTAATCTTTCTGATTTTCTCCAGACGCCAGAAACACTCCATGTACATGGACAACAGTGACACCTACTGGTCCAACATTATATAACAAGTGTGTGTGGTCAAAGTTGCAGCAATGTCCTCACTGCACGCGTGCGCACACACACACACACACACACTCAAAATCAAAGCTACACTTGAACAATTAGCATTCTCATTCTCACATTTAACAAGCAAAATAAAATAAAAAAATATTTGATGTACAGTGTGTTCTTCTTGCAGGTTTATACAAATTTTATGTTTTTTATTTTTTTAAAAGAGTGGGACTGCCAGCCAGGACAGAAAGAATGAAAACCAGAGAGGAGGTTCATGGATGTAGTGAAGGAGGACATGCAGAGGTTTTGTGTGACAGATGATTAACCATTGAATTCAAAAGGTTCCAGAAACACTTCATGTACATACTCAACAGTCCAGCCTAGTGGTCAAACATTAAACAAGAAGTGTGTGTAGTTGAAGTCGCAGCAACAACAGATCATCTTCGTCCTCATGGCATGAAAACTCAGTGGGCAGATAAAATGAGGAAAAGAACAGGAAAAAAAGTCAATGCTTCACTTAGTTCACTTGAGCTGTTTCTCATCACACATGAACTGGATCAGGGCGTCATCCCATCGGCCTTCACTTCAGCTCCAGCAAGTGAAGGCCGATGTACTGCAGGATGGAACTGAAGTGCAACTCCTGAACGTAGACCCAATATGTGATTAAAACTGACATCATATTTAAGCTTTAAATTTGCAGTTTATCAAGCGTCACTGAGCACTTCAAATCTACCTTTAAATCTGTAACATAACAGCTGGACCTCCGCTTGCAACACACTGTGTGTCAGTACAGAGTCTGTGTGCCTTTGTAACTGGAAAACCTTTGCAATGGCTTTCCATAGCGCTAGTCCTCTGTACACCATGCAAAGTGGCATTTTTGCTGTGGTCCTCCTTCCTTCGCACAGAGCTGGAAACACTTCAGCAGTCTCAAAGATGTTGTTCCTCATCTCCTAATCAAGAGCTCTCTCAGCCCACATAGTGAGGTATGCCAGGGGGAGACTACCTTCAAGGCTGCTGCCAGAACTCCACAAGTCTGTGAGGATAGGAAGACACAGGCCAAGTAAGCACAAGTCTATATGGTCCACATGGGTCAGCATGGTTACTGATGTGTGTTGGCATGAGTGATTTTAGATCAGAAAATACAAAAGTAAACCTCAGAGCTTTAAGGTTTTATTCTGGTGGCACGCTTTAAGACTTTGCCACCAAGTGTTGCCATTTGGGGGAAAAAAAACAAAACAAAACCAAAACAGTGGTGGTATAATTGGAAACAGGGATAGACGCCCTTTTCTAGTCTGGAAAGTACTTCTGGGAGAACTACTGAAACATGGCCTTACAACACAGAGGGTATTTTTGTAGCAGGTCATAGCTTAGCTAACTCTGCTAATATTAGTTCATATTACCAAAGAAAAAAAAAAAAAGTCTTCCTTATAATATAAAGCACCGTGAAGTGACTGTTATTGTGATTTGGCGCTGTATAAATAAAAAAATGAACATGCATACATACTATGATGAGCCACTGGCAGACAGCTTGGCCTGGCTTTCCTTTGTATACACTGGCTGAGTCCTGGTAGTGAAACTGGCCGTCCATGGTTTGCTGCTCAGAGCTGTGAGATGGGAGCTCTTCCTTGGTTCTGGCAGTAGCAGCAGCATTGTAGTACTTGGGTTCCTGTCTCCTGAGCTCACGTGGTTCTCCTCTGGAAAGATGTGATGCAGGTAGCATTAAGCAGGATAAAAGGAAAAGCTGAACATCATCAGCGTCTTCCAGTTCACCAGCTTTGCAGCCGTGTATGAAAACTGGCTTCAATTTATCTGCTTGTGATCAAGCTGCAGGAAGCTCTGTCTGCTAAATTGGACTTAAGGAGTAGCTTTTGAGGCGTTCAGAGGGCGTGGGGAAAGACATCGTTTTCTAATTGGTCCCTCATTCTTCATTTCAATCAAGCAGATTTTTTTTCAGGTTTGATGGGAACCCCCCTCCCCCCTCCAACAAAAAACAACCCAGAAAATGAACTTAGAAAGTAGACATGTAAATGGACTTTATTAAATCTTTCCATCTTAAACTTTTCTGGATGTTAATCTCTGGATGTGTAGAATTTCTATGTCAAGAAAGGACAGCAAGGACAGAAGTGTAATCTCACAGATAATGACCAGTTTGTAGTATTTGGGGTCATAATTTTCTGTTTCTTTATACCAGTGATATCAAAATGTTGGCTGCAAGATTTGTAATCAGCTGTGTAAGATAATAGACTAGTATCACCTGCATATTAACTCACCTCCACATTTACTGTGGGAAATGGCCACTTATGTGTGAGTGGGTTTGTTTCACAACTGCTGTGAGCCAGTTGCTGTGATTGGGCTGGGTTCATTGAAGGCAGGTGTATTTGATTGCACTCTAGTCTAGTCTACTAATACACCACACTCCAAACCCACCTCGTATATTTTCTCTCTGGACAGATTTGTGACCCAGTATCAAAACTGTTTGAATAAAAAAAAAAAACTATGGAATGCATTTCCTGAAAAAAGCACTGCAAATGCTGATGCATGTTTTTTTTTTTTTTTTTTTGTTGCTGAAATCCTGTAATTTCTTAAATATTTGGGAAGCTTGTTAAATTTAACTGAAACACACATAATAATAATGCCAAATTATGGAAGAGGCTGACTGCTTTATGAATTGGGTCGCAAAAGAAGCTTAGCCCTCCACATTCCTGCCTTAAAAAACCCACTTGGGAGCATTGCTCTAGGTCAGTCTTAGGACATATAGCACCATCCTGCTTTGTTTTAAGCTGTTTCAGCAGAGAAACTGATTTCAAAGATGGGAGCTTGGGGATGCAAATCACTCTAAGTATGTACTTGCATTGTTGCTTATGAGCTAATATTAATAGAGTTAGCTAACCTCTAAGACAACTCGAAAGTCCTGTGTTGTAAGGCCATGATGTTAGCTGTTATTTTCTCTCTCCACTTCAGGTTCCTTTGGGTTTTAAAAGGTGGTCCAGATATCCTGCCACTTTGGTAAAATTCAATTTTAAGGTGGTGACATCTGGTAGCAAATATTAAGAATGCAGTCAACCTAAAATGCAAACAGTTTGTAGGAGCAGGAAACTGTTCTGTTTAAGGCTTGTCAGGCTACTATTTTTGGTTTAATTTTCTGTTCTAAAATCTCTCATGCAAACACATATTAGTGACCATGCTGACCCAGGCGGATCATATAGACTTGTGCTATAAGTCGGGCTTGGGATTCATTGCACCATCCTGCTTGGGTTTTAAGGCGTTTTAGCAGGTACTTATCCCAGGGTTCTTGTTTTAATTTGTATCCCATTCAAAAATAGGAGGGAGATCTTAATAATCAATACATCAAGGATGATTGGAAAGGATCCATTAGCATAGTTAGGTCTACTTCTACCGCTTGCGAGAAACCCAATACAAACTTTTGCACCGCCTATATAAAGCTCCTAATGTTTTGCATAAGATTGCACCTCTTGTTTCCCCTTTATGTATCAAATGTCAAAAAGAAAATGTTATCTTTTTTCATTACTTCTGGGAATGTAAACTAATTAAAAGGTTTTGGAGTTCCATATCTCAAGAATTGAGCAATATTTTTAAGAATCAGATCCAATGGGATCCTGGATATTTTCTTTTTGGTTTAGCCTCAAAAGAAACAACATCAACTTATCCACAACGTAAACTATGTGATAAACTATTGTTGCTGTAAATGTATTCTTATTAACTCTGTTAAGGATAAACCACCTACTGTTACTTTGTGGTACAGTGAATTGTTTAGAGTTATTCCTCATGACAGAGTTGCTGCTATCTTAGCAGGAAATGAGAATTTGTTCCTCAATGTTTGATCTCCCTTGCTTATTTATTTGCCAGATGATTTGTCCCAACTGAGAGGGGCCGGTTGTCTTTATGATGCCTGAGCACAAATGAGTTCACTTCTGTCTCTTCTTTTTTAAATCTGTGGTTTAATAGATGGTAAATATTTGTCTTTTTTCTCTCTCTGTCCTTCCCATATCTGTGATTGCAAATGTGTGTAATTATTTTTAAATGTTTGTCATTCTGTTTGTTTTTGCTTTGTGCTGACAATGAATAAAAAATTAATCTTAAAAGAATTAACACTACAGTGTGTGTACTTTCTGTAAAAATAAATGTTTACTGAACTAAAAGTGCAAATGTTCTCCATTAAAATATACTTCTAACTCTATAAAAAAGAGGTTTCAATGTTCTGTGTGTTTGTCTTTGGCGGGTAAAGAGTATGCAATATATTCAGTTTTAAAACTTATATTA